>NC_142678.1:22921136-23231136 GCF_964200805.1 Pocillopora damicornis | reverse complement strand
AATAGCAGTCTGTGGTGAGGTGCACTGATGTATTCAGTGCTCTGCCTTATTTTAAGCATGGCAGGTAAAAGAAATTTTCAAACCGGTAGTCAGAACAATCATTTGTACCTTGAAGTTCCAAACCCCCATTTTAGCCAAAACACAACTTGGAGTGCAACTCTGTGAATAAACATATTAGCCATTTTATTGTTTTATTTAACATTTTTTCATCAAGTTACAACCTTTTCATAGTTATATTCTAGTTACAAGCATATTTAGGTTGCATCTCCAGATGTGAATGAAATACTTTGTGAAGTATAAATTTATGAGCTAAAATCATCTTAAAGAATGTTAAATTAAATTTGAAAAAAACCTCATTCTTGCACCCTCAGTGCATCCACGTTGATTGCAAATAGATAACAGGTATTTATTATCTTCCATGCACTTACCAGGGTGAGACTGGACCCCCAGGACCTCCAGGGCTTTCTGGTCAGAGTGGCTCAAGGGTATGTTTAATGTAAAACATTATATAATTAATATTAACGCAATTTTGTATTCAACTTGTTTCAGTTAGTGTGAGACAGACATACTTAAAGTCCACATAAAAGTGTGAGTTACTTACTAGCCATGTCCTAGTTCCTGGCTAACTTTGAAGAGACTAACCCACCACTGTGGCCTGGGTTTGATTCCTGAACCTAGTGTCACATGTGTTGATTTTGTTGCTGGTTCTTTTCCTTACTCCGTGGGTTATTCCCTGGCTCTTACGGTTTGCCTCCCTCTGCAAAAACCACATTTGAAATTCCAATTTGACCTGGAAAAAGTGGACAAGAAGAGTTACTTCATGGAATTTCCCATGCTAAATTACCATTTCTGTTCTCATTCCCATTTATTTCCATTCACATTTAACTATGACTTGTTTATTGAAATTTGTGACATATATGTTTTTTTTTCCCATTTCTAAGGGAGATGAAGGTCCCAGGGGTGTAAATGGACCACGAGGTCCACGAGGACGACAAGTGAGTCACTTTGTTTTCTGAACTTCAGGAGAATGTAATTAGTGGCCAATCCATGTAATTTTTTTAAATCAACTCATGCAAATACTCACTATCGATTGAAACACACTGGTATGAACGATTCTTCATATGTAATAAATTAAGGTAACAAATTAAAAAGCCTTCTGGAAGATCTGGTTGGGAAACCTCAGACAGTGCATGAGACAAAGAAAAGGAGAAGACCATCTACTCCTTGCTTGATAAACTGACAATTGAATTTAAATGGTTTGCAAAAAGATCTGAGGTGCATTTTTTCCTGATTTTGGCAAAGCGTCATGCAGGCCAATTATTTTGTAAAGTTTGTATGCAGCAGTTTCTGCATATGATGTGGAGCTTTTCCTGCCAAGTTTTACTGTACTCACATACATCATCAGCATGCTCAACAGGAATATCACACTTTTACAATTGAATGTGATTATGTTTACTGAGTATGTCACAAATTTACTAAATAGGCTAATGTTTTGCTTTAGGGAAAGCGAGGCAAACCAGGACAGATGGGAGCCCCTGGAGAACAAGGTGCCCCGGTAAGGAAGACCTTTGAAATGTTTTTCTGATTTAAACAGAGTGGAAGATCATTGTCTAACTTTAGTTAGTAATTCCAGTCCAACAATTTTAAATCTGCTAGAAATTTTTGACTGACTACTGAGGGTTTTTTCTGGTTACATTCAGAAGTTTGTTACTTACAGTGGCTAAATGCTATTAAATGTTGACTCTGATTTTTGGTTCCAAATCTTTTCTCTGATATTTCATTTATTGGAAATTAATTATTTCATCGTGATGTCTTCTTAATTATAAATCCTTATTTTTTGTGTAACAATTTTGAATGTATCTTTTAATGCAAGGTAATCAAAGTTTACATTTATGTTGTTTTTCAACTTCATTCTTGCTTGTAATTATTTTAACGAGTTCTTGTTGTGGAGCAAGAGCTAGGATATTATTATGCTTTTTGAAATATTAACAACAAAAAGATGTCTTATAAATACATTTGATGGATATGCAAATAACAGTCATATTTCAGTAGTTCACAAGAAAAATTTTGCACTTTGAGCCACATAGTGGTCTACCACAATCAGTGAGTTTCAAGGAGTAAACTACAGTATTTATCAAAATACCAAGGTTAACAGTTGATCAATTTTAATCTTTTTTGCATTGTATGGGAACAGAAGAGGGGCTTCTAGCTCTTCTTACATGTACATAAAATTGTTCTTTTTATTAGTGCTGTGTATGGCTTTCATTTGTATTGTTCTGCATATATTTACCTGTTTATACTCACATTATCTTGAATATATGTTATTAGGGACAGCGTGGCCCTCCAGGCTCCATGGGTCCAGCAGGATTACCAGGAGCAGATGTAAGTAACTGTGCAAACTTGAAAGCAGTCATTTTGAAGTGATAAAAGGTGAAGTAAGCTTGCTGCTCCTCCTGGATGGAATGCCGTCCAATCACATGGTTAATTACCAATATCTTAATGGGTTTCATTCCCAGAGAGTTCATCAGTACCCATTAATCTTTTGCTCCCTTACATCAGTATCCTAATTCTCCATACCCAATAGATTTCCTTTGGTACTGACAAGGAGAATTTGTTTAACAATCAGAACTTTTTAAAATTTGACTCAAGAATGAGATTGTAAGGAGAAATTAGAAGCCAGTCACTCTTAGGAGTTAAAGGTCAAATTTCATACTTCTGGGTGGGAAGGGTAAATTTTATGGTTGAAGAACACAACATTATTACAGCTATTATGATAATGAAAATAAAGGAAAAAACTAGACAAGAAAAAACATTTAATTGTAATTTACACCTATTTTAAATATATAAATGTAAAATATGTTTGTAATGAATTGTTTTGTAATCTCCATTTTGCTAGGGAAGTGTTGGAGAACCAGGAAATTCTGGCAAAAATGGACAAAAAGGAGAACGGGTATAGTATTATGACAAATTTTGTTCAGTTTGAAAATGAAATAACTTTGATTGACTATTGTTTTGGCTTTTATTCTTTATTTAATGTTTGAGAAAGTGTCCAGTATACTTATATTTTGTGTTCTCTCTTTTCTTTACCTTCAGGGACCTGATGGTATTGCTGGAGAGGATGGTCTAGCTGGTCCAAGGGTGGGTGTCTTGTGTTACTTTGTTTTTTGTTTTGAATTGATATCAATGGCAGTTGTCATAAGACTGTATAATTGCTTTTAATTTGTCAGTGAAGTCTCAACCCCAGCCAAGCCCAAATTATTGTTTTGGGGTTTACTTTCTGCAATTTTGTTGATAAACTTCTTGTATATCACATTTCCAGTCCTTTTTGGAAAAATTCAGAATAATTTAAATTTTACCCTCAGGCTTGTTGGGAAATTAGGTTGAAGGTTGAAGAATGATTGATAGCCTGAACATTGTTTACGGCTATTTACATGTGAGGATCAAGTTGTTGCTAGTGTCTGAGTTGTGCGACCCATCTTGCAAGAATTTTTCCTGGTGGTTTCTGGAACATGGAGTGATAGGGAGTATTTTTAAAAATTCTCTCCTGGATAAAATGCCAATCCAGTTTACTCTGCAGCATTTTTTCAAGTTTTCTTGACAGTGAGAGTAATTAACCCTTATAAAGAATTCAATTCAGAAAGTTTGCCAGAGTGGACCTGTTGATGGGACTTTCTTTTCTTTCATTGTACTTGTGTGTTATAATGAATTGGATGGCTGCATGTTACTGACTGACACTTTTGTATCCAGGGAGCTCCAGGGGCACCTGGTGATCCAGGAGGTGATGGAAGAGATGGTGAAAAGGTTAGAAAAAAAATCCCTAATATGTGGCCTATTCCTATCTTGCATGTGTTATTCAATAAGAATAAATATGCTTAGTTAGAAATAGTTATTGTCTGGAGGTATCCTTTTATGGGTTAAGGGAAGTGTTGTATTCTCATTTGATAAGAGTTCAATCACAACCTGCTTGAGTTTTAAGGCTGACCCACCTAAAGGATTTTGTTCTTGGTTTACGCCTGAAGGACAAAGTCCAAGAGCAGAGCACCATATGTTAATGGTTAACTCTGTATGATTCACTTCTGAGGGCTGAAGTTTTTATTTTGGAGCATGAACTTGGGGCAGATTGAGCAATCTTTAAAACAACTCTTTATGTTTGTTCTAATATGAAGCAATCTCTGGCAGTGTTCACTGTCTTGTAATTTAATTGTTGTGTAAAGTGAAGCTTGAGCATGCTTCAGGTGGAAAACCTTACTTGATTAGTGGCCTTAAAACTTGTATGCATGTTCTGTGGATAATACCTGTTCTTTTGTGATTGTATATAGCTAGGCTATGAAACTTTAACTTTGTTATCTGAACCTTCATAGGGTGCAAGAGGAAAAGACGGTGAACCTGGCAAAGCAGGACCACCGGTAAGTGTTAAAATACCATTTCATGGGAAAAGAGTGGGGTCTATCGGGAACAACTGCTAGCAAAAGTTGGCCACTTCTAGACCAAGTATGCTGCCAGTAGTGATTTGAATTATTAGTTGCCTTCCTACCCACTGACAAGCACACTCTTTTAAACTGAAATGATTTTCACCCCTAGTTGAATATTTGCCCCTTTTATAGACCCTCAAAATAAGATAACTGCACTGGATGCAATGTCAGACAATTACTTCAACCCTTCAATCAGCAGTCTTGGGGCCTGTGGAGAAGGGTTGTTGCCCCCCCCCCCCCCCCCCTGAGCCTTGTAGTTTTTTTATTAAGTGTGGAAGACCAAGTGATGTATAGTTTATTGATTGCCTCATAATTTTTTAGATCAAAGTGAACCTTAATTATTAAGGGTTGTTTGATGTTTATCAATCTAACAGGGACCTCCAGGACCTAACGGTGGCATTGGAGTTTCTGGCCAAAAGGGAGAACAGGTGGGTACATGGAGGGGAGGGTACTTTGCTATAACTGTTTTGATTACAACCATGGGAAGAGTAGGATTCATCACAAAAACTGCCCTGAATTGATCCAATACTGTTAGTGTGAGCAGATATGTAAGAAGAATTCCTGCTCATCCTATGCTTAAGAACTGTTACAGTTCACGAGTGTCAAGAAAAGGCTAAACAAGGGGAACCATTAATTTTTAAAAAAATTACCTTTTGAGACTATTATGCATAACAATTTAAAGCTTCAAGATCCCCCTTCCTCTGGCCATCTGCTCGTGAAGGTGAACTTTCTACCCTTAAACACTTTGATATTAAAAGATAAAACATGTTTATTCAGCTGGAAAGATTTGACTGTTCTGGTTCAAATTCCCCATGCCATCCAGGAAAGGTTCAAATTTCCCACTTGCTCAATAAAAACCATTACAGGTTTCAACATGGAGAGAAGGCCAGAAATGCTACATACTGCCTAGTCATTGATTTTAAAGCAATGGGTCTTTTTCAATTTTTCATATTTTAGGGTGCACCGGGCAAGGCTGGAGGATCTGGTCCTCCTGGCTCAAGAGGCCCTCCGGTATGGTCTCTCTATGTGTTATTTCTCAAATATGTCTGTAAACTGACTAAGAAATGCCATGTAGCATGTAAACTTTATAGCCTTTATAATGAATGAAATGCTGCAAACATTGACCATCTTCTGTCCCTTTACCTGTAACTCCAAAGATCTGATCAGCATATATTCTCCCTTTGACTTGCTATACTTATCCAAGTAAATCAGTTTGGAGAATTTTGATGAAGATAGCATCCTCTCACTTTGCATGAAGAATTTACTTGTTTAAAACACCTATGAGGGTTAAAAAGGTGAATATTAAGTATTCATTGTGTGATGTGAAAAAAAATTGAAATTGTCAGTTTTTCTTTCCTATTTCATCCTTTTCATGTATTTCTTTAACAGAAAGTCACACAATTTAGTTCCCATAGAAATTCTGGCCTTCTCGAGCAGCAAAAGCTTTTATATCTTTGCACAACATACTGCGAATTCACTTTATACAAGTTTCCACCATTATATACACAGAATATTGCAGGTGGTTTAATAGATTCACACTGAGCTTACCTTTTACTTTAACTGTATGGTGGTCCATTTAAAGGTTTTGACGTTCATCTAGATTTGTTGTCCATTTGAACTGAAAAATAGCCCATAACAGGTTATTCAAATCGTTATAAGATGTCTTACCAGCTCAACCTAATCCTGAACAAACTAATTACTCAACTTTATACATTACCCCATGAAATATGCAGTTGGAAAATGGATCCTCTTTCTACAGGACAATTTCTTATCCAATCCATCACACCTATCCATATTACATAGCACCTTTAAATCCATCATGAACCACTTCTTAACACTACAGTTTCCCCCACTTCTCAGTGAAGGAAAAATGTGTTAATGTTAACATTGTCTGTTAATGTTAACTTTGTCATTTCATATGTGACGTTATTCTTTGTTTATTGTACCTGTTTTGTCTTTTTGCTAAAGGGTGCTTCTGGTGAATATGGTGCAATGGGGGAGCAAGGAACACCAGGAGCTGATGTGAGTACCACACATGATAAAATTAGAAAGACTGCAAATTGTTTTTTATAATGTCAACAAAGGGTTATGCTGTTTATTATTACAAGATTTGGTCAGTTAAGACTGCAGAGAAAGTAACTCTAACATTCCAGGGTATGTGAGTTCCCCAATTCACTTAAGTTAATGATCCATCTTCCTGCATTTATTGAGGGCCAGTTGCAATGTTGCTTTTAACTTAACTTAAAAAAAAATATATATATATATTTTTTTTTACTTTTTTTTTTTTTTACAGGGAACACCAGGTTTAAGAGGTTTTCCAGGCCAAACTGGTGCACGAGGTTTAGCTGTAAGTAGATATATTTCCCCTTGTTTTCATTTGCATATAGTGTTTACCACAGGGTATTCCCTATGATTTAAATATTAGAATATAAATCTAATGTTAAATGTGTACTGTGTGGTATATTCTGAAATAATTTGTAACTAATGATGCTCCTTGGCCGTTGTTGTTTACAGGGAGCCCAAGGTGAACCTGGACCAGCTGGACCACCAGGCCCTGATGGAAAGAAGGTAAATAAAATGCTAAATTAATCTTTCCAAGAAATAGCTAAACAGTAAAGTTCAAATGAAATCCAATCTTTTTTTCTTAAAAAAGCCGAACATGTGATCTCCCATTAAAATCCATGTTCTTGAATCTGAAATCAACTGAACAATGATGTCCACTGAAATACAGTTGAGGCATACTTTATTTCACACTGGCACATGAGCCAATCAAAAAGCTTCTGGTTGCACTCTTGGACAAAACAAGCTGTTGAAAATTTGTTATTTTATCTTTCATCAGGGACCACCTGGAGAGAGGGGACAAGATGGAATACCTGGAGACCCTGTTAGTAATGATTACTGTTATTGAGACAAATGACATATAGTATGATTTAACCTTACTTCAGATCATTCATTGGAATGCATCAAGTAGCTGTTTACAAGTAGACTGTATGATGTATATGAAACATTTGTTGCTTTTTTGCAGGGCGATGCTGGACCTCCAGGTGAAACAGGCCCTCAGGGTGAATCGGTATGTGGTTACTTAGAGAAGATTATTATAGTAAAGTAAATGGTTTGAACCCAGGAAAGTTTATGTTGCTAGTTGTACATTCATTTTAAAGGCATTTATGTTGTGTCTCTGAAGGTTGAACTAATCCATAAGACATAACTTTTCTGTGACTCTGAATTTCACACTTACAAGATCATCAGACAGATTGTAATGAAGAGTATACCTCACTTAGTTCAAATATATACAGTGGTTGGTCAGTTGGTGAATCTATTGTAATCTAACGTGGATGTTTATTAAGGAGTATTTGTTCTCAATTTCCAAATGCTGCCAGGAGAATGTAAAAAAGAGATTTGGATCTGAAATTATTTCTTTTATCTTCAGGGCATCAAAGGAGAAAAAGGCAAACCAGGGGAGAATGGATTAGATGGAACACCTGTGAGTTTTTAGTGCTGGGGGATAAATAAAATATTTAAGATGTAGCATGAAGTGAAAGTTAACAGAAAGGACAACAGATGTTACAGCTTTACTTTGATTCAGTTTTATTCTGACATTAAAGTACACTATGCTTACATATTTCCTTGATTCTGAAAGCCTTACACAAGAACATGCTTCTCAAATCCTCTATAAGTGAGTACACACATACAAAGACACCTTTTTCACTCTTAGTTTCTGGGCCTGGTAGTACCCTGAAAAAGATGAGAAGCAGCAACCATTTCATCACTAAAAAATCTATACAATTTCTCAAGTTATGCCTTTTTCACTAAAACTAACGTATAGTACTCCGGAGTCTCCCCTTTGTATTGTATTGATTTTCAAAAACTAACATCATATTCTTGTTGTGTAGGGAGAACGTGGTGAAAGAGGACCAGAAGGTCCCCAGGGTAACTCTGGTGCAGCAGTAAGTTGATGACAGGAGGTTTCTATTTATTTTATATGTCAGTTATTACGCATGTTTGTACAGCCAGTAGAGATTTAAAGCTGTTTTTGTAGCCAAAATCTTGTTATATTTATTACCAAGGTTGTTTGTAAGTTGCATGAGTAGATAAAAGTTTAGATTTGTAGTTTCTATGACTTAACAACCATTTTGACTTGTTTTGCTTGAATTTTACGTCAAATATCTGAGTCCATTTCAGAAGTGAAACTCACCAGAGTAGCAATGAAAACTGCTATTAATATTTTGTCGTAGACTGGCACTAAGCATCCTGTGACCAAGCAGATCGAGGTCCCACAGTTGTCAGCTTTTACAAACACGCTAGAAAAAGAGAAACAAGAATTATAACTTAATTAGATAACAATTTTTCATTTCCTTAGGGTCCTCCAGGTCGCCCTGGAGTACCAGGGTCCCCTGGAAGCAAGGGAGACAGGGTAAGATTTCTGTTTTTATGAACTTTTATCATAAGGGAGAATGGGAAGGACGTTTCATAAAATAATGATCCGCAGTAAAGGAGACTTTTTTTTAAATAACTGTTAAAATGAAGTCCAACAGGAAGGCATGTTGGGTGTGATAGCTATTTGATTTAAGTTCTACAGTTTGGGAGACTGCGTTAGGTATCTGTATTGGGAGAGAGGGGATTTCTTTTTATCTTAGTATTACAGTAACTCCTTCTTTTATCCAATGATCAGTCTCCGTATTAATTACAATGTATAGTTTTTATGCCAAGCCGTAACTATATTGCATCACTCAAAAAACATGTAAGAAGGCGGAGCACTGGCTGCATTGTATTGAAATGATAGTTGCTTAAAACATTTTGATTTTGCTGTAGGGTGACACAGGTCCTCAAGGAGGCCGAGGAAACACAGGAAGAGACGGCAAGAGGGTATGAAATACCATTTCAAACTAGATACATAAACAAGACGATGTTGTGTAAACCTTTTGGCTGGTTTTTTTTTTTTAAGAATTTGTGGATTGCAAACTTACGTTTTATCAGAATTTCAAACTCCTGTTCAAGGAAAATGCCAAACAACTTTTACATCCTTCAATCAAATAGGGAACTCTGCTCGCAGATCAAGCATCAGTTTGTGTACTTCGTGTTCACACTCAGTAAATTGTTATATTCAGGTTACTTATATCGTGGTAATTTAGTGTTAACGACTGAGTTGAAAACGTAAATTGGCCACCGTAAATTGTTAAAAAGCTGACGCTCGAAACGTGAGCCTTTTAACTCTTTACGGTGGTCAATTTACGTTTCCAACTAAGTTGTTAACACTAAATTACCTGTTATATTCTCCCACCGACGCAGCACCACAGTTTCTTTAGAAACTCGCCCCCTTTATTAATATCGCAGTTCTGTTCTGCTCGGTTAAGAAAGTTGGAGAGAAGGTTTCTGTCTTGGTATAAATGTTGTACTGCTTACAGAGGAAATGTGAATGATTATTCTCAGTAACAATTCCGGTTATCTGATCCACAAAAATATGGGACGAATAGTTTAACTTTTACTAAAACGAGTCAATGCTAATGATCACTTATTGTTTTTTTCTCAGGGATATGCTGGAACCCCAGGTCCCCCAGGAGCGCCTGGAGAACGAGGAACAAGAGTATGTACCACCGCTTTTATCAGCGTTTTGCGTTATTTATTTTTTTTATTTCCAACATCATTTTGAAGAATGCTCTATCACCTTTTAGTCTCCCTAGCAGTTTTTCACGAGGGATGTCGCTCTATTCTCCTCTCATTGTTGGGTGGAGTATTGCAAAAAATCCCAGAGAACAGCTGAGGGGAAACTAATCCTCTTGCGGGAAGTTTTAGCGTCACTTTCAAGGAAAATTCCAGAGAGGAATCAAGTTACCTTTGCACAACAAAAATCTTTGTTAAAGAGTATCTCCTCCACTCAACAATTTATCTGATTTCTTTTTTCAAGGGTGCCCCCGGAATCTTTGGCACACCAGGCGGTGATGGCGACTCAGGATTAGCTGTGAGTATTTATTTCTTTTTACCTATTTCCAGTGGAAGGGGGGGGAGGGAATGAAAGAAAAGTGAAAAGTTTTGTGGGCTTAAAACCTGATCTCAGACTGAAAGAATTATTTAGCACAGTGGTATTTTAACTTCATCTTGCAACTTGTAGCATATTCAAACAAGTTTTTAAGACACTCTTGACATCAAACAATGAAGAACGCACATTTCCGTCGCACACATTCTGCTAACGGCTTCCAGTGTACAAATGTTCTCATTATAAGGGAGTGTAATTTGAGCAAGACTCGATGATAATTGTTCTGGTTGGTCTATCATTAATCGAAAGTTTAGTCAATAAGTTTTAATTGTTTATTTATTCATTATTTATTAAATTGCCAACTATTAATTTCTGCAGGGCCCTCGTGGAGCCCCAGGAACGCCAGGATCTGCTGGTGAGAATGGAGCAGATGTAAGTTGGAAGATCTTCCACTTATTTGTCATTCCTATTTTTATCGTGAACCTCCGTGCAGGATGTGAGGGGGCTGGGCGTTATAATCGTGAGACCACTCACCTCTCACCACTGCAGCTTACAATCTGAGATAAATTGTTTTGGAAAATTCGTAAAAGCATCGCATTTGACTTAAACAAACTTCTTTGGCTTTTCTTTGTTTACGCAACATTCTATGGAGCTAGGGAAGGGCAGGATCCACAACAAGCAAAAGTATCGAACCCTCATATCTAAGGTTACAAGTTTGATTCCCAAATCTTTGCATTCATGCGGTTTAAGTCTGTGCTCTCACGGTTATTCCTTTGAGATTATTGTTTAGGCCAACCATAAGCTCCCATATTTACAATTGCTTGATCAAATTATCAAGGTTCCACTTTCTCGAAGACAGTGCAGTCGAATTTTATGCCCACATACTCGAACATTCATGGCATATTTATCAGTTTCCACAACAGTGTCCTTTTGCTTAATTCTACTTTAAGTGTAGACTCCCCGTTGATTAGTGTTAAGCGCTGTAAATAAAATGTGGCGCTTCAAACATGGCTAAAATCTGGACTTTCTTCTTTGAAGTTTAGCCGCTGCACACCACTTTAATATAAGGTTAATTTTTATTTATTTATTTATTTGTTAAGTTATTTTACTTTCTTATTTTCAAAGGGTCCAACAGGACCTCCTGGACCTCCCGGGCCAATGGGTGAACAAGGTGAACAGGTTGGTAGAAAAATTATATACTTTTTCCAAACAATTCCAGTAGCCAGGATTCTGATTTCTCGTCTTTTACCTTCCTGAAATCTTAGAGTCTCTTGATCTGCTAAGAAAAGGTAGCATGACTTGCTGTGACCAGCTACAAAAATGAAATTTATTGAATTTAATGTTGTCACTTTTTATAGTAAACGCAATTGTCATACATCTGAAGAATTTCTTTTTTCGTAATGAGTTGTTGTGGCTACTGCCTCCTATAGGAGGCGAAGCCACATATGTTTACAAGATGAGTGAGTTTAACAATTCCGATCTTGACCCAATTTTGACCCGATGTTTCCCAGTGCTACTTATTGTTTGTTTCTGAGTATCTTAATATTTCCAAATTCGCGCTCGATACTCAGTTGAGTTCTCTGCTTTATTTATTTCTGGCTTAAAGCCACTAGCGTACTATGTTTTCAGTTCTTGCCGTGACACCACGGAAGAGCAATGGATAAAACACTGACCCCAGTCCATGTAGGAAACAGTAGTCTCAAAAATGGAATTGCAATAAAATAATAAATTCTTTGTGATAAACAGGCGAAATTAAATGAGGCATAGGTAATCATTGTTGGAGTCTAGATGATAAGGCAACCATAAGGCTTTCGATCTAGCCCATTTGAATTATTATTTTGTTTCTAATGTTATCATCATTCTTATTGTTAATAGTATTATTTGTTGCTATGTAATTATTGTTGAATTTCAATTAGACACTCTATTCTTGAATCATCTTTCTCTTGTGTACCCTAAACAGGGTACTCATAAATATGTGAGATGCGACAGGTTTTCTGTTTTGCATGTGAGACAAATATTCTGAACACTACCTACCGTCATTATACAACCTCTAGTTCTTTTCAATGCTATAAAAATTGTGCTGTACCAGTAGCCACATGCAGTCTTTTACGGTCTGTTTTTTTACTTTTGTAGGGATCTCCTGGGGATAGTGGCGAACCTGGGCCTGATGGTGATGTTGGGCCAATTGTAAGTCTGAATCTTGTTTTGAATTTAGAGGAATAAAAAATGAAACAGTCTTCAATTGAATTGCAAAAGTAATCGAGGCTTGCAAAGGCTTTGCGCGCTAGTCACTCGGCTGAGTTTTTCACACACCTCAGGCCTTTTGTTCGTTTTCGCTATGACCCCTTCTAGTCGGCTCTCTAGTGATATTTTCCTTTTTTCCGGTAGGTCATTTGTCTTGGTTTAATTATACTCTGTTTTTACTGTATGGTTTATTTTTAGATGCCACGCAGGTGAATAACGCGCAGTGATTGGCTAGTTCGGAAGTGGTTAGAGAGTACTTTTTACCTCCGAACAGTCGAAAAGACGAAATTGCCTGTCAAGAGTTAAATTTCGAACCATTTTTCGGTATTCTGATAGAAAAAAAATTTTTTTGCTTTGGTTCGCTATGTACTAAACATTCATTCACCTCAGTGTCGGTGAAAGTGGTGGATATGTGCACTATGTCTTATTCTGTGAAGCCAGTCGCCCAAAATATGGCGTAACTTTAAAAAAGTATACTGTCCCAAATGTGATTGACATGCACCTTTGGCCTCGAATATCAATACATCTTCTAGCAGGCGAGTGACAAGAGTATGAAAACATTTCAGCTGGAGATGAAGTAATCTCACGAGCTCTTAAAGACCTAATTACCTAATTAAAAAAGAAATGACGAGCGGTTTCAAGGATAAATTGGCTGTTAAATCAGTAACAAACACATTAGCTAATGTTGCCTTCTCTTGGTATAGGGACCCCCTGGATCTCCTGGACAGCCGGGAACCGCTGGTTCCATCGGAAGACCTGTAAGTTAACATTTATTTGTTAGAAGACACAAACTGGCGTAATACGCATAACAAGCGCCCGCGAGCTTTAGGTCGCCCACACGCAGCGTGCACGATTATCGCGCGTGAAAGAGAGAGACAGAATGTTTAGATAGAGAGTCACATTTTGATGTTTTTTGTGCGCAAGTTGATTATTACGCTATGCCTTTGTGATGGTGATTTTTTAGCCATTTATTTTTCGAAGATTTTTTTTCTTATAACCAATGGTGAACATTTTGCTCATAACGAGCTGAGGTTCTTTGTATTGTACATATGTGTGTACCGAGAGGTGCTTAGATCCTTCATGCATACGTGGAATTTTTTCTACTCGTTTTTACTTGCTATTTGTCATAAATAGGGTTCCTCTGGACCACCCGGAGAAGGTGGATCTCCAGGACCTATCGGACTTCTCGTAAGTAATTCATTACTTGCTTAAGAAGGGGCGTGTTTAGACTGCCTTGTTCCCTTGTCCCATGTTTTGACGCATGATTGAGAACTGCTCTGATTGATTTGTACTCACTTGTTAGGGACCGGAGGGACCACCAGGTCCAGATGGCGAGAGAGGACTGGACGGCCCAAAGGTATGGTTGTAGTCAATGTTTGGCAGCTATTTAAAGAAAAAAACTTAGGCTGATAGTCGTAGTCTGTTCTTAAACCCAACATACATGCAACAAACGTGCTAACTCATACATTGTTAAAGAACTCAGTTTTAATGCGGTTTTTTAAATGAAGCAGAGCAACTGTAATGTTGTACATCTGCACGTGAAAATTGAAACTCAACGCACAAACAGATTCCATTCAAGCGGCAATTTTTGTGTGACCTACTCACTTAGGTGTTAATCACCCAAGCTAATTAATTTAGGAACTCGCTTAGTGTAGAAGACACAGTTGACGTAAGACAAAAGAGAGCAAAAATACAAAAAACGAGGAAAGCAAGGAAAACTCAAGGTTAATAAGGCGGTGCTCCATTTGGACGTATCATTTGTCTCTGTCGTAATTTATTTGTTGTCTTTCCTTCTTAGGGTGATCCGGGTGAGCCTGGTGCCGACGGCAAGCAAGGTTTAGCTGGTCAATCTGTGAGTCTTCCTACCAGCAGTTATCATTTTCATTCAAAGCGTTTCTTTCCGTAGTTTTTATTAATGTGTAAGGTTATTTTTAAGAGATCAAGCTGTTCTTGCTGGATTGTCTCCTATTTTTCATAGCATGCCACGGAATCAGGAACAAACTTTCCTCCGATTCCTGGAGGGATACTTGTCCAGCGTAAATAACCATCATCTCTCTCCCCCCCCTCCCCCCAAGTTTCCTTGAAAGTTTGTAGCGTTTATTTGACGAAGAAATTGATGTTTTAAGAACCTTTACACCAATAAGAATTACGCAGCCCTCGTTTCAGTGTTACTCTACAAACTTAACTACCGTTAAGGCTTGGAGTAGTGATAAAGCGAAGACATAAGCTTTGGTTAAATTGTGTTTTATGTTACTTAAGTAAAGTAGTTATTATTTATTATGACAGAAATCTTTGCCGAAACTTTCTTAGTGTATATTAAAAACATTGCGGTAGACAAAACACGAATAGAGAAATCCAAGTCAGGATAAAGTGACATAAAGCACACAACGAACGGTTATGAACGGTTTCTTTGATTTTGTAACAGTATGTCGTACTCTGAAAGTTTACCACAAACGGTGTGGACAATTCCCCTTTGCAATTCTGTATCGTTATGGACAAGTTTACTCTGAGGTTATTTTTTCTCGGTGTTAACAGGGTCAAGATGGACGACCTGGAGCTCGAGGAAAACCAGGAGAAACAGGCAGGCGGGTGAGGATCGAGCTGATTATTTTTAATTACTCAAAATGAATCACTCTTAGATTCAATGTAAATAAACAAGACCACTTGAAAATACCCTTCAGTTTTTATCACGCGCCAAGACTTCATTATCTGGACAAAAAGGAAAGTGAACCACTAGTGAGTACTGCTCGCCACTTGACAGTAATTCCCAGTAGCTTTCATTCATACAGTCACGCACATGTATCTGATCCACAGACTGCAAAGTAAGAACTATCTTGCACAGCTTTTAATGAACATTAACACATAGAAATTGCTTCCAGGTCAGGCACTAGGGTTACGTTCTTTGACTTTAACGTTAGGTCCACTTAAAACAGCATAATAAACAGGACCACACGAGAAAACTACTCATTCGTTTTCATTTGATGGTCACACAGTGGGATTATGCTCGTTTCCTTAAAAATTATCCACCTTGTACCGTACGATAATCAGTGCCATTTGAAAGGCCGCTTATGAATTAAATATGAAAAGTGACGTGGTGCTGTTCCAAACTCGCTTACAAGATGCAGTAAATTGTTCTATCAGTCACACTTGTCTGTTATTTTTTTCTCCAGGGACCTCCAGGCCCTCCTGGTCCTCCTGGGCCAAGAGGAGATGCGGGGTCATCAGTAAGTATATTTCTTCATTCTGATTGGCTGAGAGAAATGGAGCTTGGAAGTAACTCTGACTTTGTCTTCCCTTTGTCGTTTCCAGCGTTGAAGGAATTAAGGCTGAATAACGAATTGCAATAAATAATTCACTAAAAATTCAGACGAAATTGAAGTTAGCGTATCTTAAAATCCATCCGACCGAGATTAACTCCGGTTTCAAAGCATGAAGTAGGTATGGTTACTTCCCAAGGGTGTATGCTTAATCCAATGCAGTTTATTACTATTATTATTATTTTCAAACATGCAGTTATCTCTTTCTGTAGGGAGGAGAAGGTGCTCGTGGTCCTCAAGGACCTCCTGGCAGCAAAGGACCACGGGTAAGTTTCACCCTGGAAGTGAAGATTTGTTCGATTTTATTCCCGACAAAAGAGAAAAGATTAAATATCCTATGACGATTTGAGCCAAAATATCATCAATCGCCTTCAAAGGTTGTTATTTTCTGCCTTTGCGCGATGAACTCTGGTAGACAATTCCAATCCTACTTTTCTATCCAGACAAATGGAGACAAGAACCGAATTTCATCCCGGTTTCAATAACATGAGGTGACAAGAAGTATTAGAACTTCCATCCCCCACACCCCTGCGCTAAAAAGGATGCTTGTCCATCGCAGGGTTGCCCCCAGAATCTTGGTGAGGTTTCGTGGTACCTACCTATACGCCTTGATAGTGCTGTGATTGTGTGTGTATGGGGGGGGGGGGGGGGGGGGAGGCAATGTGAAAGGCAATTCGTGTGGGGGAAGGCACTGTGAAAGGCAAGTGGCGCTCTTACCACTAGGGCCTTGTATTCAGTGTTTGTTTATTTACTCGCGTTCCTTCGGATTTAGGGAGAAGCTGGTGAACCAGGTCAGAACGGAGTCGATGGTTCGCCAGGAGAAGGGGTCTGTTATCCTCTCAGTTATTATTATAATATATAACTAATGAGTCTGATATTTTCTTGTTATCATCATTATCATCATTATCATCATCGCCATTCTTATTATTATGAAGTTTGCCTTCATCACATGCCCTAACGAGGCATAGTGGCCAGGCCCATTCTCGGGTCAAGGGTTGTAATGGAGTAGTAGTCTTTTTATAGGATATTTCTTGTCTTATAGGATGGTGGAAGTAATGTAATATTCAGTAGTTCTTGTATTTTCACGTTATCCTGAATGTATTTATTGTATATCTGTACGAGTCTCAGGGTCTGCAATCATCATTGGTACTGATGTGGCTTTCATAACTCGTTTCTTTTGATCTTAATATCAAAGTCTTAATATTTAACCAGTCTTTTAGTAACCTTATCTAAGGTGTTCGTGTCAGTCGGGATGAATATCTCGATTAGTAGTCTACTTTTTTATTTTTGTTCTTGATGACGAAGTCCGGTCGGAGCATGTCTCTAGATCTGTCTGTGCTGGAATTCCCCTTAGATTGTGGTATTATTCTACTCTGATACAATAATCACTTGTCTGTTCCAGGCGTTCAGGTATTAAAGGAAATGCGATAATAAACAGAAGAGGAGGAATGAAAAAAATGTTGGGGTTAGGTCGCTTAAGAAGCACCGTACTTTAACCGACCCAACCCGACCCAAAATTTTTCACTTCTGCGCTACTATTGCGCCGTAGGCTATTTTGCTCCGTTTAACGAACTGAACGCTTTGAAATAATTAGGCTAAATAATTACTTTCTTTTATTATTATCGTCATCTTAATTATAATTGTTGTTATTATTAATATTATTATCGTCAAAGATTTTTACATGACTGATATTTTTTTCATGCTTTGTTTTAGGGTCGCCCAGGACCTCCGGGCTCTCGGGGAAAACCTGGATTCCCTGGCACAGATGTAAGTTGCAATGCTCAAATTGTACTTTGTTTTCAATATTTTCTCTCATTTTATCGATTCATTTCCATCCCTGTATAATCTTGGTGACCATTTTCGGTACCCTCACCGATTTTCTATTTGTTATTGTTCCGAGGAGCGATTGTTTTTTACTATATGTACTCTGTTGTATTTTAGGGAACGCCTGGTCAAGCCGGTGCCCCGGGTAACCCGGGTCGGCGCGGAGAAAAGGTAAAAACCTATTCTCAGGAGTTTTACTAGTTTGTAAATTAATTTGTAAACGAGAAGCTTATAATTTACGATAGCAGTGTCCGAGTAAATATTAAAATCGTCTTCAACAGACAATGGACATCACCAAAAAAATCTATACAACATCGTCGAGCGATATTGTTGTAAAGTAAATCCAGCGTATACAAACTATTTTGACATGGACTAAATAATCTTGAATACCGGAGTAGCTGTAATCGAGCTCAAAGATGAGACTAAAAATTGTCATCAAAAAGGAATTGAATTTCTTTGGACTTGTGAAGAGTTTAAAACTGCATGTACGTTTAGGATAGTAAATACTCGGGCCCATCAGCTTCATGGAGTAATTTTATCGCGCTTTTGTCGTTTCGATAGAGTTATTCAGATCAGAGTTAATCTGCTTCTTTGATTTGCCGATTTGTTTACCAAGTGATGTCGTCATACCCTAGGGTAATAGAGGATTCTCGGGGCTTGATGGAGATGATGGTGCACCAGGACCTCGCGGAGGACCTGGGCAGAGAGGTTCCATGGGAGACCGTGGACCAGTTGGAAGACAGGTACATTTTCCGTCGTCATGTGATGACGTAAACTCATTTGGAGACGTTTAAAGTATGATTATGTTATTTTGTCTGGTTGATTATCAAGTAGAAGTTGATAGGGGAGGAACAGTTTCAGAAATAACTTGTTATCTTGATTGATTGAGTTATTTCGCCAGAAAATATTTACAATGTTCATATGAGAATAATACAATCATTATCTCATTCCTGGTGAGGAAGCCTCGGGGCTGTGCCTGTGAGTACCCCCCCCCCCCCCCCCCCCCCAACTAAGACCAAAAGGACAGTTTTCGTGTGTGGGCTTTTATTAACGTAACATAGTTAAGATTAAAAGGTCAAAAAAAAAAGCCAAAAAAATAGTTTAAAAGTCCACAAAAAATACAAAAAACATGGGCACCAAAAGCAAGCGAGCAGACACAAAAAACAACTTAAACCACTCTTACGGTGAAAAAGTTAATGTGCTTGTTGCATCTGAGCCGATTCCATTTTAAACCAGTTTTAATCAGTGATTTTTGTCTTTAGGGCGCTCCAGGCGAGAATGGCCCAGACGGTGAACGAGGACTTGGTGGTAGTTCTGTAAGTATGCTATTTAGTGTAAACAACAGTTTTGCTTTCTTCACCACTTCTAACTCTGACTGTATGGTGCCTGCTCCTGTTCTAGGGACCGATAGGAGCGAAAGGAGTTCGTGGACTCCAGGGAAGCAAGGGAGAGAAGGTATGGACTTCCAAGAGTGCCTTAACTTATGTGATAAGCAAAGCTTTCTATTTCACCGTGTGCACGATGCCATGAGCGCTAAGACACGCTGATGGTGAATGAACTCCCAAAACTGACCGAAATTTTCAACTCCCTACCATACGTAGATCTGTAACATTTATTTGAATAGCCAAACATTTGTGATTACACGTCACTAGGATTAAGGCAAAAACAATAACACCATTTTGAAGCATTAAAAAGAAAAAAATGACAAAGGATCGATCTCTTATGAAAATATCATTTTTTTATTGTCAGGGTGTACGTGGTATGCAGGGCTCGCCTGGACGCGTAGGTCTCCAAGGCCGACTGGTAAGCAAGACTTCATAAAAAAGATGATAAAAGTAATAATGATAATAATAATAATAATAATAATAATAGTAATAATAATAGTATTAACAATGATAATAACAATAATAATAATAATAATAATAATTAAAATCGTCATTATTATTATTATTACAAGTTGAAGGTTTATTAGACAGTACTATCGTTATTGTTATTATTATTATTACTATTATTATTACTCTTATCATTATTATCATTGTTTTTCCCTTAACTTTGGAATGGGCTTAACTCCATCAAGGGCAGCCACTCAAATAGAGTAACAGAAACGCAGCTATTTGCACAAAAACAGTCACATAAGGGTAGTTACACAAAGCAAGTCACAGAAACGCAGCCACCTGCACAAAAACAGTCACACAAGGGCAGTCCACCCAAAGCCAGTTACGTAAACGTAGCAACTTTCACAAAATAGTCAGACGAGGGTAGTCACAAAAATAGACTCACGCGCACGCAGCTACTTCCAAAAAAACCGTCACAAAAGGGCAGTTACACAAAGCCAGTCACGCAAACACAGCCACTTGCACAAAGGGAGCACACAAGGGCAGTCACACAAATCCAGTCACGTAAACGCAGTTAAATCCACAAGAACAGTCACACGAGGGCAGTAGCACAAATCTGGTCACGTAATTGCGGCTCACTGCGCAAAAGCAGTCACACGAGAAGTAGTATCAGAGAGGTAGTCCCACTGTATCTTGTTAGTATCATCAAACGAGAGTTTGAGGTAGACTGTTCACAGACCTATTTTCTCTTCGATCGTTGTTTAGACTGCAAGTGAAATTAGGGCCCTCTGGTATATAAATAAACGGTTTTGGAAAGGCCAGCGGAGAGCAAGGGGTTTCTATTTGCTAAACTCTTCTCACTTTGACGAAACATCTCGTCTTCAGCGCTGCTCATTATTTGGTAACCATGACGACCAGATAAGGGATAATTGATTGTGTTTCTTCTTTTTATCAGGGAAAGCCAGGAATCCCAGGCTTCAACGGAGATTCAGGACCACCAGGAACCACGGTTTGTATAATGATCAAAAATCTCAATCTGTTGTCGTGGTATCAGAAAACAAACACTGAGTTGTCACAAAGTTACTCGTCCGTTTCTCTTTTGTTCAGAGCTGGCTCTAAGAAGACAAATCCCTATTTCCCAAACTCTGTCTCCCATCTCCTTGCTTCATATTTTTTTGTGTGAGGCTTATTAGCTCGCTTGGTAGAGCACTTCACTCAGTTGGTAGAGCACTGGTTTCAAATCACGTGCAGGACTGAATTTTTATTAGGCCTTTTTTTCTCTTCTGCTTAAGTGGTGTCCATTTCTGTTGAGATCGTTTTCTTACTCATTCCTTAATCTGCAGTTCACAGAATGATATAATTTCATATTAAGAGTTATAAAGTGCAAAATAATGCTTTCGTTCTACTTGTAACACGAAGCAAATCATAAGAATTATTCCTTTCTTATTTTAGGGAGACCCAGGCCCTCCTGGTGAACCCGGACAAGATGGTTTCCAGGGCCTACCGGTGAGTTGCTAATTTCATTGTTTTATTGTTGTTGTGTGTCAAAATGAGAAGTGAAAACTGAAATCCAAGACCTCTGGAGTCATTCTGATAATTAAGATAGTTTCTCGCGAGCATTGCTTTTCTTTTTGTCATTAATTCAATCAGAAATATTGGATTTCTGTGTTTTGTTCGTAGGGCCCAAATGGAGCCAAAGGAGCTAGAGGAAGACCGGTGGGTCTCACACCTTTTTTATTCTCTTCACTAAAAGAAAAAGCATTGATTCTCATTCTTCGCTGAGTCTTCCTCTGCAGCAGAGGTTGAATCAAGTGCTGTATTTGATAAAAGTCTTAACCAGTCTGTAGCGTAAATTGCCCAAAACCAAACAGAGACTGTCCGGGAACAAATATCCAAGCATATTTTCGTGCCTTATGGAGGCTATTTTTATGAGTACCACAACAAGAACTTGGCTTGATTTTGACTTCAAAAAAGCCTTGTTTTGTTGCTAGTAGCACTCTCAATCATCCGTGTATGATCTTGATTGTGCGAATAACAAATTATTCAATAAATGTCATTTGAATATTAATAGTGGTCGCCATAAATTTTAGGGAAACAGCTTATAATACTTTCCTCTCACAGGATGTTTCTCTAGAGTTTATTGTGTTTAGGAGAAATCGCTTAATGTTACCTTATTTATTTAAAATCGAAAAATGTTTTGATATCTCTCTATGTTTTTATCTTCTTATATTCCTGTTTTTTTATTTTCTTAACAGGGCCCAAGGGGATTCGGGGTAAGATAAATATTATCTTAACTGATCGGTTAAATGATGGTTTCAAAAACATTTGGAGAAAATTTTACAGGAAAGTCTTTCGTTTCGCAGATGCTATGCTACATGCAACCTTATTTTCACTGCGAAACCCATAGCACGTTGAATTGACCTGTCAGTCGTTAATTGACCAATCACAATAGGGTTTGGGACTCGTTAACGAATAACAAACCCTAAACTAATTATCGTTCGGGTTAGTTCTCTTGCCTTATTTCTTTGATACATATTCCTTACCGCAATTAATTTCTGTTTGCACTGTTTACCGAGTTTCATAAAAGGCTCGGCCTCTCTTGTGGTCCTGCCTCAACATGAAGAAGTACGGAGAACAAGTCGTGATTATTGTGGTGACCCTAAATTTTGTAAATCTGTCGTAAATCCAATCGAAATAAGCGTAGAAGTTTTTCATTTTTCACGACGAAACTTGACACTAATCCTCGTGAATTTTGTGTGTGTGTGTGTGTGTGTGTGTGTGTGTGTGTGTGTGTGTGTGTGTGTGTGTGTGTGTGTCCATTTTAATCGTATCCTCTTTTTCCCGACAGGGAACACCAGGGAAACAGGTAAGTTATTCTCAACGATTTTCAGTGCACTACGTAGTGTTGCTTAGTTTCTGTTAACTTTTAATGGTCAATTTCAAGTAAATACTTAGTTCAACGTACACTTTTTCGTAATCTTCTTTTGCAACACGTCAATGCTCATTTCATGGTGTATTGCTGTTTCTCATACAGGGATCCCCGGGACCTCCAGGAGAACGTGTAAGTGCTAAGAATTAGCAATTTGTAAGGAGGAGTATTTAGGATTTTGTCGTTAAGTCTTTAATAAGAGAATTCATCAAACAACGCAGTTTTGACTAAAATATGCAGTCAGCGACATGAATGAGCAGGGAAACAGAAAGTTGGTGCTTAAGAAGCGCGGGAAACACGAAGCTAGGAACAGGCGCGGGAAAAAATGGAACCAGAGACATGCGTGGGAAAACTGGTATCCAGGGTTAAGCGGCACTGAAGCAAATGCACTCGCCCCCACTTTATTTCATTTTTTTCTTCCATTATAAACCATAAACAAATCGTACAAAAGCTTTTATGGTGAATTAACGCGAAGAGCGAGTGAAATAAGCGCCTACCAAAACTGGGGACAGTCTATGTGCCGGTGAACCTGCTAAGTTGTGGCATCTCTAGAACCTCTATATAGTTGTCTTTTCCAAAAGCAATGTAGCGGAGAGTAATAAGATCTGTTGTAATTGTTAGGGTGAACCTGGCTATCCAGCTCCCAGACAAATACGTACGAGCGTTGGTGGTCCACCCAAGGGTCCAGGCGGCCCCGGACCAGGACCTATTGAGGAGGAGACTGAGGAAGAATCGCCTGAAGGAAGGGTACGTCCAGCTGGAATGATTGACTGACTGAGGGACTTGCTGACTGACTGATTGCTTGATGATTTATTGAATAATTTACTGTGGGACTGATTGATTGATGATGGATTGGTGAACTTCTAATTGATTGAATGACTGATTGACTGACTGACTGACTGAACAAACGATTGAATAAACTTTTGAGAGCTTGAATGACTGAATGTATGAACAATCAATAAATATGCGTTGATTAAGTAAAAGAAAAAAGGCTTTTCGATTTGGTTTGTGTTGTTGCAATATCCATCTTACTTTTGCTAACATGAGATTAACCTTTTTTTGTTTAATTACTTGTCCGCAGAAACGACGATCAGCTGTATCCGAGGTGTGTAACTTGCCAAGATCATTTCTTGCATTTAGATTCTGTGATGAAAGATTAGATTAGATTTGATTTGTGACTGGTTAGTCTTGTGAGATTTTCCTCGGACTTGAGCCAGGCATGTATATGATTTAAGATAAACAATGAGATAAGATTTTCCTCACTTCCCTTCTAGCTCCTTTCTTCTTTCTTTCTTTCCTTTTCTTTTCCTTTTTCTTTTTTTTCCAAAATGCTGCTGTTAGATTTAAAGATATCTCCGAAAAAGGGCCGTGAGAATATAACATAAAAATGGGCAGTTTGCTTTTCTTCTCTTTTGTCCTTCAAACTTCCCCCTGTGCGTCTTTTTAGCAATTAAATAATGAGCTTTCGAGTCCTTTTGCGTGATGATTCGCCCTCATCGACGGTCACGCATAGAGGTCGAGAGCGAATAATGTAATTGTTTTAGTGTAAATGTGATAGTTGTTATTATACAGTTATTATTATTATTATTATTATTATTATTATTATTATTATTATTACTATTATTATTATTGTTAGTGTTATATGAAAGCAAATCTATACTGTCATTAGGAGATGCAAGTTTTGGACCGTATCGCCGAGCTTTCCCAGAAGATGTATGATGTGGAACACCGTGACAATTCACGGTATTTCCCTGCCAAAACTTGTAGAGATCTTCAGCTGTGTCACTCTGGTATTAGACTCAAAGATGGTGAGAAAGGCTTACATATCCCTCTCAAGATTTGATGGCTAAGTTTTTTACTTCTTTGAAGCAAAACAATTTTATTTTCCAATGTTAACTCCGGGCAATTAAGATAGTATTCACAAATATCATCGTTTAGATAAAGTTTGGTTAAAATCCAAATGGTTTAAAACGTGATTGGATTTTTGTGTAGTTAACAGGTCTTAACTTTTTCTTTATCCATTTTCTAATGTATGACGAGTACAGTTATACACGCTTTTTTTTCTGATTTGATTCAGGCGAATATGATATCGACCCCAATGGTGGATCTCCAAATGACCAGATCACTGTACACTGTAATTTTACCAACCAAGCTACTTGCATCAGGCCTAAAATGACAAAGGTTTGTGACAAAATTCTGCGTGGGTCTCGTCTAGAGGAGGTTCAAATCTAAAAGAACATAAAAGTCACTTGTACGAGCTAGCGATTGGTTCAAGTTTTAGCTGTCTCTGATAGGTTCAATTTAAGCTGTATCTGATTGGTTCAATTTTAGCTGTATCTGATAGGTTCAATTTTAGCTTTGTCAGATAGGTTCAATTTTAGATGTTTTGATTGGTTCAAGTTTTAGCTGTATCTGATTGGTTCAAATTTAAGCTCTATCTGATTGATTCAAGTTAAAGCTTTATCTGATTGGTTCAGGCATTAGTTTTCTCTGATTGGTTCAAGTTTTAGCTGTATCTGATTTGTTCAAGTTAAAGCTGTATCTGACTAATTCACGTTTTAGCTGTATCTGATTGATTTGAGTTTTAGCTCTATGTAATTGGTTTCAGCTGTATTTGATTCAGTACATGTGTAAGTTGTATACGATTGGTTCAAGTTTAAGCTGTATCTGATTGGATCATTGAGCACGTGGTTTCTCAACCGATTGCGGCGCCAATCTTTTACATGTATATGTTTGTGTTTTAGATTCCCAAGAGTACCTGGAAAACCCAAGTAGATCCTAGGATGAAAGTCGCATGGTTTTCTGAGGACCTAAATAATGAGAACAAGGTTAGTTTACGATCTGGAATAAAGTCATTTGACGAAAATCCCATTGAAAATCCAAAAATCAAATATGTCAGTATAGCAAACAGGTTTAAACTGCCTCAGAGACGTTCCTCTTAAGACATTAAGGTGAAATCATTTCATGATCTGAATTACAAAGAAAATAAGCGTGGTTGGGAACTTAACTTTGGGTTTAAAAACACTTAACGAAAGAAAAAACCATCAAAAAACTGGACAGACTTGCAGTATTAAATCGCAAAGTTTCGGGCGTCGCCACCGCACATTTCTATAGTTCATATCATACATATAATCAGTACCGACGTCAAGAGAAATAATCCAATTGGCAGGAAGGAACAGCCTTCTCCGATATCAGGCAAATATCTAGGCAAACAACAGGATTCTTTGTTAATAAACAAACTCTCCTTGTCTGCACCTGGTATTCATCGTTGTATGTTTATTTCCACTAGATTGAATACGATATTGACGACATCCAACTGTACCATCTACAACTGCGTAGTAACCACGCCCAACAGGAGTTCACCTTCAAATGTAAAAACTCGGTGGCCTGGTATGACCAAAGCGCCCGCACTTTTAAGAAAGCGGTTAAATTTGAGGGTGTGAACGGCCACGAGTTTAGCTCCAAATCCAAATCAAAGAAAGCCATGATCAAGGTTCCCAATGACGGTTGCAAGGTAAGAATTCTCCAACCTGACTTTTCATCATTTGATTGTAGCTTATATAACATGGTATGAAAAAGGCTCGTCATGAAAAAATTTCGAAGAAGCTTTCATTCGACAAGTCACACACACATTATTCACTGACATACAACCATCTCGCACAGAATATTATGAAAAGAGTACCAAACGAAAAAAACTGTTAGATAACTTTTATTTGGATTGTCCCACGATGAGGTTTAATCCCCAGTTAAAGGGAGAGAACCATCCTCTTATGCTCGGTGAACAGTATCACTTGAAAGTAATGCTCACTAGCTTTTACTGAAAGGTCATAAAACAAAGGTTTCGTTCAGAAACAAAAAAGGTTAGAACCGCCTAAAGGAGCTGAGTAGTTTATGAGCACCACAAGATATTATCTTGTAACACACTAGTTCTTTTTTTTTCTAAGATGGGTGAAATTTTACCTTAAACATTTTTTTAACTTAACCTTTTATAACTATGGAGTCTTAATTAAAATAGGTGATTGTTTTCAGACCTTTCTGGTTTTTATGAAAGCGTTTTTCTTGTATGTAGAGGAGAGGTCACCTCCCGACCCATCTCTCTCCTCTCTTCACCATCTCTGACTCTCCTCTTCTACCTGTTACAACGAAGCCGTGCATTTCGGTGATTTGCTGAGTTAAAAAATTTTACGTTAGTCTCCCGTTTTCCGCCCTCGTCGTTCCCGCTTTCCACCCTTTCTCCTCTCGTCTCTCGAACTCAGCCTCTCCTCAACCCCACTCCCCTCTCTTTCCCTGAACTCCTCACCTGAAGACCGAAGTAGTTCGACAGTATTAAGAAAGTCATCATCTTATTTTCTCTTTCATTCATCTTTTCCTTCTCACCTGACGGCGTTTTCTTTTTTTGTCAGGTGAAGGATGGATCTCAACGCAGCACCCAATTTGTTGTTACAACCACAAAAGCCTCCCGGTTGCCGATTGTTGACTTTGCTGCCTACGATTTAGCTGGAGAACTAGAGGTTGAAATTGGTGAAGTTTGTTTCTGGTGAACTATGTATAATAACTAGGGATCGTCCCGCCATATTTTATTAAATAAAACTGGACCTCAGCTTGACGACTGTGGATGGCGACTGACTTTTTTTAGCGATATTAGCTTCGTTTTGCGGAGGAAAGATTCTCTATGAATAAATGTTGTAGCGCGTTTTAGAGAGAACTTGTGCATTGTTATGTTGTTTAGACTCCCATAAGAGTCATCTGTAGTAAATAAAAGATTAATGAGGCGGGAAATTGTTAGAAGAAAAGTTTTTAAATATTTCAGATCAAAGATTGATTATAATACCAAACAATACCAAGCGTATTCGTTGTGTTGTAAGCCCCAATTTCTAACAACTGGTTAGATTGTAAACACAAGTAAAATGTGCTACCAAGAAACAAGGTTTCTCAGTGAAAGTTCTTATCGTCGTCTTAATTTATAGCCCATAGATTCAACAGCAACCAGCACAACTGGAAGTGTTTCTATATTTGAGTTTCTTTAGTTTTCAGTTTTATCATAACTTGTATGAACGAGATTTTTTTTGCAATACATTTGAAATTGACATTAAATTCTTTCAAGGACGAATGACTCAGTATATTTTAAAATTGCTTACAGAGAATGTTTGCAATGTGTATATTATTATGAGCACATTGCGGTGGTCTTGATAAACCAGCAAAGCTTTGTTGGTGTTATGCGATAAAGGTTTATCTCAACAAAGTGCCCTGAAAAAACAGTTTAAATGAAACTACATTGCGAATTGGAAACGTGGGTTGAATAACCTCAGTTTTCTTAATTTCCGACCGACTTCCCTGGTAAATTGTGGCGCCGATATAATGAAGGAGCTAAGGATTCCACACGCTGTTTATCCCAGCATTAAATGAACGAGACTACTGTGTGGCTTTGATGGTTCAGTGCGGTTAAATTGGTCCGTACTAATCACACTAAGCCTAAGCGTTTGTTTCTGTCTATGTAAAAAAAAAAAAAAAATACTTGAAAAAAGCCAACTATCTTGTTGGTCCTCTATCAGGGCAGCATACACGTTCATTACGTTCAGCATTCCCTTGAGATTAGTTGGCATACGGTGCACAGCGACGTGATAAATCAAGCTCCTATTTGGTACGAGCTATAGACCTGTTTTTTGTTTGGTCAATATTTTTAATTATTGTATGACTGGCTCAACGTATGGGCAAGATGAAGCGGATCTTGTTTTCTAATTGGCTAAACGACGGACCAATCATGTCTGCTTCATTGCCCGCTTCAATATCGTGAATAGAGCCTGTTGCTGGTTGACATTCGTCGTAATTTCCAGGCAGCTTAAATATTTTTACGAAAAGTATGTTTTCCCACAGTTTTGTCAGAAACAAGGTCTAGCGCGCTCTTCGAGGAAGTCAAATTAGGGAAGACCACGGCGATTTTGGAGAGTTTATACAGAAATACTTTGTGGTAATCTTCTTGCCATACAATAAAATCCGGCTCTCCGTTGCCTTTTTTAGCAACCTCGAACCGCAAGAACTAAAGAACGGGAATTAAAGCTATTAAACAATTATTTTGACCTCGCGCTTGGGCAATAACACATTTATCACATAGCTTCCTGTCAAGATGACATTTGAAACCTTAAGGAGCTTATTTTAAATTTTATGACTTGCGTGTGGATTGCTGGAAAATTTTGTTTGTCAGTGGAAAACTTAACGCTTGATAGGAACGAAAATAATCTGTAAAGAGACAACAACAAGAAAAAATTGAAATATTTTCGATTAAATGCTTCGGATACTGTGACAAATGATAGAAAAAACTGTTCATAAAAGACTAAAGATTCTTTGCTCGGCCAATTTTCTCACATGCGTATACAGTTCAAGAAATGTTCAAAGTTAAGATATCTTGATGGCTCAGGACAATTCAGTGAACTATATTCGCCGTCACAGGTACTTGAGGTTGTTACATAACTCGTCCATCTTTCCGTTTCAAGGGTTTTCGTTTCTGTTGAAAATATATCGAGTGGATGAAAGAATGGCTGCACGACAAGGCTGGCCAACCCCACTGTATGTTGTCGGGGGGAAATGACTGCCTGGTTTGCGCAGTGATGATCGTAAGAGCGATCTTACAGATAGTGTATTGATTGTTGATAGTGAGTAATTAGCTTTAATGAAGTCCGCCTGCAGCAAATATTGAGGCTCTTGTAGTTACAGTTGAAACAAGTATGTCCGCCATCGAGAGCGGTCACGAATAGTGCTCCTGATGATACTATCTACATTGACACTGTTGCTACATTGCAGTAGCAAGTTAAAAGTCATTTGGAGCATAAAAGAAAAGATAACAATATGGAAAGTATTAAATTAGACCCATCCAGGTGCGGGGCTTATCCAATGGGGCTTAACTTGATTGATGGGACGTAATCAAAGAAAAAAAAAATACATTGTGAGCTCCGTTTTAAGGCCTTTACTAATTTCATATTGGATTCTGTTATCATTTTACAGTTGCAATTGAACAGCAAAATTTGTCTTAGTCGTGTTGTGGTTTGCTTGAGAATTAATGGAGATAATAGATAAACTATGGTACAATATCGAGATACAAAGATTTACGGGTGAAGCAGCCATGAAGTTATGCAATCGAACACATTCTAATTTATTCAATGTATCTTCATTCGAATGGAAAAAACCGATGCAAACACCGACGGATAAAACTGACATCAATGTTAAAATTTCCAAACAATATCAGAGCGTAGTTGAATAAAAAAGGGAAAAATTGAGAACTCCAGCATTTCATGAGTTTTAAAAATTAACAGATTTGTGGGCGTGATCAACACACGCTTGACGCCTGGTCTAAGAAGATGAACGGGAACAACTGAATCATTCAAACAATATTTCACTGTGGTGACAACATGTAAGGCTTTGAAGGGAATAATCGATGTTATCTTTGTTTTTGTCTAGGATTTACGACGGCAGCTACGTGGTGAATTTACTGTGTTTTTAAGAATCTTGGTTTTGCTTGGATTAAGTTTATGGTCGTCGCTGGTTAATTCCATGTCCTCACGTATTCAGTCCTTTTCCAGATGAGCTTTGCACAACCTACTGCCGGAATATTTAAATTTTTACAGAAGATGGGAAATTATCTCAGAGGGAGAGAAAATCTCGCTGATTCAAAATGTAAACAGATACATCGGTAGCTTCCTTGGACTGTTACAAAATGAAAAGTATTTTTCTGAGAATGTGCTGAAAGATCTGACTCACCGTCGTAAGTCATGCATATGGAAGTGTTGACAGCAGCCCACCTTTATATCACGTCATCTAAGCAAATGACCTACATGTCAGGGATCATACACAGTATTCATAAATGGCCGCTTAGGGCAAGTTATTTTTAATCCTTGGTCGTACGCCAACCTATCTGTTTATGTTGCGCGATGGAAATTTAGTGGTTGACCACAATCCTTGCTAATCGATAACATCAGATTTTCCACACTACTCTGGCTCAGTGGTATCGATAACAGTAAATTTTTGGCCAGACACGCTTTTCATTGCATTATGACTGTATCAGCCTTCCAGGCCAAAATAACTGAAAGATTTAATTGAACTGTTTCCTGTCATGGTTGTCGAGTGCTTAAGAAAATTATCACTTGGAAATCCACATGTGGAAGAACATTCTTTTAGTTTTTCCTTGGCACGAAAATCGAAGTTAATCGCTTTATTTAATTATCAAATTTCTGGCGTCGTTAGTTTGTGTTTCATGGCTGTTTTCCCCCGCATGGAGTGTTTCCAAGTATTCATATATCAAACTATGTACTAATAGCCTCGTATCATAGATATAAACCAGATAAATAAGGATAAATTTAAGAAAAAGATAAATGAAATACAATTTATTTGTAATAAACTATGTGCGCGTCAAAAACAAAAATTGAAATTTCCACCCAACGCGCTAACGAAATTCTTGAACAATCACTTCAGTTAAATCTCGATATTAGCCGAGTGAAGCGTTGAGCTCACCATATTATCATCTTATCATTCTAAATTAACATAAATTACAAGGCCCTCCAAGACTGACATGATCTAGAACGTATTTAAAATGCACCGCTTTCAGAAAATATTTGTACCAAATCTTTAGGATTAAGATAACCTACTTGTATTTCCGTAGAATCTTATTACTCTAATAAGGAACAGAGCTTTGATACGATGAAGTGTAGTGTTGTTTCTTGGACTGAGTCGTTTGATAAGCCCTGAAGAGCAGATTAGTTAACAAATCAATAGAATAATGACAGAGCAAGCGTTTTTTCTCCTCCTCGTTAATTAGTCCTCCACGCCCCCCGTTTCTATTGTACACACGGCTATTGAAAAATTTCCATCTGTTATTGGCCACGTCCTGACAGTGTTTCTGTCACACGTGTTAAATATCATTTATGTGAAAAGGCAGTTGGTTAATTAGTCGTTTACGATCTACTTAGACTGAGCGCTGTCAAAGCTGCGTGAATTGCATGGCAAGCACATCGTCATGAAAAGATATATGCTGCTCGTTGTGTTTCTCCTGGCGTTTGTGGAAGTAGCGAATAGTGTTGTGTACAGTTGGATTCTTAGTGTAAATCCTGTTGATACGGACGAAGGGAAACAGAGCAACAGCCCTGACAACAACACTAAGGGAAACTCAACTGTGCAAGGAGTAAGTAGGGAGATAAAATGCCAACCCTGCATATGACATGAATTGCTCACCAATAACCCAGTAGGAAAACAGGATAATTCTAACTATAATTGAAATTTTTCCAACAGCACTGTAGAAAAGACAGACAGTGTGGCCAAGGAAAATATTGTCACAAGCACAACGGTTTATGTCATGCTTGCAAGCCAGTAGAATCTGCGTGTCGTCGAAATAACATGTGCTGCAACGGATTGGAGTGCGTATTTGGGTTCTGCAGGAAAGCAGTTCCTCGGGGTACAGAGGGTGCAAGATGCAGGAAAGATCGCAGATGCGATTCCGGATTATGCTGCGTTAAAGTTCACGGGGAGCCAATCTGCAGGCGTTTGCTTCAAGAGGGTGAAGACTGCTATGTACCGGAAGGTGGTCTGGGTTACTCACTGAACCAAAAGTGCCCGTGTGCGGCGGGTTTGATTTGCAAGAAACTGAAACATCGGCATCGCAAGAGGTAAGGGCAAGTTACTGTGACGTGACTGTAATGATAAAACAGCCGCACGACACTTCATAGCCGAGATTTTTTATGGGTTTGCACAGAACTCCCACACTGGTTGCAATCAAAAGCTATTTAAAGCAGAGCTGTATTCTTTTGTCTCCTCCTTTGTGTCTAAGAGTGTTTCACCTTGAATTCCGTTTCCTTTTCTAATAATTTATCAGTAACTGGAATAGTTGCTCAATGTGCATGAATTGTGAAATTGTTCCGTGCTCATTTTGTCTCGTCTGTTGTTTAATCGTAGATTCGTTTCACGTCTCGAAAGGAAAAAGAGAGTTTGCCAAAGACTTTAGCCAGCAGAGGGTAACATCTGAGAGGAGCGATAGCCGCGGAATGCTGCGGATTACAGAATTGGGAACAATTGTGCATAACTGTGCACACTAAATGCATTCCCACTGCAATAGAGACCAAAACTACTGAAGTGCTAGATAAATATAATTATGTATATAACATATTTCACACTCCAAGTGATGGAAAGTAGATATGAATGACACTATAAATTATCATGTACGTTTTCTTTCTGACTTAATCCAAGGCTTAATGAAGGCAACTTTGACACGAAACGGAGTAGCGAGCGAAGGAGCAAAGATATATTTTTGTAGCGTGGAGCCATCAATATGCAAAGCAATAGTAAACATTGTTGAAACTTTTGTTAGGCAGTACAATGGCCTTTAGGTGTCAAAACCAAGACATTTATGAATTTAATGGACATAAAACGTTAAGGGAATAAACCAAGGATATTTCTTCTCAAAATAAAAGAAAAAGCTCAAGGAAGGTGTACCCGTGTTCTTTTTTTTGCAAGCAAGAACAGTGTTACGCTCTATCAGTTCGTGTTGGTAATACGACGTAATTTACTCTTATGAAATACGCAACTAGTCTTGAACAATTATGCATTTTTAAGTTTGCTTGCTAAAATCCATCTATCAATATTGAGTCTTCGTCTAGTAACGCAATTGTAAAAGCTCACAGGCAGGCCATGAAACCTCTAACCAACTGTTTTCTTTTCTTTTTTTTTTTGTTTTGTTTTCAAATGCTTTTCGTTCCAAACGAAAACGACTTTTAAGAGATGATTACTTAAACTACTCGATGATCCCTCCCCGTGATCATTCGTCCACTGTAATGAGTAATTAGGTTATTCAACAAACACAAAAGAAAATTCCTTAACAGCAGATACTAAATGTGTAGAAAGACTAGTTAATGCATCTCTGACAGTGACAGCTTCAAAATAGTGCTAAAGAAATCAAGAAAGCTAGACAATGCCTATGACTCGAAAAAATCATAAAGCCTTATCGCGTTTTGCAAGCGAACTGATTTTGCCGGAGTAATTTCGCACGGTTCTTGAGACTTTGTTGGACACTGGTGACGTTAATTACCCTTGGTTTGTTGCCAAAACATTGACAGAAATTATAGCAGCTGTCTTTCAAATTTAGGAGACTCAGCTTTTAAGCAAACTAAATACTTACAGGCACTTGACTTGTTTCTTTTTTTATAGCAGCTTTTCACTGATTGGGTTTTGGGTTAAAAATGTCCGATTTGTAAACCGTTTATAAACCAAAGTCATGAAGTGATCACAAATTTGTTTCTTTATCTGACAGATGTCCAGACATTTGTTTAATCCACACTTAAAATTGGACGTGTTGTTTACAAGAGAACATCCAAGTAGCCATGTCGTCTCTGGACTTAGAGAAGAAATCTAGCGCTGAAGCGATAATGCGCTTTTAGTGAATCACGTTCACATGTATACTCTATGTTTTAAAAAGCATGTTTTATTAAAGACTTTTAAAACAACTCAGTGAACTTATCTGATGCTTTTTTTCCTCTCTCTATCTCCAACCCTCTCTGCTCCCTTCTTTCTTTCTTTCTTTCTGTCTTTACATGTGAACAATACAAGCCACTGATCTACAACACAAAATACGTTTGTGTGTTTCTAGAAACTCCTCCACTTTATCAAGGTGAAAGGTCTGTTAAAAATAAAAGTAAAAAAAAAATTAAAGTACTGAACAACTTGAATGTAAAGTAATCTCATAAAAATGAAATTCCTTGGTGAAACATTTTCCGTGAGCTTTTCTAAAGGCCTAAAGGCCATCAAACCTCAGGATGAGTGAATGCTAAGACTGCAATCTCTTGTAATAAACTAAAAACAAGATTAAGATTATCTCTGACTGAAACGCATATATTTAAGCGAAGCGACTGGTTCTGTTAGAAATGACACCATTGGCGTAACCACGGACTACGATTATATAAGAGTTAAGCAAGATTCAACAATTCTTTTTTAAAAGCAAAAAAAAAAAAAAAACAAATGAATTAAAAACAAAAACATAAAACTCTCTAACAACAACTTTCCTTATAGCATGCTCCAGAAGCCTGATACTACTAAAATAAGTCCTACCTTTGGCTGGCCTCCCTAAATCCGGGTTACTCTCTGTCTAATGTCGTCTTTCCTCCATTGGAGTGCGCATTGGGCAAGGTACGAAATCCACGTCTTGTCTATTTTAGAACATTATTTTCGAGTCTTTCTCGAAATAAGAGCACTTGAGTGTAAATTAAGAAGATGCCAGCTATTTTTATTTCGTTAGCTCGAGTCATTCTGATTAGTGTGGCTGACTTCCTTTCCAACATTTATCTATTTTAGCAATCAATTGATGGTTAACTTGAAAATTCAATTTCACATTCAGATATGCTTTGTTTTGTTTTGGAATATCCACAAATTGGAGTAACGTGTATGTTAAATTGACGGACGAACTTTTAAGGGAAAGATCTCAATAGCCTGAAAATTACTTCCAATAGGCTTATAACAAAAAGGAAATGGCCACGTGCTGAGTAAGGTTCGCGTTCTTTCGCTAAGCACTTCCTTTTTCGCATTTCCCTTTAATCATCGTCTTAGTTTCAGACTTGAACCTTTTCGCAACTTCATCGTGGACCTCTTGGAGATCTCAGCAGTATGTCTGGCTATCAAGTAAAACGTCACTGCTTGACAGCAAAAAAACAAAAGAAAAAACCTTGCGCAATGTTTTCAAACACGAATTATCATTTCAAAAAGAAATATGCATGAAGATTTCATAACCTACTACTTTTCACATCTCATAACTGAGATACCTCGCGCTCTCTCGTTGGTCGATGGATGTGTTAAGTTGAATCGATGAAAACACAATTTAAGTTCTGAGTTTTGCGCATATCTTTGAAAAATAATTGATTAAAGCAGTGAGACCTTATCTCGTGTTCAAATTGTATCATCTGAACAGTCTGGATTAGGAAAGTAGTGGGGGGGAAGGGGGTCTGAATACTTCTAGAAAGCTACGCAAACTCCTCACTGCGTCTTACGTTTGCATAAATTTTTCGAAGTCTCAACTCAACCCCCTCTTCCCCACGCTATAGAATGAGGCTATTTAGTTCAGAGGAAGTCCTCCAATTCTCAAAAATTTGACGAAAATGGAAAGAACAAAAATATATGATTCAGAGAGCTCTATCGATACTTTAATACCGCAGTTTCCTGTTCTGGATCACACTACAATGGTTGTTCTTCCGGGTGAAGTTAGAGAATGACAATAAAATGACTGCTTGACGATATAAATTAGATACAGATTCAAGCCTATGTGGCGTGTTGTGTTTCTACATGCAAAATTATTCCCGGGAGACAAATTATCATTGAGTCTGTAAGTGATTTGAGAGCGACTCCATTTGAAAATACGTTGAGACCTGTTAAGCCCGTTTACACCCTAATATTAGTTTAGACATTTTCTTTACTGTTCTTTACACATTTCCAATGATACTAAGCTGAAGTGGGAAAGATTTTGAAAGTTTACCTGCAGTTTTCTCTGAAAATGAAAAGTTCATTTATCTTAGAACTTTCATGGAGTGCCCGTCTAAGGCAGGTTTTTGGTCTAAAAGAGGCTAAATTTAAGTAGCCTTCTCCGAGCCTGTTTCTTTGAGATCAGTGGCTTAGGTTAATTTTCTATTGAATTTTCTTTTCTCACTGAGTTAATTGTTAAGGTATTCAACGTCTTCTCTGAACAACAACACAGCATGCAAAACAGAATGAAATTTCTATGACAACTAACCTGATTTGATATTTAAACTGGGTAATTCATCACCGTAATGTCGTTACCTGTGGAAACGTAAAGATACTAACTCGATTAATAGCATCGAAATCAAGTCGACCAAAATCAAGTTAAAAATCCTCTTGTTCAAATTGATGAAGACCAGATTTTTTTCCATGAGCTAATTTGGTCACCGGGTTTAGGGTTATGGTTACTGTTAAGGTTACTCATTAACGAGTATCTGTTGTTAAATTTCATCGAGCTTTAGAGATTTTTGGACGATATTTTGTGCATGTCAAAGGTAAAATTACTGAAGTACGCAGTCTGGAAGAAATTCTATTGAGTAAATGATATGAACTCGGCCAATGTTAAAAACGTTTTGCATCAAACGAGAATGTTTATTTGCAAAAATGGACGTCAATGTTTTTGTTGCCCACATTTATTGCCCGCTCAATGAAATAATTCTTTGTAACTCGGATTATAAGTGATGACGCAAAAATGATGTAATAGTTTTAATAAACTTTAATTCAACAAGTTTAAAACTGACAATCTTTACTCAGTAGCCTCCAACTAATCGAAGTTTTTTAATGAGTCATGGCATTGAAATTTGCTTCCATACGTCCAGATACTTCCTTATTAATAATAGTAATTGAACTGAGTGGAGTGCAATTTGGGCTGAAATCATACGCGTGATTTCAAAATCGACCGAGCGCGCAGTGCGAGTTCAATAGCCCACTTTGGAAAAGAGCGGTAGCCTGGAACCGAAGTCGCCACGGAAGCGCTTATGGGATTGTTTGGGGGGACGCTCAAGTCGGCCATCTTGAATTATGCCCAAGCACGTAAGTTGTTGTGTGCCTTTGTACACCAATAATTTCAGAAACTCCTTCGGATTGACGTTTTATCGAATTCCAAAAGATGAAAGTATTCGCAGAGAATATGTCCGTTTACTAAGAAATGATAATTTGAAGATAGAGTCCGACAGTACACGCGTTTGCTCTGCGCATTGGACTGGAGGTAGTAAGCTCAGCAGAACTCACCTTCCATCGATATTTCCTTGGAGCAAGAAGGAAAAGGAGCGACGGATTTTGTCCAGAACGGAAGCGACTGCAAATACAGCAAGCAAGAAAAGAAAAGTGGACGTGGGATCTTCTACCGAAATTGACGAAGGGACTCTTATTGAAATTGATCACGAGGAGTCCATTCCGGCCTCTTTTTGCGATGCAGCGACACAAACTGAAATGACTGTAGAAATGCTGGATCGAATGGAAGCCGAACTTAAAGAGATGAGAGAGGAAAAGGAAAGGTTGGCAAGGGAGAGAGACGAGTTATCAAGGGAGTTAAAGAGACTTCAGCATGTAACGAAAAATCAGAAATTTGACATTGTAAAATTTAAGGACAGCCCTGAAGATGTCGAATTTTACACAGGCCTTCCCCACTGGGATGCACTTATGCTCCTCTATGACCTGGTCAGTCAGAAGGCTCAGAACCTGAACTATGGCAGTTACGAAAAGAAAGACAGTGGTTCAGAGCAAAAGCTTGGAAGGTTCAGAGCATTGACTTTATTTGAAGAGTTTGTTTTGACTTTAATGAGACTTAGGCTTGGCTTGTTTCAAAAGGATCTTGCACACAGATTTAATGTTTCTGAAACTACTGTTTCTGTTGTGTTTAACACTTGGATTCGGTTTATGAGGATTGAACTGGAGCCTTTAATTTGCCTCCCCAGGAGAGAGCTTCTACATCAGTTCATGCCAAACATTTTCAAGTAACTTTATCCAAGGACAGTTCTAATTATTGATGCTGTTGAAATTCGAGCAGAGAGCCCCTCATCACTTGACATGCAGTCAGTGTGTTATTCCTCGTATAAAGGAACAACAACTATGAAAGGACTAGTTGGTCTTTCGCCCACTGGAGCCCTGGGATTTTTAAGCGAGCTTTACACTGGTAGCATAAGTGACAAGGAGCTTACCAAAATGTCTCATGTGATTGACTACTTGCATCCTGGGGACGATGTCATGGCAGACAAAGGCTTTGACATACAAGATGACTTTGCTGCAAAAGGGGTTACTGTAAACATACCTTCTTTTCTTAAAGGAAAAACTCAGTTCAGCAGAGAAGAAATGGCACACAACAAAAAAATTGCTAGCCTGAGAATACATGTTGAGAGATGTATTGAAAGGATGAAAAACTGGCATATTTTTGACAGCAGAATTCCTTTAACATTGGCTCCTATTGCTAGTGACATGTTTATAATCATAGGGGCACTTACAAACTTTTTACCACCTCTCATTGATTAAAGTGTAATGCATGATTCCAGAAATGTCCATACTTCCCCATAGGGGAATTTATTTTATTTTTCATTAAAACCCTTCCAACCCCCGCCGCCCCCCCCCCCCCCCCGGAATTTCTAGTTTGCCTTCATACTTTCCCTAATAAACTTTGGCTGTTGGGTCCCCCTCCCCTCAGATTTTCGAAGCCCTTTCATTGGGTGAGTATGGACTTTCTGGAACCATACAACAATTTTTCACTTTCTACTTGTACATAAAGCAATGTTTTTCTCCAAGCAGATAGTGGAATCTTATTTAATAACCTTTCTTGATTTGCCTCATCTTCAATAATATGCAAGATTGTTCACTCAGACTTTGATTATTATGTATTATAATCTGTGTATTTGAGCTCCTTCTGTTAAAAAAAGCCATACACACAAAGTAAATTACACACGTTAAATTTCTTGGGGATATTATTTTAGATTTAAGGTTCAGCCTTGTTTACATGGAGTGAGTTTTATCTTATTAATGCCTTTCATAGAACTTTCCCGAATTCAACCTAAGTGATTACGAACAATGATTTCAAGTCAATTCTGGCGCAGACAAAATTATTGTAAATTTATCAAACCACATGAAAATTGTTCACCCCAACCTTGAATTAAAATCATTATTCGTGGGCATCGAAGGCCAATGTAGGAAAGTAAGTTCAACAACATACCAGTTTAGCAAATTAATTATGTACGTCAGTCAACATCCTCTCATGTCAAATCTTGAAAGGCCATATTTAACACGCGGATAAGCAAGTTCTACAAGAATGTGCTCATTGTAAAATGCCTCCAGTTTTGGGAGCACTGAACTCCAGAATTTACGATCAAAGTTTACTGTCGAAATGAAAACACCTTCAATGTCTACAAATGATCTGTCTGTAAGCTCTTTAACTCCCTTAATCACCAGATCCACCCATGATTTCTCTGTAACAAACAACTGTTGCTGGACTTGATAGTGATACTTGTGTTTCTGGTTGATAACCAGCTGTCCATCAGTTGAACCAGGAAGAAAGATTCTTTTTCTGATAAGTCCATCATGCAAAGTCTCATTCTCCTTTAGGAAGACAAGTTTTATTTCAATAAGTCCACTGGAACTTGGCTCAGTGGAGTCGGCATTGTATACTAAGCCATCTGGAGATGCAGCCAAGAAATTATGTGATTTGCTGATGAAAAGTCCACATGGTTTCACTAGGACATTTTGATTGTTCAGTTTCCTTGATTTGATGTATTCTGCAATAACAGCACCTTCTCTTGACAAGCCCTCTTTCATATAAATTGTTTGAGGGATCTGCTTGTAATGTAAGACTTCACTAATGGCCTTTGTAGGGGAGGTAGTTGCTTGCAGAGTGGCAATTCGATGGCATTTAGATGCAGTCATTCTTATTTTTCGATGCAGATTCCAGTTTTCATTTACTGATTGGCCCATGGTTTCTTTTTCAATTTGATTAACATCCTTTTCATCAGCAAAGAGCCTTTTCTTAACTTTTATGCACCTTTCCTTTATTTCTTCCAAACTCACTGGATGGCATTTCACTGGTGATAACAGTTCAGTTGACACTGGACTACCATTTCCTTGTTCTGGTTCAACTGGTTCAATGTGAGTCAAGGGTGTGCAGTAATTATGTTCAACCAAAATCGTTTCTTTATTTTCCTCCAAAGTTTTCTGCGGTAAAATGAGACTTAAGGCCATTTTCTTGCCTGTCTTATTCTCAATCTCCTTGACACGGTGCAATAAATTATACATGTCAGTGTTTGTATTCAGGTACTGCTGGTGTGGTGCTCTAACATCCCTTGTTGATGGAGGAGATTTATCCTCACTCTTGCTTAGTTTGCCATGTAGATGTTTTTTAAATTTGGCTTTGGCAATTGGCAGATTGTCAATCTTTCTTTTTCTTGGGACATTCCATGCACATGGCTTTGAAGTGCAAGAAAGTGCAGGGGTTAAGGAAGGATTTACAGGTGCTTTACTTTGTTTGAAGAACTCCTCCAGTGCAAATAGTGTTGAAGTTACATGGTTGCAACGCCCGTCAACTCCAGCTGGGCAACCATCATAAGCTGTTACTACACTGCCATCTTTGTTGAAAACAATGAAGCAATTATACAACACTGTCTTTTTCATTGATGGAAGAACTTGACTTTTAACATAAAACTTTCCGTCAGATTCCCTGCATTTAATGCTAAGGACATGGCCAGATTTAAAAAAATTGTATCCCTTGACAAGAGGTTTTGCTGTGGATAATTGCTTCTTAGCATCACTCTCTTCAATCATGTACCTCCATATTGTACCAAATGATATAGCAGGTAAAATATTCAAATCCTCTGTAAATCCGTCCACTGGAAAGTTTTCTTTGAGTTTTTTAGCGTTAATTTCTTCCATGAGTCCCAGGTCTGCCTTAGCTTTAGCCAAATGGATTCCACCATCAGGGTTCTTTTATCTTCGAGCTTAGGCCACCAGCAATATAGTCTTTTACCCTGAAACACAATAGACAAAACACGAACGTATTAACAATGTTCTCAGAAAATTGTCGACTAGCATCGTAATGTAAAGTACAGGGGGCAATAATAAGAGTTCTCGAATAATTTCAAAGCTTTCTTACCTTTGAACAAGCTGCATTTTCTTTCCAGTTGTTTTAGCTCCACGGCAAAGAAGCCATCGCTGCAGCTGTTTCACGGTGCATTCTTCTGGTATTTCCCGAGGTAAAATTGCTCCTGGTACATCTTCTTCTCTTAGCTTTACGCTGTCAGATTTGTTTCTTTCGATAACTTCGACCTTATCGCTATTTTGCTCTGTTAAAACCTTGCTGTCACTACTACATTCCGCGCTAAATTCCGCCATGTTTTTGTTTTACTTACGTCCCCCCAAACAGTCCCATAAGCGCTTGCGCGGCGACTTCGGTTCCAGGCTACCACTCTTTTCCAAAGTGGGCTATTTGAAATCACAAGTATGATTTCAGACCAGTTGCACGACGCGAGATTCAATTACCACTTTATTACATCCATTTTGAAATCGCCCAAATACAGGATTTGGTCAGTTCAAATATTTCATTGATGTAGTACTGAGCTAGTTTGAAATTAAATTCATCCATTTTGGGGGGGGGGAGGGGGGGAATAAGAGTTTTGGAAATTTGTTTTTAGTGTAGCCTCCTCATTGGCTGGAAAAAGATGCGATTTAAGGCAAAAAATGGTGTGGTTCGTGAATAAATCGCACCAATTAGAGCCAATCAGATTAAAGGGACCACCAGTGATTTCAAAATGGGTGTAATAAAGAGAGAAATCCTAACTATCGTAATTGGGGAGTGAAAAGGTTTGAAACGAAAAATAAAAGAAACACTTTTCTAGGTTTCGCCGGCCTATGTTGATAGCGGGGTTAGAACTAAGATTTTTTTCCCCACTGAATCGTTCAGCCTGCAGTATGATAAAATCAGTGTTCTTTTCGCGTGAATCATCCTAACAGAGACACACGGTGGGTTACCTCCCCTTATTTCTTCGTGGGGAGAAGGTAGATGAACCCAGGCAAGCCAAGATCGCACTAATCTCACATTACTGTTGCTCTTCTTTGAGGGAAAACCATCAAAGTTGTCCTCATGGCTGGGAGTTGCGAGGTAACTCGTAGGTCAGATAATACAATTCAGACGTTGATGTGCTGAAAAAGAATGTCAAAAGTCAGAAGCCATGACCAAATTCACGCTAAAAGGAGATCGAAACGTGGAAGTACCCTTTCGCTTGTTTTAAGTAGTCGGTTTATCAACTCGAACAAACCAAAAGTAAGGAGACACACCATTTCAATTCCATGCAGGGTATCCGCCGCTTTCGCCCCCTATCGAGTTCACCCCTACCTCATACCGTGTTCGTCCCCACACTTTTCGAGTTCGACCCCATCAAGTCGAGTTCGCCCCTTGATTGAGGGATATCCAGATGAATGAATGAAATAAAGCTAAACGGGTACAAGTCTAACAACTTAAGCAATGCTGTCGCGATGAAAGCATGTTTTGCATCTTCTCAAGTCTGGTTGTTACGATCAACACATTTCGTGTTCGTTAGATAAATCGTGTGGTTCTCTTTATCACAAGTTCAGTGTATACAGTTATTTCTGGTAACCTCAGATCCCACGCAGAGTATTTAGTTGATTCCGTCAACCCAGTTCCCAAGCAGGTTCCACGCAATTGCCGAAATTCAAAATGGTCGTCGCTGACGTGACATTTGGCACATTCTGCTAGTGCCTTCGTCACAAATCAACTCATCTGGATATCACTCAATCAAGGGGCGAACTCAACTTGATGGGGTCGAACTCGAAAAGTGTGGGGGCGAACACGGCATAAGGTAGGGGCGAACTCGAAGGGGCGAACTCGATAGGGAGCGAACGCGGTGCAATTCCCATGCAGACATTATGCGATTTATTAATTCATAAATCTATGTATTTATTCATTTGTCTGTATCTTTTTTGTTTTTGTTTTTTTGTTTATTTATTTCCATGCTTTCTTTCCTCTTCCTATTAAACCAGGGCTTAATTTGACATCCTCGTTTTAGACATGGGCACGCTTTATTCCCCCCTAAATGACGGGGGTATCAGTGGAGTCCTGGAGCCAAACCCCGGTCAGTGCGCCTGACTGAAAATTCCCCTTGAGTTAAAGGAAGGTTCTTTTGCATGTTAGCGTGGCGGGTGACCCAAATTGCCTCAAGATCGTCACGTATAGTCTTCTTGAGAGGGAAAAAACATCATTTCGTTTTGAAGCGTTTTCTCACCACGACACCGTTCATTATGTCGTCAGAAAATGGAATCGGGGGTTCGCCTGCCGAAGAGAAGGTCACATTGGGGTATAAGGAAATAATATTGCATCAGATATTTTAAATTTCGCTTAATGGACAACCCTCATTTTTTAAACATTATATTGGTCTACAGACCCGATGGCCAGCCTTTGTCGAAGAAAGCCTTGAAAAAGATGGAGAAGGAGAAAGAAAAAGAGAAGAAGAAGGCGGAAAGAGAAGCCAAACAGGTCGGAAAAAGCTTCTAAGAATAAAATTAAACTCAATTTAAGACGACGCAGCCAGCCTCTAGGTCTATCAATGGAAATTTTTTATATAAAAATACTGTACGAGACCTAAGGCTTTGATTTAAACCGGAATTAAGAAAATTTCTAAATTTTTTTTGTGAAGCTCGTTTTATCTAAACTACAATTTTTTTTATTTGTATCCATTGCTCATTTACATGTACTCTCATTTTATATAATCAGGTCAGTAAACAGCTGTACCAGTAGAAAAGTACTTAATCTGCATTTTAGATGAGATTCATTCATAAGTGTCTTTCATCAACTTGTTACATATATTGATAGAATTTTAGTCAATTAAAGACTGGAAAGGGAAAGCTCTCTTTTTTTGGAAGATTTCTTAACCTGATAGCTCTTTTAACCCTGATGAATTGTCTATTTTTATGTGGCATTAGAGGACCACTGTTTCCTTATCACCAGTACTGGAATGTAATTCTTAACTTCTATCTTTTTTTTCCATTCACAGGCTGCTGAGGCAGAGGCTAAAGATGCCGAGGTAGGATTTGTTGTGAGTGTGTAGCATCAATGCATAAGTTGTAAGAGACTGCCTTTAGTACATGTTGAGGATGTTTTAATCCATGCACTAAAAATACTCTTTGTAGCTTAACTGAAATGATTGTGTAAATCATTTTGAGTTAGAGGTTAATCCCTAGTCTCTGTTTCAGTGACAAAAAAAATTACAGATGTTTCATTGCTAAATACATTTTTTTCATTTTCTCATGTAGGACTATGCAAAGGATCGCTATGCTGTCCTTCCAATGGCCCAATCTCGAGAGAAAACATGTAAGCATTTCTCAAAGAGCTTGAGATAATACTTTTTGCACCTGCAGTAGCTTGATGAAATTTATCTATTAGGGAGTATTTCTAATACCACCTCACTCAAATGAGGCAAAAGAGGTTAAGTCTGTGAATATGAAAGCAATCTTCACAGTAATGAATACTACACAACCAGTATTGAAAATAAGGCCTTAAAAAAAATTCAGGCCTGTACTGGATTTGAACCCATGATCTTTGTGATATCAGTACAGCACTCTACCAACTGAGATAACAAGCCAACTGGGAGCTGGTCATTATGCTGGTTCATAATAAGCTGGTGAATTGATAAATCAATGACTGTGAATATATGGAAATCTTATATGTGAACTGTGGTTTTTAAGAAATGAATATGAAAGCCATATACGCAGTAATGAACACTACTTAAGCAGTACTGAAAGTAAAGAGGTTAAGAGGCTAATAACAAGAGGTTAAGTCTGTATTCAAGATTCAAGTTATGTGGCTCTACCAGTCCATCACAGAAACTCCCCTCCCCTCCCCCTGTTTGGTACTGAGAATTTTCCTCAAGTACCCCTGAAAGTTTGCTGGTACATTCCATACCCCTGGGTGGAGAGAAGCCTTGTAAGTTTAAAATGTCTTCCATAGGAAAACAGACTCACAGCCATAGGGCCCTCAGAGTTCCCAGGGTTTAGCTATTTCTTTTGTATTCTTTGGGTGTTTGCAAAGTTTATTTTTTCAGGATTTTTTAGAAACTAGGACTATATAATTTGAATGCTTCTTCATCATAATGTTTAATATGTTATGTTTTGTTGTCTTATGTAGCCAAAGTCTGGACTAAAGTGAAAGATCTGACCTCTGAGGCTGTTGGTAAAAGAGTTTTAGTGAGGGCACGTCTTCACACCACAAGAGGAACAGGTAGTACACTTTCTTGTTTGTTTTTTTGTTTGAAATGTTAAATATTGATATATGATTGTGGTTTATTGGTGTCTAGAGTAATTTTGAATAGTGCTATTTTGAAGTGGTTCTTGCTGAATGTTTTGAAGTCAAATTAAAAATTTGCAATTAGATATTTTTTGTCATCAATATTTCAACATTTTGTGTCCCCAAAGGTAAGCAGTGCTTCATGATTTTACGTGACCGCCAGTACACTGTGCAAGGAATCTGTGCTGTGAATGATGTCATCAGTAAAGGAATGGTTAAGTTTGCAACAGGGTAGGTTCAATAAAGTCAGTTAAGTTAAAGCTGTATTAATAACCTCTACACCCTAACATCAGTATGAATATTCTCATTACTGTTCTCTTTACAATTCCAATGGTATCGATGAGGAGAATTTTTAATCCAGAGCTTTTTTAGTCAGTGATTGTTTCCTTTATTCTGATGACCTTTATGTGTGATTCAGGGGTGATATTGAAAAGAGAAATTAGATGCTAGTCACTCATATTGTTTAAAGGATTAACTTAAAATTGAAGTTAACTCCAATCTTGGGGACAGTGTTATTTCAGACAACCAGCCTATTGCCAGTGAAGATTCTTACCATTACCCATACTTAACTGTGTCCCAAAAGATGGGCACTGTAACAACAGCTGATGGAAACCTGTTGCTGGAATCTGTTATGAGCAGATTTAATTTCTGTCTTATTTTGATTATATTTTATTATAGGATAAACAAAGAGTCTATTGTTGATGTTGAAGGAGAAGTGAAATCTGCTGCTCAGAAAGTTCAGAGCTGCTCTCAAGAAGATGTGGAGATCTTTGTTGATAAGGTTAATTTTTAACTTAGTTGAAATATATGGAAACTGCTCACTCAAACGAATTTGAATTTTTTCTCCACACTGCTGAAAACAGAGATCTATGTTGAACTGAGACAGAGACATCAATTAAAATTTATTTCTCTTAGTATTTGTGGAGTATTTTTACTTGTTTTGTGTCTGCAGATTTTTGTTGTAAGTTTGGCTGAGCCAAGACTACCCCTGCAGATTGACGATGCCTCACGCCCTGAAACTGATGAGGTAGGACATTATTTAATATAGTATAAAATGTATATGTTGGATGATAACAAAATCATGACAGAACTGATAACTTATATCAGCAAAAACTCAAAGTCTATTTTATTAGTTGCTAAAATTAAAAGTAGTCCACTGGATTAAGCATTTTTTTTCCTTTAATTTTTATTCAGGAACAAGCTCATGTGAATCAAGACACCAAGCTGGATAACAGAATTATTGACCTCAGGGTACACTTTGCCGTGCTATTAGTATAGGTAATAACATGATTTTGAGTGCTATTTGGTGTAAATGAGCATTTATTTGGTAAATTTTTCGAAGACAACAAAATTGCACAAGCAGGTAGGGCAAGTGCAATTTGTAGTCTTTGGAAAATTTACAAGTGCTTATTTACACCAAATTTCACGATAAATCATGTTGTTACTTGTTAATGATTTACATGAAAAAGCATCACATTAGGTAAAGACAGAAACAATTTTGACTGTGCATGCAGGCCCTTTTGTAATTTGCACATGTGTTACATGAAAAGCACTCATTTTCAGCCACTTAGATGTGCATAATTTTGTCATGTGTTAACCCCTTGAACCCTTTTCCTTGCAATATCACCCCTCAATCAAACATTAAGTTCACAAGAATAGAAGAAATAATCACCAATCAAAAGAGATTTTGTTTGCTTAACAAATTCCCCTTGCCAGCACCTTAGGAATTGTAAAGAGAACAGTATGGAGAATATGCATACTGATGTTGGGATGTAAAGGTTAAGAAGAATAGAGATGGGGCAAGGTTAGAAGACCAGCCTCTTACCATTGTGGCCTGCTCATTCTATTGTTTTCTTTCTTTCCACTGATACTAAAACTCCAAATTCAAATTTGACCAAAGACTATTGGAATCACAATGCAGGCCTTTTTCCCTTTTTTTCTTTTTTTCAAGTTTGCACTTTGGGCTTTTATATTTGTGCTAAACCTAATATGCTGTCAGTATTACTCCCTGTTCCAACCTCTCCCTGTTTTAAGGGTGTCATTACAATTGCTTCCTTGTCTGACATGTGATTTGTTTACAGACTGTTCCAAACCAAGCCATTTTCAGTATTCAAGCTGGTGTGTGCCATTTATTTAGAGAGTTCCTCGTGTCTCAAGGATTTCATGAAATTCATACTCCTAAGATAATTTCAGGTTGGATTGGATTAGACATATTGTTGGTCATTTGCAATAGATTATGATTTCTGTACTGTAAGTGATGTCCTATTGAAAGTAGACAGATGGATGTTTACTTTTCTTCATCTTCTACAATTTTGTTGTTTAGAGGGATTAATAGCTGTGCAACTTTGCACACAGTATTACTGGACTGCAATAATTGGCTCTGCTGTTGTTGTTGATAATATTTGCATGTGATCATTTTTAATGTCGATTTTCTTATCCTTTATAGCTGCGAGCGAGGGAGGTGCAAATGTGTTTGAAGTTACTTATTTCAAAGGTAAGTTTTCAACCTCACATATTTTATATTTGGTGGTTTAGCAGGAAATGAGAGAGGTTTGTCTTAAAAAAGGACAGTCAGAATTTACAGTAATCACAGTCTAGAATTTTGAAAGTAGTTTGCAAAAAAACAAGACTGTTTAAGAGCAGAGGTTTTACTTGTCTGTGCTGGTTGCCAACCTGTTTTTCAAAATCCAATCCTATGTGGTGGTTGCAAAATTATTTTTCAAAATGCATCCTTATTTGATTGGTCCACCATTCCCTAGGATGTATCCATTTTGTTTGTATTTGGAGTAAAATTTATTGTTTTTATTGAAAATAGGAAAGGCATATCTGGCCCAGTCCCCTCAACTTTACAAGCAGATGGTACTTTGTGCTGACTTCGATAGAGTATTCACCATTGGATCAGGTGCAGAGACTAAAACTTGAAAATTGTTATTTAAATGTATAACATGTATCGTGAGCGATGAATTGACAGTAACCACTGAAAATGTTCAAATTTGGACATAGTAAAGTCTGTACTTAAACCAAGAGGATCATCTAGCCAGAGCTTAAAGTGATTAGGAGTATTACTTCTCCGCCCCTGATAGAATAACAGTTCATTGCAAGGCTACAATATACCCCCAGCATTTGACCAGGCTTCCCTGACTATTTGCAGGTACACATTTATACTCCTGGGTGGAGAGAGGCATTGTGAAACTAATTAAAAGTGTCTTGTCAAAGAACATAATAAATTAGGACATTGATACATTAATTGGAGGCTTCTCTTGTAGTTTCCCAGTCTTCCATACTTCAAGACTTAATTAAATCCACATGAAATCAATTCTTTTACTTTAAATTTGAAGTTTTCCGTGCTGAGGACAGCAATACGCACAGGCACCTGACAGAATTTATTGGTCTTGATATTGAGATGACTTTTATGGAGCATTATCATGAGGTAACTCAGCCTAAAAATGTGCTAATTATGATAATATGTAAGGTGTGCTTCACTGAATGTTCTTCAGTGAATTCCCTCAATCATTTCTCTGCAAATAACATCCCAGTCTGACAGTAAGCAGAAATAATCTTCTGATCTGCATTTCCTTTACTTCAGGTGATTGACATGATTGGTCGCACCTTTGTCCATATCTTCAAAGGATTGCGTGACAGGTGACAATTTATGTGCTGTACCCATAAAGTGTGAGAGATGGTCTGAGAGTTAGGCTATTACCAGTTGGTTACTGCTTAAAAAAAGACAAATTGTCTCAACTGATACTCCTCTAAGCAGACAGGCTCTCCTTACAACTTAAATTTCCTTTGGGAAAGGATTATGAGATCCTTTTTTTTTAAATGAAAACCATATTTGTATAAAAGTTATCTCAATATAGAAGGTTGTTAAAACCCTTTTTAAAAACCCATACCAACACTGCATTTCCACTTTCCTGGAAGTAGATTTTCTCTTACATGGTGAGGAATACTTTCTAGGAATACAGTTACACCATTTTTTGAGGTTATAGCTCCAGTAAGTGAATATCCTAAATAAAATCCCTCTACCTTCTGACTATAACTCAAATCCATCAACTTCACTTCCCTGTTTGCTGCAGTGAATTGATAACAGTTCTGTAATCCACTTTGTTGTCATTGTTTTTGTTGTTGTTGTTGTGTTGACTAAACACATGTGGTTATCCTTAAAAATACAAGTTTGCTGGGAAAGTTTTCATAAGATCAAGAAACCATCCCCCCTCCCCCTGCAGGTCCTGCCTACAAGAACCTTGTTTTTTATTTAATATTGTGAAGAAAACCACAACTATTTGTGCTGCTTATTTTTCTTACTTAATCGGCAGTTTGATTGTTCTGATACTATGCTTTATATTGCTTTTTCCCTTCAGATATGCTGAAGATATTGCAAAAGTACAGAAACAATACCCAAGTGAACCTTTTAAATTTCTAGAACCAAGGTTTGTTTTGGCCTTTCTTACAACTCCTTTTGCTGAAATTAAGGAAAGATGGCCATACTTGTTGAAGTACAGTGCATGCCAATATTTTGAATGGAGAGAGAAGAAGCAAAAAAATGTTGTCTATCAGAAAAATATATTTTAACTTTTCTTGAGTATTGACTAAAAAGTACAACTGATTTGTAATGCAGAAACTCCTAATTTTTCAGTTATGTACATTTAGGAAAAAAACAAGTTAAAGTTTTTGGCTCCATGTTTTTGTCATTGTTGTGAACATAAATTTACCCAAGGGCACCACCCTTCATGCTGGCATTTTTTTTTGTTTATTCAGTTTGGTGTTGAACTATTGTGAAGGAGTTGACATGCTGAGGGAAGCTGGAATAGACATGAATTATGATGAAGATCTTAGGTATGTAAAGGGGTAACTATTTTTTTTATCTCTTTTTTATCTTGCAAGCTTTATGGAGTTGATTTTTATTGTTTGGGTCTAGTTGGTTTTACTGTTTGTCTGTATTTGTGAGTGTGATATGCCTAGTTCTCTGTTCATTTGTCTGTCCATTTTTCTGTCAGTCTGTATTTCCATCTGTCTGTCTGTATGTCTGTCTATCTGTCGGTCTATCATCTGTTTGTCTGTCTGTTTGTATGTCTGCATATCGATCTGTCTGTCTCTCTGTCTGTGTCTGCCTATCTATCATCTGTCTGTCTGTTTGTATGTCTATCTGTATGGTTATCCATTTGTATGTTTGTCTGAGTATCCTTCTGTCAGTAATGATGTCTGTCAGTTTGTTTATAATTAAACTTGTTTGTTTTTTCATAGCACTCCAAATGAGAAATTGTTGGGAAAACTTGTCAAGCAGAAATATGACACAGACTTCTTCATTTTGGACAAGTATCCACTGTGTGTCCGTCCATTCTACACTATGCCAGACCCACACAATCCTGTGAGTGAGTGTGCATAAACGCACAAAAGAAATAACAATTAGAAAACAGTATATGTTTTTATATACGACGAAGTTTGTTTTGGTATTTCTGGCTTTTTTGCCTTATTTTTCTTTGTTTATTTTTGTTTTGTTCCTTTGCTGTTTGTTTTTCCCCCTTTCTATTATTTTGCGTTTGCCTTTTAAATTGATAGTCAGTAGTCAAAGCTCTTTCTTTAAAACAAACACGACTCTGTGACAGTACCGCTGAAATTTTGCCCACCTTTATGAGAACCTGTTGGAATTCCAAACCCTGTGTTTTCTTGTCCTCGCAAAAGTTCTTCTCTTATAGCAGTTCCATGGGTTTTTGCTGTCCACTGACCGTGAAGTTTAACTTAAATACTTCGCCAAACTTGTAGGCGCCGTCAATTGCTGATCAGTAGAATGTCTTTCATTTGGGTTTTGTGAAATCCAACCGTTGCTGATCATCAAGTTTGTCGGCTTGTTTTGGGTCGTAGTAAAAGCTTGCTAACTACAGTAAAACAAAACATAACAGCAGTACAACATAACATTTTCAAATAAGCACATCTTTTTTTTAATATAAAACAGGAATGGAGTAATTCATACGACATGTTCATGCGCGGAGAGGAGGTTCTTAGTGGAGCACAGCGAATACACGACTCCGACCTGTTGGCAGAGAGAGCCAAGCTTCATGAAATAGGTTAGCTACTTTTTGGTCTATAAATCAGTATATTGTCGAAGCTTTAGCCTACATTTGAGTTGGTCAAAAGCTAACAAGATGGGGTCTAAAGACTATAATGTGGAAGGGGTTTTCAAAAGCCAATGGCTCGTACTCAGTTCCCCGGCCCCATCCACGCATGGTCATATAAAAGTTTAACTTTATTCCTCTTGTTCAGATTTGGAGAAGATCAAGGCCTACATTGACTCATTTCGTTATGGTGCACCACCTCACGGCGGTGGAGGAATAGGTAAGCTTCTCTAATAACTTGATTTCCAACATTTTCTTTCGTGTAAGTGCCTTTTTTTCACTTTTATGCTCGCTCGAAGCGATACGTTCTCAGTTATCTTGTTAAAGTTTCCTTTGATCGCCCCAGTTCTCTCCCGACTACATTGACTTTATGGTACGTTTTTTTTGTCATTTCTGTAATGACTGCGTGATAATATTGTCTCAAATTACTTGGATCGGTCTCTCTTTGTCCTAATGATTTTACACAAATTTTTGTAGGTCCAGCTTTTTCAATAACACTCATGTTTTGACTTTGGACTCTGAATTCAGCAAGTCTCTTTTTTTTTTTGAAAAGTCTCAAAGTGATTTTGATTTAATCAGAAGCTGTTATTTTTGGGCTCATTTGACTTTAACTGCGCCATAATTTTGAAGATATTCAAGCACGAGGAGACCAGATGCGAGAAATCGCCCTTTAGTTCACCTCAAATTGTGTTTCGTTTCTAACGCTTATCCTCTCTCTCCCCTCCCAGGCCTTGAGCGAGTAGTCATGCTGTACCTGGATATTCATAATGTCCGAAAGAGTTCCATGTTCCCACGTGACCCAAAGCGTGTCACTCCATGAGAGGAAGAGCTAAACCATATGGAGAAAGCCAATCAAATTTCCGTATCACTGATGCTACTTAATGAGAATGCAACCTTAAAGAAAATTCTATTTTACCTCATGATAATTCTATTTTACTTTAATGATAATTCTGTTTTCACGAAATGTAATACACAAGAAATGCTGCTGAATCTAAGCTATTATGAAATGATTGACTTAATTAGGAATTTCATTTTGATAACTTGACTCTGAAGTTTTTAACATGCGATCAGGCGTGATTGCAGGTTATGGAATACATCACTTTTCAATGCTTGTTTGTCTTTGTTTCCATAAATTTGCTGGTAGTTTGTCCAGACTTTGTTAATCGAAGTCCATCTGCGTATTTTTTTTGTATGTGTACATCTGAAGAGGTATTCAGTACGCGCCGAGCGAATTTTTCCAACTTTATCTAAGAAAAAAGAGGGGTTTTTGTTCTCCGGGTACATCGCAGGATTTGTTGTTACGACAATCACCGGTATAGTTGTGTCCAAACAAGTCGGCCAGCGATCTCTTTCTCGAACTGTACTGAGAATGTATTTTCTCAAACATGAAGAAACTGTACCCCTAAACGATGGGAAATTGAGCTCAGTTGACCAAGTGGCGTCCGGGTATCTTCTCACTTTGTTTCTATGTGGGGATTTTGCTTTTGTACCCAGATCTTCAATCCAAAAAGGTGCGAATTCTCTTACTTATATGGTTTTTCAGGCGTGCGGTTTTTTTTCTCTTTCTCTTCTTCTTTTACGGATGCGAATAGCTCGCAAGAAAAAACCTCTAAGTCGAAACTGTCTGCTTAGCAGCTTTAGTGTCAGTTTAACCTGTTAAAACCCTAAGAGCGACTAGCATCTAATTTTTCCCTACATTTTCACTCCTGAATCACACATTAAGCTCATGAGAATAACGAAAATGGTCACCAAGGAAGGAACCTTTTGATTGGCAAACAAATTCTCCCTGTTAGCACCTCAGGAAATGTATAAAGAACAGTATGGAGAATATGCATACTGATGTTAAGCTGTAAAGGGTTAAGTAAATACGGGCGATGGGAGATCACCTTCCATCATCTCGTGAGTATCATGGACGGAAGCGGGGTTATTTTGGGTTATGCCTGACCACCAAAGGATGTCTCACCTGATACGGTGGGAATGACTTCCATGTACTCATCAACAGGTTTCATTACAGCTATTGAAGGGCATTATGCAGGGCGTGTCGTGAGTTTACTTAACCCCACCTCGAAGAAAAAAACGCAGCTTAGAAGCGGTTGACACTTGTACGATAATTTAATCTTCGCCGGTCTTGTAATCGACTAAGGTCAACTGTAACGACGTTTTTTTTTTTAAATATTCTCGTAGGCATCTCTAAAAGATGATAGGTAAAAATACTAATGTGGCATAAATACTGAAGAGAAATGTTAGCCGATGACGAGCAAGCCTTAGCCATCCCATGTTTGTCCACGAGGATACGATACAATCCGATGCTATCTGATCGGATATCAAAACACAGTCACTATACAACGATAAGCTCTGTCAGATTGGGTCATTCTTTCATGTCATTCAACACTGGAAAGGTTTCTTCTTCCATCTGTTAACCTGTGCCAAAAAGAGGGAATTTTTCTCACGTTGTCGCATTATCACTAAAGCACTTTGGCTACGTTCTGTAAAGCTCTTGCCAAGTAATTCTATGGGGATAAATCTTAATTGAGAAGGACGTGTAAAGACGCTTGCTGTGTAAGAAATCTGAGATTACTTGTTGACCTAGCTTCCGGATTTTTCGGATCATTTTCGTGGGTTTTCTCCAAAAAACATACGACACTCTAAGTTTGGGGTCACATATCATGCCAGACAGAATTGCAAGGGTAGTGGAGTGAGGATGTTCGGGAAACTGTAATGAATTATTGTAAGGGGTTCAAAGTATTGTTTGCGGTCTTGGCGGTGGTAAAATTAATCCGATTAAAGGAAACACCAGACTTGAGAGTATTCCTCAAGGCATGGATACAACTAATTTACCAGAGCATGAAAATACAAATTCTTATCCCTCCTCTCTGATTATGATAATTAACTCAGTCATATCAAATGTTGTTATCTCTTCTCCTCTGTTCACAGCTGCAGTGTAGTAACTTGTGTACTGAGTCACCAGGAATGTTATATTGTTTTTTTATTGCATAGGCACTGTTTACTTACATAACAAGGAGTGAATTTCGATTACTTGCCAAAATATTTTCGGAAGTTGTTGCTTCATTGCACAGACGGATGCACGAGTTGCCCGGCCTTCTATCACTGTTGAAGCAATGACCATAGAATTGGTGTATTTGAGAAGGAATGTCGCTGTTTTGATTATCCTTACAGCCGCTGTAATATTCGCGGTAACAGCTGAAGGAAACGAAGGTACGCTATTGTGAGATTTGCAGAAGATGTATCGTGACTGAACGTATACCTCTCTTTCTTACTACTTACATAGTCACATTTCAATGCTAATTCATAACACCAAAATTGCAATCAGCTGTTTTCTTGAACGAAAGATACGTAAAATGGATTGCATTCCTTGAATTACCAAACTGTCCTTCAGGGGCTGGCCTCTTTGAAGAGACTAATGGATTTTGCGAGGAGACTTTTACCAGTCGAAGTTAACTACGATGCACTCGCAAATCTTTGCCAAGTAATGGCTCAAAGAGAGAAAATGCGGGAATTTTAGCTTTGGGTGACGCGTTTCATCATACTCTCCAGAAAATTATTTGAAACTGTGCTTTTACAACACGTTTATAGTTAACACATCGTTGCTTCGTGTTTTCATAAAAAATCTACATACCAAAATGTTTTCAAAGTTCCTTATAAAAAACCAGCCAAAACAAACTTGTCCTGATTATGTAAATGCCGTGTTTCATTATCGAATGGCTCGTAAAACTCTCCTTGGCTTTTCCGCCCACGGAATACTCTACATTTGGTAATCTGAAAAAACAGGAAAATTGCTAATAATGTGGGAGGGATTACTGTTTTTTTCAAGAGACAAAACGTGTAGCCACGAAAAAGGAAACAAATTGAACGGCTCATAAACTTGAGGCGGTATTAAAAAAGGCTAGACAGTGGGAACCGATAAACAGAACCCTGCGGTTGTTTATGTTCCCTGTTATCCTGTCATTCATACTTGCGAGGTTTCATAGTCTGACCGCCGTTAAGAAGGTATGGCGGGCACGTAAATATTTTAGAGAGGTACTTTTAATTATAATTAAATCAAGATCCTCTTAGTGGATTAATGGATTTGTTATTTATAATAATTGGATTAATGTATTTTGCCATAGGGGGGAGGGGAAATCCCCGTCATGGACTTAGTCTGTAGAGAGAGATTTTCATTTTGGGGTGGGGGGTATATCGCATGCCTTAATTTCTCTAGAGGTTTGGAAACGGGTTATAAAAACGTCATAACATGTCACATACAAGATTGGATGATTTTGGACGCGAGCCTGAAAAACTGGGTTCTAGCTTTTGCTACGTGCAACGACAAACGTTTTTACTAAACTTATGTTGTAACGAGGTTCCGTGAAACAGCTTAAAACAACTATTTTGCGAAGAAATTGTGAAAGACAGCCACACAGGTCAACCAAATATAATTATTTCTTTATAAACATGATTCTGAAATGACAAAAAAAATTGAGATTTAAGTTGACCAAAAGAGCATACTTTGTCTTATTTCTATAGTTTATAATTCACGTGAAATGTCTACTATAAACCCTTTACACCCTAACATCAGTAAACATATTCTCCATACTGTTTTCTAGACATTTCCTTAGGTGCAGCCTAGGAGAATTTGTTTAACAATCAAGAGCTTCAGTTGGTGATCATTTCCTTGATTCTTGTGACCTAGTAAATGTTTGACTCAAAGATGATATTGTGGGGGAAAAAGTCGCTTTTAGGGGTGTAAGGGCTCTTTACATCTTGTCTATTTGTTATCATTTTAGGAGATTTGTTTAGATCAGCACAAAGAAGAGCAACCCATTGTGAGGTGGCCATAAAGAAATGCACAGCAATGTACACAAAGAACTTAAAAGATATCACTTCTGATGAACATGTGTGTCTAATGTTGGCAGCTTATAAACTTTGTCTTGTGACAGACGCAGCTTCATGTACAATGGACACTACATACCACACCCTTACTACTGTAGTTTCCCAGTTGTTCCATGGTTTGTGTGTGGACAGCAGTGCGAACTAGAAGCATCATGAACAGTCTTCATCAATGGGAAAACTTTGATGTGTAAAAAGTTAAAACACAACAATTATTGCAAACCAGCGGGAGTAACAAGTACAAGAACAGCACAAGATCGTTTCATGACTCATGGGATTTGCTGCAGATGTAACAGGCTCTCTAATTCTTTTGCGAGAAATGGGATAGCTCTCCTCCCCTGAATGTCCATCAACTCTCAAGAAACTTTCTACCAATACTTCAATGACGTGCTACAGATAGTTTCAAAAAATTAATATGGGTTCAATCAATTTCCACTACCCATGTATTAAGGGAGGGGGAGAAAGAAATGGAGTGGGGGGGGGGGGGGGAGAGGAACATAGGGGAGGAGGAAGCAGGGTTGACTATTCTGAGTAACAGCTGGTAGTCAGGTTGACTGCAGTAAGATGCCATGACAGGACTCATTGACATGTAACACCCACCTAGCATCATTAAAAGAAGTTATTAAAGAATAAATAAAGGAGATAAGTTTGTAGAGAAACTGTAATGCTGGGTCAGTGGGAGTATAAAAGGATGGTTTGGTTCCATCAGCTTAGTTGATGATGTAAATTGGCCATTGCAAGCAGCTGCCAAGCTGATGTTTTGAGTGTTAACTCTTTGTCATTCCCTCTCAAGGAATAATCCAGCATAAATTCACAACTAGAGAATTTTTTTTATTCTGTAGAGGGCTTTGTTTTGAAAACCTACATACTAAGGGAAATATTTGTTAAAAGATGTGACTGCCAGAACTAGAATGAAACTACCATCAATATCTAATGATTCTAACCTCATCAAGATTTAAATAAGATGTTCCTGAATGATCAGTAGCAAATAATTTCAGCTGATTTTGTTAAACATGGCAAAAACTACAGCAGTTGTCAAACAAGATGCTCCTGCATAAGGAACACTTGAGTCTAATGATAACTTCCAACTTCCACAGTCCTTCATGTTTTGGCTCCTTAACACTTCAAAGCAAGGGAAACTTAAAAAAAACACTAGCAGTGAGACAGCTTGTCTATTACCAATATCAAGGAAGATGATGTCTAAATTAAGATATGATAGAGGCCAAGTAGTCCTTTACTTCTGCAGGGGTGAGACGACGGAAGCCTTGCTCATTACACACCCCTAACTCAATATTGTCTTCTGTCATTTGTCCTTCAAAACTCTCCTGCATTGAGACAAAAACAAAGGAGAGAGCAGTTTAGTAGTTCCTAGTAGTCTAGCACTTTCTCATTTTATTTCCCAGCCTGTTAGGCTAAGGCAATCTCCTTTTACCTCAGGAAATACAATTTTAGAAAAACATTATTCTTAACAATTTCCACTTTTTAGGAAAATGATGTTCAAAAAATTGTTGTTGTGAACTCACCTTAAGAGTCAAGATTGCTGTATGGATAGCATCTTCTAATTCAAGATTTTCATTATACCTGCAAAGTGAAGATGTCATCTAACTATAAATGAGATCTTAAAATAGAGACCAATGACAAAAATGGGAAAGTTCATCAAACTAGAGATGAACCTAGGTCTTGAAGCATAAGACAACAAAATAGGTCATTTACACATTGGGAAAGTCAGGTAAGGATCCCTCAAAAATAAAATCAAGAGGTGAGAAGACATGTTTTTCCAACTTTTGGATCTATGGATGCCATCTATACTATTGTGCCAGTTACTGAAAGAGTTAACATCAATTCTCTCCAGTTATAATCTCAAGACTTTAGTTTTGGTGATTTGAATATGTATAACCATCTTCCATTTGTATTATTCAACAAACAAACAAACAAAGCAACAAGTAACATGACAGACTGTGAAATTTGGATTTGATTAATCAAGGCATATCTAAAGGATAATCACAGTATATAGAACTTACCTCTTTTCAAGAAAAGTTTTGCCATTGATATAGTTTTTGCCCATAGCAGTGGCCTTCCAGGCAAAATACGATCCCTGAAATACACACAATTTTGTAAGTATTTTGTTCATAGAGCTTAGTTAATATCTGTGAGATGAAAGTGACTGATCTAAGGTGGTACCATGTAGGTCAACAAAAATGTGAGGTAGTCTGAGTTAAAATTTTTTACTGCAAGAACCTTCCAATAGTAACAAAAACTACTCTTAACAGGAAAAGAGACAGTCAAGCAGCAGACTCTCTAATAGAAAGTATGAACTAACCATATACTTCGCAAGCCTGATAAGTTTCATGACAGAGTTTGTCAGTCCTAATTGACTGTTGTTAGTCATTTGTAACACCGCAGGCTACAAGCTGTATTCTCCCTTCATGAGCTGTTTTGTAAAATTTGGTTTCATACTGCACAACTCCAACTTTAAACCCTTATGGCCGGTTGTCATATTAACTTACATGTATAACCTGGATCAATATCAGTATCTGGGCAACTGCCCACCTACCCCTCACCTAACTCAACAACAGTAAATTGATAACAAGTTGAGGTTAATGTTGGGTTAAGGGAGGGGTAGGTGGGCAGTTGCCCAGATACTGATATTGAACCTATAACCTTATGTAAAATTATTAGAGTGTGTCTCTTACATCTTACAAAGAACACAAATTACTTCCTTACCGATGGATCACATTGAAATAAGTATGGCCTGTCATCATCCCACCCAGCAACAAGAAGAGACACACCGAATGGTCGAACACCACTAGAAAAAGACACAAAAACAATGAGACAGCAATAAATCTCATATGCACAACTTGAAAAATAACATTGACTAATTTACGAGATTTTCTTCTGCTAGTTGCACTACTGGTAGTGTACTTACCCTGACTGGGTGTACTCCTGGACCACGGATGCAAGTTTTTGAACCAACTGTGCAGTTGGTATTTCCTCCTGATACATTAGATAGTATTGCTGTGCTATCTTCCTGGCATGTCGAACCAGAACTCTGTGAGTGAAAAAAAGTAGTACTTTTGGCAAAAAAAAATTACCACTGCATATTTGAAAACAGAATCTAGATTGAATCAAATTCTATATAAAAGTTGAGTGATGGTCACAGCTCTCATCTCATATTAAACTGTTTTTGTTTAGCTTTGTCTTTTTTTTCCCACCAGCCACACAGTGGATTGAATTATTTTTCGTATCCAAAGCAATTTGGAAATGAGTTCTTTATGACCAGATCAACCAAAGACTAACAATGAATATATCAAATTATTAAACATTCAACCTTTCCTATTTCACTTCTTATGCAAACTTGAGAAAATCAACTCATTTCATCAGAAGAAGATTAGCAGAACTAGCAGAAGGAAGGCAAAGCATCAAATATAGCAGTAGAAGCCACAAACAAACCTGTAGTCTGGGCCCATTCCACTATAAACCATTCCAACACTCTTTGTCACCATTTCCACCTGAAAGCAAAAGGTAAAAGAAAATCTTCACAAATAACTTCCTAGTATGATGGGGTTTTTTTTAGGGCAAATATGGACAAACAATGGAATGAACATTTTCAATTAAACTCAGAGTGTTAAGCTGTAAAAAATGCTAACTGGAAGGAGGCAAATCAGTTGGCTATTTATCATTTCGCGAAGTGCAGCTAAGCTGTTGAACTCAGGGCAACCACAAAATCTAACTTGTAGTAGTGCAGGGCTTGAACACAAAGCTACTGCATTACAATAGCCTTCTGATCTCTTGGCTCCTCTGCCTCAAAATGTCAACAAGTCTGAGGCTATGCATAAGATACACTGACAAAATTTTCAATATAAAAATGCCCAAATTTTAAAAAGGAAAATGAAAATTAACAAAAGCATCTTGCCTCCTTCATGATAACCCACTCTTTTTATTGGTAAAATATATGACAAAAACAATGTGATTTTATGTGCAAATGCTGGACATAAATAAGTTCACCATTTTAATCTGTCAGCAATGTTTTTGATTGTAACAAATAGAATCCAACCTTGTTGATTGTACTGTCATCGTACAAAACTGACTTCTGTTTCTTTTCAGCAGCAAGGACAACTCCATTTGATGCTTTTTTTAAAATATTTAAAAAAAGTAAAAAATTTAAAGTGAAACTTAAAGTATATATTAGGGCTGCTAACAAAACCTAAATGTACAAAACTTACACTACAATTGCCCACTTGAGTGGTTAAACAAATGTAATCAGTTTTCTATCTTATTGGCAGAGCATAGGGGATGACAATTTACCCTTCAGATACATCAGTGTACTTATCCTCCATACTTTCCCTGTGAAATTGCTATGGTGCAGAAATTGAGAATTTGCTGAACAATCACAAGCCTCTTTAGAGAACAATCATCTCCCTTATTTTCAGGGTTGATATTGTAAGGAGAGGTTTGATGGTAATCAGTGTAAGGGATTACAGAGTTAAATTTCTGGTTGATAGGAGGGGCACTTATTTGATGAGGGCTTGTTCTAAGGGACATGTCAATGAAATAATTCACAGTGAATACAGTTTTCATTTCATGACATTCTCCTATATTCAAGACTATTTACTGTCACTAAAACTGACCTTTTATACCCACAGAAGGCCCTCCTGCTGCTACAGCTGCCAGAGCATATTCTATCTGAACAAGTTTTCCAGAAGGACTGTGGACCAAATATAAAAACACACTCTAGCAAAACTTTGCAGAGATTATTGTCTTCTCCCCTGACTGTGATAGAGCAAATTTTGCAAGTCCACAGAAATTTTTGCAAATTTAAAGATTTTAAAAATTATTCCAAAAATAGCCATTTCCCAGATGTGTTTGTTGAAGTTTAAATTGATTTCAGGTTTAATCAAAACTATAACAAAATTATCAAACATGATTGGTTATCACCAGCCTGATTTTAGTACTAATAGGACAGTGTACACATCATGCTTGTAATTTGACAGTGTAATAGGACAATTGAAGGGACAGTAAACATGTCATGCCTGTGAAAGTGGACAGAATGCACCGTGTGTGCATACTGTTTTCTTGTGTTTTTCTGAGTTAACTGTTGTTTTTTTATTAAAACATACAACCAATGTTTAGTTTCTTTCTCAAATTTTGTCATAGTTTGGATTAATCAGTAACAGGACTTTGTGTCATCCAAGTCTGTCTGTAACCATATTTGCGATTAACAAATTGGACTCCTGCTTTGTGGTCATCCAATTTTGTTAATCACTCATATCATTACAGGCTGAATTGGACTCCACTTGGTCCTATTACCACTATAAATAATTTTAAACTAGTTTGATTTGTATCCCCATTTGTTTAAGGATTATGGCAATGTACCTGGCACAATTGAGAAATTGGTGCAAATTAATTAAAAATTTTCAAAGTTATTTTTGAAATGATTTTCAATTTAGACTATATGTATTACACATCCATCTGTCCACATGTATCATGTGACTGAATGTTAGCTCAGAGATGCAACACTGTCAGTTTTACCTAAGTATGACTGACTGAAAGTCAGACCATTTACTGTTTGATTGACTGAGACACATGCAATGAAGAATACATGGCTATTTCAAGACAACTTCATATATATGTGTTGGTGGAATTTGAAAGGCGAATTACTTAAAAATACCCTAAAAATTTTCATTCAACAAATGCAATTAAGCAACCGGATATGCTGTTGTTTGATTACGGTACGATATGTTCAAACAAAAATCCACCCCTGACTGAAGAAATTGAAAAATTTCCTCTTAAAATAAAAGTCACCTAAGCTAAGCTAGTACTGAGCTCAAGCTTACGTGCACGTGTTAACGTTATTTAGACCGTGGTTATGGTACACAGATGTCCACAAAAGGAACAGTAGAAGCTATAAATTACTGAATCACCAATTTTCACACTCTAAAATTACTTGGGAGTTGGTTAAACACCAACAGAAATGATATTTGTCGAAAATTTTTCAATAAAAGTAATATGGAAGACAATGCAGTCTACGTGAAGGCAAGGTAAGTGGCATCTAATTCTGGGTGACTTGTTTCATATTTCCCGACGGAATAATTAGCCATAATAACATCTTGTTTGTACTGCTAAAGATTCTTTTAGGTCTTTGAGGGAAAGAGAGAATAAAATAATTAAACTGTACCTGAAAGTTGTTAGACTAAAGCTGTATCTTTCCGTCATTTTGGATCAGGGTTAACACTAATGCACCGCGACACTCTGACTCAGCAGTGCTTGGTATCCAGGGTGCCACTCGGTCGTATTGCTTAGGCTTGGTTGCCAATGTTCATTGATTTCGTGTTTTCCATGAGCTTTGATGTTGCCCATGTCGATTTGAGAGAAGTTTACTAATTGCACGGATATGAGCCGCCCTTATCGCAATCGAACGCGATACAGGCAACATCCCTACAAACATTCGACAGAATCAAGCGCTGTCAAGCAAGAAAGAGTGTTTGAAGATAAAAACTTTTCATCATCACTGCATCCAACTTCTGCATCAGATAATGGCGGTAATAGTCAACTGCCAGGCTGGGATTACCTTCTGCGTCGCAAAGTTGAAAGTATTAACGATCGCATTCTCAAGAGTAAAGCATCAGAATCTTATGATGGAACATCTTATAGTGGAGCTTATGAGGTGTCGTCACAGTTTGTGATCAAACAGGAGCCAGGTAATCCAACTGTAAGAGAACAATATAGTTATTCAGCGTTATCATGGACAACTTGTAATGACCGTGCTCAGGATTATGCTCAAAAGGGAAAGTTTTGGATTGAAAGGAGAGCAGAGAGAAACATCCTGGAACCTGAAGCTGGACAATCGCGTTCCGATCGACTGGCTGATGGGTATGAGAATCACCAGATGCGCAAAGTTGAATTCGAACATCCTTTGGGGTTCCGTGAAAGCCGTCATTCCAAGTACTCAGCTACAAGTTCTGGTCAAGGTAGTCATCTGACGGTCGAAAAATTGATTTCTAACATTCGAAGGGCTGTTGCTTCAAATCCAAATTTTAAGAGAAACGTAGTAGATTCCGTATGCAGTCAGACATCAGGGAATGGCAAGAAACAAAGTAGCATTTCAGACAAAAGTGTTGAGACATGCACAACAAGTTCTGAATTAAGAAACCCTGTTACTCAAGGGTCCGAGGAAACATTGACCTGTAATTTGCCTCACAGCACTGGTGATGAAGTCAAGCATGGTACCATGATGGACAGTAATGAAGAAGTTGAACATGGTTCTATGTTAAACAAGACTAGTGACATAGCAAATGGCAGGAGAAAAATAAAAAACATCTCAAAGCCAGATATGAGGAGAAATAAGCATAATCCTGGAGGATTGAAGACTCTCATCCATACTCTACCTTATCCAGCCAAAGGTGTTGAAGTGCAATACACCAAAGACCCAGTTGAAGCAGAGGCTTGGTTAAAGAATAATGTTATTGATTGTTCTGCACAAGCAGTTGGTTTAGACATTGAGTGGAAGCCCCAACTGAAAAGGAAGAAGGACGGAGGAGTAGAAAACAAGACTGCAGTGTTGCAGCTGAGTGTTGAAGGGTCATGTTTGGTTTTGCACCTTTGCCATATGGAGTCAAAACCAGTGTTGTTGAGGAATGTTTTGAGTAACAAGTTGATCTTAAAAGTTGGAAGTGGAATTTTACAAGATGTAACAAAGCTAAATCGTGACACAGGACTTAGTTGCAAGGGGCTTATGGATACACAGAAAATGGCCAAGTCAATTGGTATTCCTGTTTCACAGAAGCTAGGGCTTAAAGCTCTTGCCAAACATTTCCTTGGAATTGACCTGGAAAAACCAAAGTCAGTGTCCATGAGCAATTGGGAGAGATGTCCCTTGAGACTTAAACAAATTCACTATGCTGCATTAGATGCATGGATTGGATTGAAAATTTACCTGCATATGAAAATGGTAAAGGGCCGAGAACAAGTGTTTATGGAGGAGGATGATGAGGAGAAGCATGTAGAGACTCTCCAGTGTCAAGTGTGCGGCAAAAAGGTTAAAGGTCAAGATAGCCTGAATAAACACAGCACAATTCATCCTCAGTGCAAATGTGGACAGATTTTTTTGTCGGAAATTTCCAAGAAGCACAAGAAGAAGTGTCCTTTTGGTAGGGCTTCGGTGCAAGAAGGTCAAACTGATGATGATGTTACAGTTTGGTGCCAGGGCTGTGGAAAGAAGTGCAAGAATGAAGAAGTATTCAAGAGGCATGTAAGAGAAGTAGGGCATGTGCAATGTCCATTTTGTAACAGGTTACTTCAAAACTCACAAAGCATTAAACATATTCAGAGGTGCAAAAATATAAACTGAAAGTAGTTCTGAGTTGATCTCTGGAACATGCTATTGAGCTTGTGTTTTGTTTTCTTAGATTGTTGTTAGTTGAATTTTCTTATCTAGAATCATTTATTTGCAGAAAACTTGTATCTTGTTGCATTAGATGGAATGAGGAAAGATTGTGGCATGTTATTCTTCTCAGAAGGAGACCTTCATTTAAATTCTGGTGTGAATCAAAATATGAAATAAAGGTTATTTTTGTTTTTCATTTCTCTTCTGTATCATTTTTTACTCCAGCTGTTCTGTGTTTATCCTCATCTTTGCTGAAATGAAATAAATGATACATAATCACATGCTTCTTGGAATATGAACAAGAAGGTAGTCATAACTTTTGAGCTTTTTGTCAAATAAAATAGTAAAAAGATACTGCTTAATCGGAGGCAAGCGATAAAAACATGCGAAAGATACTGAATGATTGCTAAACACTGCTCAGGTGACATGGAGCAGTGGCAAAATAATTTCAGTCAGATGCTTGACATGACCATCCAATGACTTTTTTGGGAATTTTTTTTTGCACATGAAAAAGAAAATCTCTGTCCTATCAACCGGATGTATTTTTCAAATGTTAGGGTAATATCGAAAACAAAAAAATTTTGAGTCAACTTTGTGCGGCTTTGGGTCGATATCGCAGATATCGCGGGAGGGAAGCTGGGAACTAGTATGCCCCTTATTGGAATCCTGGGAAATTAAGCTTTTCCGACACGTGAGTTAGCCCTCTTTTTCTGCGGCCATCTTGGATTCTACTGTAGCTCCGTAAGTGCTACAAGAAAACTCCCAGAATGGGTCGATTACACGCACCAGGGTAAGGAAAATTGACAAGAAAAACGTTAAAGAGTGTTTGAACCAGCTGATATACTCAGAATGTAGCTTTGTACTCTAAATAGAGTGTAAGAGGCATGTTCAATGATGTGGATTATGTTCTATCGGAACTTCAAGCTTTTCGTTTCTTCGAAACTTTCCTGACTTTTTTCTGATATTTTTTCAAAGGAAAGGTATATCTGGTTCAGCTTTGCCTTATCGCCGAAGTGTCCCAACGGTGAGATAATTACGATATAATTGCTTGTGGATTAAGGAAAATAAGTTAAATTTCTTCATAAGTACACACGCATACATGCTCTTTATGGGTGAATTTTCTATTTGTCTTCATGCGCTAACATTTTTTTATTGTTTTGAAGACTCGTTTTCAGCTTTGATGCCGTAGAAATTAAGAATTTTCTCAGATATTGATGAACTACTTTGAATTTTGTCTTGAGTTGATCTCAACAACAATGCTTAAAAAACAGCATCATTCGACATGCTTTCCGATGGGTGATCTTCTTACTTGTGATTCGTGGTAAAGAAATGGAATGTATATTTTTTAATTTTTGCAGATTATTGAATTAAAGAAGTCTTATTTTTAATGTAAGGATAAGGAGCCAAACGAACGTTGAACTACTATAAATTTCCCTCAGTTGTGAGTTGAACTGTATGTTCATTGAGAAATGTCAGTAATTTGGTCTATTGAATGGTTAACATTGAAAATGCAGCATTTTCAAATACAAGGCATCAATTTACCTGGGATTTATGGTGTTTTAAAAATATTGTAGTTTCACTTATTCAGTCAACAATAATGATGCTTGTTAACTAATTGTGATTTGTATATTTTTCTGTTTTGTTCATACAAGTGGCTCAAGTTGACAGCTGATGATGTCAAGGAACAAATTTACAAGTTAGCCAAGAAGGGCTTGACTCCTTCTCAGATTGGTTAGTATAGAAGCATTGAATTTTTCTAGTAGCAGTGCTTCAAGTTCAGAGCTTTTCAAGTTGCTCTTTGGTGACTGAAAATCAGAAAATTATAGCCGGAAAAAAGTCTTACTCAGCAATAACTGACAGTCTTTCCTGAAAGCTTTCGTAGTGTCTTGAAACAATGCACTTGCACAACCTCAGAGAAATTAGAGAAACAAAAGGAAGTAGTAATATTCTATGAAAATCTTTATCTCAATTGAATTTAAGGTCATAAAAATTTAAGAGGGAAATCATTGCATTCTGGCTACTAATTTGGCAACTTCTGCTGAAAGTTCAGTCCCCAAAGAATTATTCTACTTGCTGTAGCAACCAGAATTGTCACCTTTTGGAGAGCTATTTACTGAAGATCAAACAAAGGAATATTCAAGACTCCAACTGAAAAAGAAATTGTTTGTTTCAATACAGGTGTGATTTTGCGTGACTCACATGGTGTGGCACAAGTACGTTACATCACAGGAAATAAGATTCTCAGGATTCTCAAGGCTAAAGGTACTTATATTTGTTACTAAGCAATCAGCTAATGGATTTCTAACCTGCATATTTTGGAGAATGATATGAAGGCATCCATCCGAACATTTCTTTTATTTATTTGTGATTGTCAAGAGTTAATAATATCCTTGAAATTGCTACCCTGTGTGCAGCTTTTTGTTGACTTAGATTTTCAACTGTGCTGTATGTCTGTTGTTGTGGTGAAACTGTAAAATTTATCTGGAAGCCAAATTATTACTTAAATCAATTAATCAATTAATGTCACTTAAATCTAGCAAATTGTTAGTTATCAGGGTGGCTCCAAAGAAACATTATCCTCTAAGTTGGTTTTTATTCACAGGGCTTGCTGGATCACTCCCTGAGGATCTTTATTTCCTTATCAAAAAAGCTGTTGCAGTCCGCAAGCATCTCGAGAAGCACCGAAAGGTGGGTAACCTTTGCTTTCTATATTACGTGAAGGCTTGAAATTGGTACAGTAAAGGTACAATAAATATATCTGTAATTATCCAAGAGAACTTCCCTTTGATCAATATGGAGATGGGGTAATCACAAATGTATAAAGCAGGAGCTCAGGAGGAAAAACCTGCTCAAATTTCTTTGGTTTTCTGTTGCTGTCTCTAGCAAACCTTTTTCATTTCTTATTGAGCTAGTCAATTAAGGAAGAGGTTTTGAGGTAGAACTGGTCATAACAGATACATAATGCAAAAAAGTTCATCATCAACTGCAACTGTGTTGATGTAAGTGTGGAATGAAAAGCAAAGATAGTCCATCAAACTGCTTTTGAGCCAAGAGGAATTGACCTTCATTATTTTTGTTTTTGTTTTACATTACAGGATAAGGACTCTAAATTCAGGCTGATTCTTATTGAAAGTAGGATCCATCGTCTGGCCCGTTATTACAAGACCAAAAGAGTTCTGCCAGCCAACTGGAAATAGTAAGATTTGTTCAAGTGCTCATTTGGTTTTTGCTGCAAATGGTCCTTAGTTTAAAAAACTTGATGTTATTCACTTGTTATACTTGTCTGTACATGTTCCTTCCAGCAGCAAATTGTAGTTTCCTCATTTTACTAAGGGAGGGTAATTATAGACAATCTGTTTGGACATTTTAAGATCATTATTGATTGTTCTACCCATCTTTCAACATAGAAAAGTAATAAAAGAAGTCATGTGTAAGGTACCAAAGGTGGAAATGGATGAAACCAGTCTGAAGACAAGTCTTGAAGAATTAAAATACAGTATCAGGAGTATTGAAATGTTTGCCAATGATTAACTCTGTTTTTCTGTCTTATTGTTTCAGTGAATCATCTACAGCCTCTGCTTTGGTTGCATAAGCTAAATTTGTAAACAACAAAATAAAACCATCGTATAGAATTCACTCTTGTGTTGCATTTTATATCTTAGTTTGTTTCTGTATGATGCGCAACCTTGCCACACAGCTACCTTGCTTTTACTAAAACATTTTGTCCTGATGAGGAGCTGAAAATTTTTATTATTTAAACCCCACTAATTCAGTCAATATGCTGTGAAGTCTTTAGTCTCTCTTTCTGTTCCTGGTGATAATTATCCCAAGATAAAGAGTGGAACTGAAATGAGACCTTATGACCTCTCAGTTGAGGATCTCATAAAAAGTTTTACTGTACTTAGTTCATTTGACTGTCACAAAACTCAACAGAACAAATTGTAAAGGCACACAAATAAGTATTACAGATGCCCATTTGTCATAAACAGTGTTCCACAGTATTGGAGTTCTGGCTGTGAACACAGCTTGCCTTTTTATTCTACCCACGGTAAAAAAAGGGTATGTTTGGAATAGTGAGAGAGATGGCCATATCAACAAGCCGTATGAGATTGATCCTCTCCTTGAAACTATGCAAGCCTAGAGATCTTTGTTTCCTCAAATACCATAGATACTTGTGTCAACTTGGCCCTTGACTAACTGCAGCAAATGGAAGTTAAATTGTCATTAACCACTGCCATCCAATAGATGCCATACTTAATCTGAATAAGTTGGTTTTTCATTTGAGGATTATAATAGAATAATTTCGGTCCAGCTTGGTAATCCACACTATCCTTTGTTCAAAAATCAGAGAAAAGAAAGAAATTGGAGCTTTAGATGTGTTTCTATTCTACATATTTTCTTTTTGAACTTATTTACAAATGATCAACTGTAATTATGATCACCAGTTATGATTGAAAGAACTCAAATATGATTTTCCAATTAAGTAATGTTACCCCTGAGTAGGCTTCACTGGAGCACAACACACAAAAAGCCAAGTGTATCTAGCGAATAACAAATATTATAATAGAGATATTTTCCCCCTTCCCCTCCCCTCTCATTATCATTAGTTCGTGTGGTGCCATGTGTTTGATTGATGTTGAAAAATTACCAGTCCACATTATTTTTTCAGACAAACTTGAAGGAAATTTTCTCCTACTCTAGTAATAGCCAATGTGGTGAGATCTTCCTTCATTTTACAGTTATGCACTACCAAAAGATGATTCATTCATATCTTGCAAAAAATACATTTCTAGTCAGTTTTGTATTCTTAAAATTCCATTTTATCAACTACTGATGATTCATTGTTACAAAGTCTTTGCTGTCTCTTTCATATCTTGCCATGTAGATATCCCCTACGAAATAAATAAAACATTGACAATAAAATGTGGAATTCCACATCTCACATTGTACATTATCATCATTTGAACTTAACACCACAAGCAACTAAATACTGGTAAACTGCCACATGTTACAGATTTCAGGAAGAAAATTCACGGTCATTTCAATGCCCTTTCTGCACAAGTTTCACCTTTTCGCATTTTAACAATGATGCCTAGGAAACACAGTTCTACCGCAGTACATAGAAGAAGCAATGACACTTAGATGAGTAAAGGAGTACCAAGTTTCTTAAAATCTTGCTAATACTTTGTGATTGTGACTTGTTATTAAACTCAATAGGAAAATCATTGTAAAAAGTGCTTTTTAAATTTTGAATTCACATTTAAGGTCTGGAAAAATATCTCCCAGATTTTGGTATTTTATTATTACATTGAAATGCAGGTCTATCTCGGATGAAAAGTACATGCAATCTGTAAAAATTCTATGTAAATCAGGCACATACCAATTTGCATATCATTATTTGAGTCTTGATATGTGCTGCTAACACTTCCTTCAAATCTCTTACTTCTTGTTTTTTGAAGCGTTCATAGTCTTTTAGTGCTTCCTCATTGAATATTCTGAGAAATATCAAATGAGAATTAAAAAAAAAAAAAAAAAAAAAAAAACAGGAAACAGATGAAATTATGGTTTTGTCAAATGTTTGTGGGAAGTAAACTGTAGCATGAGCAAACCCTGGAAGGTAAGGAGAGGAAAGGAGAAGGGGGGGAGATAGTGACTCTAGTGGGTCATATTTAACAGCATAACAACAAGACCATCAGCATCACTTTTTATAAATATGAATCAATTACCATTAATCAGTAAGTTATATTACTTAACTGGGGAGGAAACCTCAAAAGCAACTCTCTCTTTAAAGGAATATTTAAACCCAAAAATTCAATGAGATTAGTATGTGTGGATGAGTGATTAAAAGTAAATCTACACAAACATAAATAAAACAACCTAACTTCCTCCTTTGTGGATTTCACATTTTCCTCAGCATCATTTATTTGTTCATCCAAATTGTTTATCTTGGTCTCTAACACTTCTGGAGTCTCAGCACCAAAAATCATGGATGACAATCCCTTGAATGAAAATCCTCCTGACTTGGGCGGGGTCTGTCCACTTTGTAAGGCTTCCTACAAATATGGCGATCATTAATCATTACAAACAAAATAAATATGATTTAATGACTACATAAAAAAGATATCTCCAAAAAAATGGATTGTTCTCAATTTTGTACTCAACAGAGAGGTGTAACATTCAACACTCACAAATTTAAATTGACACACTTGAAATTTTTACAGAAATCAGCAGTGTTTGCATGATTTCAGTTGAAAATGGTTTTAAGGAAGTAGGGATCCATCAGACTCAAAAACCTTCATTAGAAGCCCTCAGGCATAAGCATTTCTTTGCATACACAAGCTGGTAGATGACCTTGAGCAATTCAAGCAGGTGAAAGGTCTATAAGTGGTCTGGTGCCCAATCCCAAACCTCTAGTACTAATAATGTGGGCCTACTAACACACTACCACTGGCTGGAATTTCCAAGCAATTGTACTTTCATGATGTACAACTTAACCTATTGCCCAAGTTACCTTTTGAGCATTTAAATCATCTCTCTGTGTTTTCTTATTATTCAAAGTCTCTTCCGCCTTTTCCATGTCATACTGACGAAGAAGCTGCCGACTTGCTACACCTCTGAAACACAGAAGAGAGACAGTTCAATAGGAAACCGAAATGTGATGTGATGCATGCAACATGTTCCATGACCACTGTGTGCTTCACATATTAAGTAGCACAAATTCAAGCTTATTACTAAGTTTACCAGTAAAACCAAAAGTTTACTAGGTGGAAATATCAGGTTGAGTTTATTAAAAAATTATAACCATCACTGACGATAACATAAGGCTACCATGCAATATGTGGTTTAAAAAATTCCATTCAATGAAAAAGAAGTACACTTACTTTAACACATCAGAGAAGTGTAGATATTCCTTGAGTGGTTCTGCGAATGCCATTTCATCTTCATTAAGTGCTTCATCAACAGATGCTGAAAATCTGTTGGTATTTTACATATGAATTATTACAAATTTTATGCCTATTCACTAAATTTTAACTATTTGAAAGAGGCAACTTGATCAACACCCTTGTGCCAAGAACAAATAAAATATTTCTTCAATCAAAATAATGGTGTAATCAAAACCAGCTGCTGACCTGTCCATGTAATGGCCAGATTTTTGTAGATCATCACCCATCTCTTTCTCCAATGAACTCCACTCACTGTTGATGATAGGAAGAAAAAATCACTCATTAGTTACTGAGACAAAGATTCTTCTACATGTAGGTTGAAAAGGCTGACAACCTTAACCAAGTTTTGTTGAAACAATCCATTCCCCTTTAAAGCTAAGTCTTTCTTTTCTTTTTTTCATTTTGTTTGTTTGATTGTATGTGGTCCACTTGTGTCACTATCATCAAAATTTACAAGCAGGAAAGAAGAGATGTTTGGACAAAATTGTAATGAAGGTTGTAGGTATTTATGAACCACAAGAGCAAAGTTACTCACCTAAATGTCTTTCCATAGGTGGCATGTTGTTTGTGGATAGAAAATATTGTATCTGAAATACGCTAAAAATACATAATGTAATAAAAAAGAAACATACAATTATTAAAAAGTACTCATTACTGAACAACTGTATTGACATAAGGGATTGTATAGGACAGGTCTCTGAGACAGCACCAAGCTTCAAAGGTTCTAAAAAAATTATTATTATTAAAAAAACAAAAAAAATTAACTACCTGTCTGACTTTTATCATAGCCCCAACGTTACTTCCTAGATTTTCAGCATAGTGTTTCATGTCTTCAAATCTCCTAATAAAAAAAGAGAAAACAACAAAAAAATACTTTAATAATACTAGTACTATAAATCAATGATTAAATTATTTGAAAATTAAGCAATAAGCCATTCATTAACTATGGAATTTTCCTTTTTTTTTTTTTTTTTTTTTTTTTTTTTGGGGGGGGGGGGGCAGGTTTATATTTAGTAATTTAAAATCTATTTTCAGTGATCTTAAATACAAAAGAAACCATCCCTGGCTGGTAAAGTAACAATCAAAGTTAGTAATCAGTGGAAGATATCTGACCTGTCTGGTTCTTTAGGAGAAGCACTCCAACTCTTTAGTCTCGAGTCAACCTGTAAAAAAAAAATCACAGCAAACCTGACCAATCAGTTTTCACAAATTACACTAAAAAACACTTGACTGACAAACATATCTCCACTTGACTCTGATGAAGACTTCCACTTGTCAAAACATCACTCCCTGCTACTACTTTCCATACCTTGCTCTGAAAATTTGTTGCCAGCAGAGCTTCTTTCCATCCCTCTTCCTATAAAATAAACACTATCACTAAGGATCATATTGTTTTCACATATAAATGGAATTTTTCAATTTTTTTTTTTTTAACTAAAACTCAAATGCTTTCTTGGTTCAAATATACTCACACATGTTTTTGTGTATTACAACTGACAATACTTATTTAGCACATTTATGGTAAGATGCTATTCTTCTCTGTATTATGATTAAAATCAACTTACCTGATTGAAAAATGAAATAAATGAGAGGTCCTGGGAAAGTTGGGGATGAGCCCCACATCTTAATAAAAAACTCTGAAATACCAAACAGTACAAACACATATATTAAAGTTCACAAGGCAACCAGGTGGACAATCAGACATGGTTTGATGTTACTCTGGTTTAAAGATTTAACGAATGTGACCAAGAAGTTTCAATTCATAGACCCAATGTTTTGAAACTCCTGCCTAGTGAAAAGTGCAAAAAAGGGTTCGCCACTTTGCTAGGCATTGTTGTAACAACATAGATATTAAGTTGGATTTTTCATCTTTTCAAATAGATAATATGTTTGGCGTGAAAGACCCTTCAAACATTTACCACTCTATGTTCTGATGAGTGTTCTTGCATCTTAGATCATGCTTCCACAACTTACCAACTTAAAATTAAAGAAGCTATTCACACTCAGTGGGAGAAACCTACACTTAATCATCAACTTCATCATGTTCATTAAAAAATTTCCTTGTAATTACATACATTATTCTGTTACTGTTGTTTGTTCAATCAGCATTTTGTTACACACTTTAAATTAACCTTTGTACTTTTTAAAACCAGAACTGAAGATGACAGAAGAACTGTCAAAATGTGTTTTTAAAAAGCATCGTTTATTTTCTTAAATTCCTGTCTAGTGCTTTCATCAGGGGTGATAATTCAAAAATTATCACCACTAACCAATGTTACCACCAGTGCCTTTGTTTGGAAGCCAGGTATATCAACTCTGCCCACACTCCTCTAAATCTTGATGATGGTGGCTTACTATCTGACACCTATTTACACCTCATCAAAAAAAAGGGCAGCTAATTAGTGAGCATGCGAAGGGATCTCTTACTGCAGCTATTAGATCACCCCTGATGAAGGCACTAGACAAGAGTGTTGAAACATTGCATCTATGAATGGTAACTTCTCGGTTACATTCATTAAACCTTTAAACCAGAGTAGCATCAAATCATGTCTTGAGTACAAACACAATTACAACAAATGCTTATACAAAGGAGAAGATTTAATTGCAAAGGTTGTCGTTTTAAGCACATTCACCTTCAAAAAGGACTATTTTCTATAATTTTGAGAATCAAGCCATGACATTTAACAAGGAAAACAAAAATAAACATGATTCAAAGGGAAAACTAAATTCCTTGTGGGTCAAAGTTATCTGCTGAGCAATATAAATAAGTTGTTACCTCGAGTGCAACCTTTCTCTTCTCAATAAAATCTGGATCAAACTTATCTGCAGCAATACGAAGGGCTGCAATGTTGATCTAAAGAAACAGATAATTGAAAAAGTTCACTCTCTCAGAGGAAAAAATGGGTTGAATACACTGGATAAGAAGAGTGAACTTATAACTCCTGCTTTACTTACCCTTTTTTCTGGCAAAGGGGGAACAATCAACTGGAAAGGAATGATATTTCTGTTAAAACTTTATAAACATGCATATTAATCACATGAATGGTGCAGATTCAGGCTCTCGTTTACACTACAGATCAAAGGAAGTAGATTGCATATTCGTTTTCACACTACTGTGCATGATTGAAATTACTCTACCATACTCTAAGTAAGGAGTTTTTAAACCATTTCAATCCAACCAAAAGCTACAAAAATCAATATGTTTTTTTGGATAATTCAATTCAAGTGAACTGAGTTTCATGATGTATTTATTTGCTGGAGGAAATACAATGAAAGACATATACCAAAAACTATTAGCTGATATCAAAACAAAGTTAGCATAATGTGTTTGCTCACTGCAGGGAAGTTTGCTATGAGATAATTTCTCAACAGCTCAAATTCACTGTATCTTCTCCATATGGAGGATGACATATCAGGCTCTCCAGCAGGTGGACCCCCATCAATGTACCTAATAAAAAACACAAACAAATTCCATCAGTAGATGTACTTTTAAAGGAAGAAACCAATGACTTGTAGAAACTCTTAATCTTGCATGAAACCCCAAAAAAATTTGCAACAAAGATCTTATTTCTAAAGGCCCATTCAAACAGTCATGATAGTTGATAGTTTCAACTATCACACATGTTTGAACACAAATAATTGTGCACTGTCATTGACCATCATCTACAATCATCAACTATTGTGTAGTTTGGACACGTTCATATTCCACATGATAGTTGATGGCAGTTTTTGCATTAGAACAATGGATGATGGCAAGTAATACTTTTTCAGTCAATAGTTTTGCCAAAAAGGGGCTCAAACCAAAATGGCAAATGGTAAAATTTTGCAGAAAGCCCAATTGTTCAATCTCATTGTCTCCTGATAGGTTTCAGTATCTTCAACTTCCACCTTTTTGACTAAAATTTCAAATGCCACCAAAAGTGCTTATCTCAGCACAGCCCATATTTGTTTACAATTACCCAGATCTCATGGCATGATTTTGTCAACTGTCATCAACAATCACAAACCACTTAAACGCAAACTATAGTCAATGAAAGGAAATAAAATCTGCAACTCTTTTCGACCCTCATCATCTATCATGGCCGTTTGAACAGGGCTTAAGACCTAAATACGAATAAAATTATAGTCAAATGGTCTTCAAACCCAAAACGTACTTCAGTACCTTTCACCCCTTCTCCAAGCCCCTCTCAAGAAAGAAATTTTGGTTGTTACCGAATCTGACCGGGCAGAAAACGCTTCTAAATCTTAAACTAAGGTGAACTTTATCATCAGGATGAGACAAGAGAGTCTGTGAGGACCAGATCTCATGTTTGTCACAGGGGGGCAATCGAAAAGATGCGTCGCAGTTCAGATCGACTAACAATTAAGTAAAAATACCGCGATACTCCTGAAGCTGATCAATTTAAATAATAGTACATCGACTCTAGTGTCGCATCTTACAAAGGTAACGCGAACTGGTAAGCGATCAAAATCTTGTGACGCGTAATAACAAAATACCCATCTGTGTAAAAACTGAAAAAAGCGATGGACTCACTTAGTCTCTATGAGGTAAACAGTGTACGGTTCCTTCAAAATATCAGTGAAACGTTTCTCTGAGTCAATAATCGATATGATCATTGTATTTAACAGACTTCCTTCTGGAAAATATTGCACTTTTTTCTCCTCTTCCATAAAATCCGCCATCTTGTGATGTTTCGCCCAGCGCATGCGTACTCGCGTGTCAGCGGTGATAGGTTAGAACCAAGATGGCGGATAAACCCGACAAAAGTTCCGAAAAAAGCTTTTTTTCTCGTACGGCGAGCATTACCACAAAAAGAGCCAAGCGTGCTCAAGAAAAGGCGAGTTAAAAGAATTTTATTTTATCTATCTTTCTGCTAACTTCTGAGAAGTTTCGGGTGATAATGTAGTTATACCAAGAGGATGCCAAAGGGAGGTGGTTTGGCAAATCGGAAGTTATCGCGTCGTAAGTTACTTCCATGCTAAAGAGTGTTTCTGGTATTTCTAGGTGATGCAAAAGCTCGGGAAAGCAAATGAGACAAAGGATCTTACATTTGATGAGTTCGTAAACAACTTCAATAAACAACAGGTAATAGGGCCTTGACGGACTCTTTAAAAATATTGTCAGTCTATAACGATCGCATGCAGATGTCAAAAAAAACCATCTTCTATATGCGTGCGTATTCTTAGTACAGAACTTTGCCTTCGGTTGCGTTTTTCCCTCATACATGATTTAATTACAGTGTAATGCGATGTGATAATGATGGAATTTGTTTTGATGAATATTGGAAAGCTAAGCAAAAGACTCAAACAAGTGACTTCCGATCACCTTTTTCCTTTATGTACAATGTATATTGTAATCTTCTGAACTTTATCTAAGTGTGATCGAAAAGGATAGAGAAGAACTAAGAGGGATTTACCTACTGTTTGATCTACACTCTGTTCAATGATACAATTTCAGAATTGAACAATCGACATGAGCACGCAAATCTCGTTCAGCTCTGAGCTGATGTACACGACACTAACCTTTTGAACTACATAATTATGAATTTGATAAAAAAGGCATCATCAATTAATAGCCCAGCTTTTTGGGACAGATGTCTTGATTTTAATCAGTACAGTTGAAAGCAGGTTTTTTCAATTAATTATTAGGACTACAACTTAGTCATTTTATTATGGTAACCATATGATCAGCTTGCACTATTTCAGTCATGCAAATTTTTTGCATATCTCAATTAAAAATGAATGAGGGCTTTCTTTCTTTTCACCTTCTTATACCTGTGCTTAAATGGAAAAGAAAGTGATAAATGATGAATTGATCATATCCAAAAAACTGCTTCAGAATAAATTGCAGAAAAATTAAATCCTGGAGAAAATCAAAATTTCAATCATTATGGGGTTTTCACTTTACCTCCCAGATACCAATTGAACCTTAGTTGTAAGACTTATATAATACTAAAATCTTTTCCTGGTTTATCTTTCCTGGTAGTAATTTCTTCTACTTGAGTTAAACTGTGACAATAACAAATATGTTATTTGTCATCATCTGCTGCTCCAAATAATTTATGATATATTGGGATGGAACAGCTAGTAATTAAAAAAATTATAGATAAACACATACACTGAGAGGAGGACATATGTCACAAATTGGGCCAGGTAATTTGGCCCGTCAATTTGTTGGTTTTTTTTAATTATTGGCTGCAAAACTTTAAAAATTTTACCTTTCATTTTGCCACTGGAAGGCCCTAAAGATGCCAACCCCTTCTTAAACTTCATAATTATCCCTTTGACTACTAAGAATGACTAGCATTTAATTTCTCCTTATATTAAGTTACACCTTAATCAAACATGAAGGTCTTGAGAATGAAAGGAAATGATCATCCATTAAAGAAGTTCTTTATTGTTAAACAAATTCTTATTAACTGCTGCTCTGTTTACTTTTTAGAGTGCAGCTCAAAGGTTACATAAAGAATTGAAAAATTACTATTCGTGTATTAGAGGTGAGATGATGGAAAACTGACTCTTCATGCAACTTTGTGCATTAGAGAGCCTTATAGGTGTTTATTTCAGAATAAAGACAGATGTCTGACTTAGACTTGTTTGTTCTTTTCTTACAGCAATGTTAGTATCTAGTGATGCGTTTGCAGATGCAGTCAGAGAAGTGTATGAACCTGATTGGCCAGGAAGAGATAAACTCATTCAACTTTTAGAGGTTTGTGATTAGAATTGTTGAATTTTGTTCTTATTTTATGCAAGATTATCTTTACCATCCTGAAAGCTGGGTCCCAATAAGATGCTTAATTCAATTCAAGATAGTTAGTGTAGCATGGCAGTTACACAAATTAAGACTTATATACATCAGTAGTTAAATAATTTTTAGTTGGAGCAGCTTCATTGTGAAGTTTAAATTTTTTGTCAGCATTTGCAATTAACTACCATTTTTCTAAAACAATGAAAGTGCACTGTGTGGGTTTAAGTTTATACCGAGATACCTACATGGAAGTCCTTATATTGAAGACCTCCTGAGGATCTTTATTAGCAAGCATAATTGTAAATTGCTATTAATATTTCTGGCTGTCTCTTAGAAATGCCAGGGACTTGTACCATTATCTTCAGCACCAGAGTATAAGTAACTGTATTTTTCCCCTTCATACTTTAATCAGGAATTACACAGCCAGTGGTCTGATTTAGTAGAAAAAATGGATGATGAAGTTATTATTCCTCTGACAGCATACCAGAGCCAATTTCCTGATATCAAGGTATCTACAGCCAATGTTTGCACGAGATTTATAAAATTATTACAAAAACACTTCTTGTTAAACCATTTCACATGTGTATTGGCTTTACATCTTAACTAGCTGTGAGTGTTCATGTTCCATTAAATGTATTATGTACTTGTTATTGATGTGTTTATATCACTGCATAATGTAAGGCAATTTATGTTGAGAAATTTGTAATGTCTTGTGTAGAAAATGTAGTCTTGTCTGTGTCCACTTTTTAGCAGCAGTTTTATTGTTTTTTTAAATGCCTCTTAAGATATGCTCTGTTAAAAATGGTAAATCTTTTTCTTTATTGTCAGTTTATTTGTAAGTTTTCATACTACTTGATTTATCTTCCATTCTCTTGTTTAGTACCATAGTTGTTGAATAAGAGGTTAGGCAAAGATGCTTTGACTTCAGCAAGACATATATTGTTGTTTGCCTAGATGGCATTCAATATGTAAGATAAAATTTGTAGTTTGATATCTTAGTTTAAAGATACAACTGACTTGTCAACATGTTTGTTCTGGAAAGACGTATTTATTTGTTTTATCCTTTCCAGGCCAGAATAAATAAACGAGGTAGAAAACTTGTTGACTATGATCGATACAGACACAATCTTGAGGTGAATATTTGTAGATGATGTTGTGACATACTGAAAAAAACATTTTGCTGATCAGTGGCACATTGGTTATTTAAAACAATTATGATGGAAGGTCTTAAATTTTTTAGGGTGATTTCATTACAATGGTGACTTTTGGTCAACTGGTGTTATTTTTGATCAGCCTGGTCAAAAGAATTGTGTATTCATAAGTTGAAACTATTACCAGTAAGCTATGGTTACCATCCCTGGTCTCTATGACTCTCACTCATTTTCAGTTAAAGTTTTTCAGGCATGATGTTCAAGAACTTATGCTCGAATGTTTTTAGAGCATGAAGGGTGTCACTGGAAAGAGAATGTACATATAACCCTTTCTGGAGTGATTTGACATCAACTTATCAATTAGACAGTGTTTCTTTAGGCATTTTGACTAATTTCAAACTAAACTTTGGTTTCTTTTGTAGACACTAAAATCCAAAGGAAAGGCAGCTGATCAAAAGAAGCTTGCTCAGGTGATCATCTCACTGTTACTCTGGAGCTTTCTTTTCCTCTTTCACCAGTAATCGGCCAATGTTTCTTGGTTTTTTTAAATGCTTTAAATTTATGTTTTTTTTAATGTTTTTTTTTTTTATGTCCTTAAAAGGCTCTTAAAACTCATTTATTTCAGAAGGTGTTTCCTAGCTAATTCATTATTTTTATTGTTTTATAAAGAATTATTTTTAAATAGGATTTTAGAATCACTAGTCATTGTTTTTAGAATTTAAGACTTATTATTTTCTAACAAATTATTAGGTACAATATGTAAATAGGACTTTAATGATTTATTAAATGTTGTTTTTTATAATTTTTTGAATTGGAATTTTTTTATAATAATTTCCAGGATTTTAGAATTTTGCAGAGTCAATGTAATGGGCAGATGAAAATTTCTTTTCCTGGATTGATATTTGTGCAATAAAAATCAATAAATATTATTATAATTATTATTATTGTTTCAAGCACTAGATCTTTGTCAGACTAAATGACAAAGGGCTAACACTCAAAACATCAGCTTTAAAAAACTCTTGATGGTGGCCAATTTACATTATCACCTCAGTTGATAAATTTTATTCCTTACTCTTTGTCTTTCACCAGCTAATCAGATCTTGTTTCATGGTTTAAGCCTTTGTCAGAGTGAATGATGAAAGGCTAAAACTTGAAGCATCAGCTCTAGAAACTCTTGACAGTGGCCGCTATACTCCTAGGAACTGATGAAATTATTTTCATTTTTTTTCAAATTCAGGCAGAGGAAGAATACAATGAAGCAAAATCTGTTTATACAAAACTGCATGCAGAATTATATGAAGAATTACCTGCTTTATTTGACAGGTAAAAAAGAAGTCATTTGAGTTATTTCTAATCATCGACAACTTTTGATAAAATTTCTCAATAGAGGTTTGGAATATTCATAGATGTTAGTTATCCTTTTTTTTTTTTTAACCTGATTAACCCTTTCACTTTCAAGATCTCATTAGTAATTCCCCTTACTGTCTGCCATACAGTTCCTGTGAAGTTAGTTCAGAGAATTGGGTATTGGATCAACTAATAATCCCTTGACTGATATTTTTCTCTATTCTCATCACTTGCATACTTGATATTGTATTAATTGATATTCCATGGAAAAATTCTGCCCTAGTCAGTCATGTGGGTTAAAAGGTTAACCTGACTATAAAAGTGAAAAATAACTCAGTCATGTGACATTTCCTTTATTTTCAGTCGTATTGGTTTTTATGTGTCCTCATTCCAAAGTATTTTCACTGCTGAAGGAGTATTCCATAGAGAAGCTGCAAAGGTAATTTTTGCAACTAAAAAGAAAACATGTTCGGAGCAAGTCTTTGTCTTAACACTTTGCTTTGGAGTGTTGGGTTCTGCGAAGGGAAGAACTCAGAATAATTTAAAGGAAACCCTCAGAAAAATACCTAAAACAAAGGTGAACTCAATCTACAAGTGATGCTAAGTCTGGAAATTTTAAGCTTGTTTGAAAAATTTAAATTGGTTAAAAAAAAATGAAACCAAAAGAAAAAATTTTAATCATAACAGCCCCTTCATCAATCCAAGTTTCTTTAGCATGATATAACTCAAGGGATTTTGCCTCTTCTGGAAAGGAATTAGTGGGCATTAGTGTAGATAATGACTTCCTCAAGAATTTGTGGTTGAAGTTTCCCCCAAAAATTCACCGGTGACTGTTTACCTCTTGAGTAGAAAAAGGCAAGCTTGCCAAAGAACACAACTCTGTTGTTAATGACCTGGCTATGGCTTAAACCTGAACCAATTTAACCTGAGTAATTTGGTTCTATTAACTGAGTTGATAACATAAATTGGCCACTGTAAAGAGTCTCAAAGCTGACATTTCAAGCATTAGCCCTTAGTCAGTTACTGGTAAACTTTGCTCCAACTAAGGGTTAATGCTTGAAATGTCAGCTTTGCAACTCTTTACGGTGGCCAATTTACATTATCAACTCAGTTGATAATACTAACTTACCCTGTTACACTCCCCCACTGACACAGCACCATAGTTTCTTTAGAAGCTTACCCCCCCCCCCTCTATCCAATTTATCCTGAGACCAGCATGCTATCACCAATGCCACTGCATCTGCAGCATAAAGTTCATTATCAACTGAGAAAGTGTTTGTCCATCTTTACAAACTAATCATTACATACTATTTCAGACAAAAACTCAGATGAATGATCTAATGGATGGTTTAATTCATGACATGGCAACTGGAACATACACTACTAAGAGACCTTATCCCGTGGCTAGGTTTGTAATGTTTTCTTTGTAAACTCCTTTGCTTTTTTAATTCAAGTGTAGAAGAATATTTGAGAGAAAGATGTTTTTGGTCTTATCACAAACATGGGACAAAGAAAAAATTGCGAGTTCCCATGGGGAATCAAACCTCAGACCTTTGGATTCTGCACTGCAATGCTCTAACACTGAGCCACAGAGACTCTATGGTGAGTGAGGCCCATTACAAAGTTCATACATGACACGCGTCGTGCACACTGTCGGCAATGGATATCAGGATCAGCGATGTCTATAGTGTGGGCCTTGCTAACCTTAAAGTCACTGTGGCTTAGTGGTAGAGCATTGGAGTGTGCAATCCAAAGGTCTGAGGTTCAATTATTTTTCTTTGTCCCACACTTGTGAAAAGACAAAAAACGTCTTTCTCTATTTCTTTATCAAGTTTAAAACTTATCATCTTTCCTATTGTATGAACAAAGAATATTTTCCTTTCTGATGTGAGCTTTTTACTCATTATCCTTATATTCTATGATGAAATCTGTGCACCACCAAACCCTTAATACCAAACTAAGACAGATTTTGTCTTAAAGAGTATAATGATTAATTTTGACTGAATACCTTTTGAATTTTCAAGCGAGAACCAAGTCTCAGACAGTGATGAAATGGACACTCAAACAACTTCATCGCATGCAGAGAGTGGGGATGCAGTAGCCTGCATTGACGAAGCTAACCCTGTGGAAACCAGTGATGGTAAGGATAATGTCCAATGTCTAGTTTAACAATGGATCACCTTACAAAATAGGATATTAAATTCATCACTCCGAATAGCTTTCATTGTTAATTATAGAAATGAATACCTCTTGCTTCATTACAGATATTTTATCATTGCTTTCAAAATTCACAAGGAAGAAATAGATCACAGTCAAAACAATGAAAACAAACAAGTTTTGATTTCTTTCAGATGGAACAGTCAATCAAGCGGAAAAAGCAGTAGATGGAGTCGATGGTATTATTTTAAATTTTTAGTGAACATAATGATCAGTGAATTTTATTCACTCTTGACCCTATTTTGAATGCTATACATTTTTGCAAGCAATTTCTCACAAGCAAGTTCTTCAAAGATGCTTAACTTTTGCTACCAGAAGTAATTTAAAGGAATACCAGTAGCTCTGTGTGAGTGATTATCTCACAGAATTCATACTTAATATGATAGGATTCTTGCCTCAGAAATAACAATTTCTATAGTTAGAGTAACCCTAATTACCTAAAGATATATCCTGAAGGCTTCATCCCAAACAGTTATCTTTAACTCTTTAACTCCTATGAGTGACCAAGACAGAGTTTCTCCTGACAATATCAATGCAGAATCAAGCAGATAAGTGAGGAGAATAAAGAAGAAATCTCAATTAGGGGACTACAAGTTGATCCAATACCAAATTCTTGAAATTGAAATCATAAGTATTTATGGCAGACAAGAGGGAGAATTACTAATGAGATCCTGTGAGTGAAAGGGTTAAGTTTGCAGTCTACAGTTATCTTGAAAGGACTTTATTTTCCCTCTGTGCCATTAGGTAAATTATTATTAGATTATTCAAATAGTTGTCCACTATTAATTGTAAACTGTCAATTCCTAAATAGTTGCAACAATAAGAAAGGGGCAATGTTACATCTAAATTTGTTTTCTTCAGAAAGTTGAACATCATGTTTTTTTCCTCAGATACAGTGTATGAGTTTTCCTTACACAAATGTCTATTACTTTGGAATTTTCTACCTCCAGAGATGTCTGTTTTAAATACTTACTAAAGGTGCCTGGGGAAGGTAGGGCACCTTAGACAGCTAGACTGTGTTACATGCTGGACTTATACGTGTTTCTAGCTATTTTGTGTACTAAGGGGCTTGTCAGAAATTAGCAGGGGGGGAGGGAGGGTGGGAATTTTTAATTTGGGTTCGGAAATTAGGTGACCCATCCCTGCAATGGGAGTGAAATTTGCTAACCCTCCCCTTGAGCTTGGCCTAAAATATCATGACCCTCCCCCTCTTGTATAAATGATAAAATCTAGTTCTTGCAATACACTAGGGTGCGTCAGTATTATGAAAACTCAAAATATATTTCTAATCTGTTCTTTGTCATGCTACATACATACATTTTCGATGACAGCATTAAGAGTCTGACTGATCACTCGACTCTCCTATTTCCCCCAATACAAAGTCTTCATCACTAGAACAAGTGGGTAATGCCTCATCCCCTTCATCTACCTCACATTCATCATGATCATCCACCTCTTCCAAATAAAGAACTTCCTTTTTCTTCTGTGGGTGAACCTCTACATGATCACGGGCATATATTGGCATGACCCTCCCCCTTTTAACTGCCCATTTTTCATGACCCCTCCCTTTTCTGAGGCTCAAAAAGTTGTGACCCCCCCTCTGTTTCCACCCCCCCTCCCCCCTGCTAATTTCTGACAAGTCCCTAAACACTCAAATTAATGTCACTTTTAAAATAAGCTGGCATTCATTTTCTAGCCCTAAACCCCTTCATGCAGTCTGACCATGATGAACAGGATGGGAGTGGGGAGACTGTGACACAAGCAGATAATCAACAGAAACCCAAGCCAGCTGCCAGACAACTACCCCCACAATCACAGGTGGAAAATGCAGAAAAGAAAGTACCAGAGAAACCGTCTGTGCCATTTTTACCATTGAAAAGGCCTTCACAATCAGAAGCTGAAAGCACAGAGGTCTGTATTGGGACAGTTTAATTACTTGGAAAAAGTTGTCAAGAACAAGCTAAGGTTAATTAAGAGCAATTTTCATTTGAATATCCAAAACGTGGGAAGTACTGTGTGGTCGGTCCAGAGGACTTCTGCCATTTTCTCAGCTGATCAGATTCAAAATGGACACAAATCACAACTTAGTCACCTGAGACTTCTGCTTTTCATGCTGTTGACTTGTTTTGACCTGGTTGCTTGACAGATTTTTTACTTTGAATATTTGGGGTATTTGGCCTCCTCAACCAGTTTGCAGATGTCATCATTATTGCTGTGTTGGTAATTTGACAATTTTACTTCAAAAAAGGGATCACCCTCAAATGAAGAGGCTGCACCTGTCTCAGCCTCACAGACAGAACCTGTTCAGCCACAGCCACAGCCACAGTCACAGGCACAGCAGCAGCCACCTGAAGGAAGAGGACCAGAAATTCCTGGATTTCTTTACAAGGTAAAAAGGAAAAGTTCCTACCTAAGATGAAATGATTAGTGATATTTAGGAAGGTACAGACTGTGTAACAGAACAAATTAAAATCTTCAGCTTCAGCCCTTAACTTACATCTTAGGCACCCTCTTTGCAAAAATAATGTGCCCTTTGTAGGGGTATACAATAAATTATTGAAAATTGCCACTAACAGAAGAAATCAGAGAGAAAACCTTTAAAAGCCCTTCTCATGGTTTGGTACCACAGGCTCTATTTACACTTCCAGAATTCCAAGAACTTAAATTCTGCTTTTCCAGCTCAGCCACAGAGATGTCACTCTATGTTTGCACGCCATAAAATTAGGCTGAGTTACTGATTGTAAATTGTTATTGGAATGTCTAGGTTCGAGCTGCGTACAGATATGCTGCTGAAGATGATGATGAGTTATCATTTGAGAAAGGAGAGATCATAAATGTTGTCGAGTTTGAGGATCCAGAGGAACAGGTGATTATCAACTTTTTTTGTTGGTTTTGTTTCTTATCCTTTATTTACCATCACTTAAGTGTGGAATACTGTTCACACAGACAGCCCAGGGAGAGGATACTTCCTGCAACGGACAACAATGAGCAGTAATGAAACATTGGCAGATCTACAACGCATCTTTTGAGTTTACTTGGAAGAGAAAACTGACAACATATTTTACTCTTTTCCATCACAACAAGTGTCATTTAGTGTTTTAAAATTTACACTATTTCCATGAAAATGGTGTTTTTTTTTTGTTAATAATTTGAAAGTTCAAAGTATGGACCTTTTAACTGAGCATCCAAATAAAGAACATACCAGCAGTTTACTACCACCTCATCCCACCCCATTCTCTGTCAAGCAAATGAGGTGTTCTGTTCTGTAGGATTTGTTGTATGGAATACTTTTCCTGTGTATAAAAACAGTTTATGAAAACAAAACTCAAAATATTTTTAAACTTATCACCTTTCTATTTATCTATTCAACTAATATGGTGTTTTGTATCTGTTTCCTCCCACAGGATGAGGGCTGGCTCCTTGGTATCCTAGAGCTGAGCGGAATTAAGGGTGTTTTCCCGGCAAATTTCACTAAAAGAATTTAATTGATAATTTACTTCAAGTGAAGAAAGTTCAGTTATGAGTATGATGGTGATAATGTTCTATTCACCAGTCCTGTCATCATTATGTTGAAAAAGCACTGTTTATTAGGGTTGTTAAAAATACGATGATAGAGAAATGAGATGGTGGCTAATATATAAAATTATAAAATAATTCAAATAGTATGCGCGCTCTGATTGGTCATAAAACCTTTTACATGAGCGTATGTAAACATGGTTTTCGTTCCTCTTTCATTAGTTAGTTTCATTAGCTTCGCGTCATGGTTTCCTACGCTTATCTCTTGTTCTCCCAACCTCCCGCGTGTTTACATCAGGCTATGTAAACACGGAAACCATTTTACATTTCTTCACTTTAGGATCAGTTTCTAATTCTGAGGCCATTGGTTGTTTGCAAAAGTTTACAGAGGGAAAAATTTTGTTAGTACTCCTCACTTCAGTTACCTTGAATTCGCTCCCAAAATTGTAGTTTTGCCACATTACAATATTTCATTGAAGAAACCACAATCATTGTATTTTAACATACTTTAGCTGTTAGCACTGACATTAGACATACACTGTAATTATTGACAGCACTTAGGGATTCAAGAACCATACTTTGAATTTATGAGCTTTAAATGTTACAGAAATTGTTATTAATAATGAAAAAATTCACAATTTTTTTTTTGTACCATAAATATAAAGTACTTGGATGATCAAAAGGCATTCACCTCTATGGCAGCAATCTACTGTGAAAGGGATACAGATCCAAAACTGCTTGTGCAAAATTATCAATAATTTCTTGAATTACAAAATTGCATGATTTTCATGGCTTTGAGACAAGAGTGTAACTGGGCTGTACATAGCCAACTAATTGGTACAAATAATTCTACATTTTGAGCTATGCATATGGAAAACCTTTTTGAGTGAAGATATGAATGCATTGTGATTTAAATCATCTGAGTTACTTGTATGTGTATTACAGTTTTGCATTTAATTATTACCATTACAAATAACTCAAATTTCATTGGTGCATTCGCAGCTTCATTTTTCACTTATCATTCTGTATAGTTGTAATTGGACAGTGTAATCAGACAGTTGGCTGTAATGGGACACCTTTAATTGGAGAGTTGAAGTAGCTAATCATGCTAAGTTCACTTAGCTAATCCACCAATCATAGAAATGATCAAAATAACCATAGCAACAACCACTCATGCAAAGAAAAACTGGGAATTTCCAGAATGGAGGAATTTTTTAACTAAAGACATTGTCTCCACTGGAGATATTTGTTCGAGGTGTATTTTTTTTTTTCAGAAATTGCATTGGTTATGAGTAATTGGTAACACGACTTCTTGTCATCCAATTCTGTCTGTAATCATACTTGTGATTCACAAATCAGACTCCTGCTTCACAGTTGTCCGATTTTGTTAGTAACTCATATGATTACAGACCAAATTGGACTTGACTCAGTCTTATTACCATGATTATAAATCAAGGATATCAGAGGTATTACTTCTCCTGCTTTCTTATTTTTATTAATGCAAAATAGAACCATGGCAGTGATACCAGAAACCCCAAATGTATCAAGAGACTGTACAGTTATTCATATTTGTACAAGTAATACTGTTAGAATAGTTCATTAATAGTTATTTCGTAGAGACAAGATTATTATGCATTATTTTATTTTGTGCCAGTAATGGAAACAAATGCTAAATAAAAGGTCGCAGCCAGGAACATTGTGTAGTGTGATGAATTTGTCTGTATTTGGTAAAATGTGAAGGAGTATTTTTGAATCACTTACCAGTTGCATACATCTGCAACAAATAGAGTATTCTACAATTGCCACACATTCACAGCTGGATACAACCCATCAAAAGGGATTCAGATATGCTGGGGAATTTGTCATGCCTCAGAACCAAAATCACAGCAGGTTTGTGAACAGGTTAATTTTTCTGAGATCTTGGTATGTTTGGGATCTCCACCTTATTTTGCACTTAAGGCTAAAATTTAGCCTTAATTTATTGAGGTTATTGAGGGGGGAAGGGGAGTTTGGAAGATTGGGGTTAGTTTCTAGCAGGGTGGATGAAGAGGTGTGCTCCCCAAACCTACCAATACTTACTTCCTCTGCCCCTTTTCATGCCAAGTTAAAAAGTACCACCAAGTTGCAACTTCATGCAGCAAGCCTGCTTCCTCTTTGCCCTGCTCGTTTTGGGCTCTTCAGATCTTGTGCAAATTCCTCAAAAACCAGTCACTCAGATGCCTCCACATCACACTAACAGATTCAGCTCCAAGCTATGTATCACTTTTTCAGTTCAGCTTTATTCTTCTTATTTTTAATATACAGAATTTTACATGAAAGTCTTATGAATGTATTCAAACTATCTTATAGTAAATGTTTTTAAATATTGGCGACTTTTGTTGTCAGGGTATAATCAAATTAAATAATACTTTCATTAATATACTTTTTAATCATAAGTCCACTCTAACAGTCATACAGTTTGGTCAGGGCAAGCAACTCAAATTTAACTTTAATTTACATTTAGTATCATATGTTCAGTTGAACTCAATTAGTTTTCTTGTTTAAACTATCAAGATGCACTGTTTAACAGAGCGTAGATTTACAATTTATTTACTTGTAAGAATCAAGGAGGAATTTATCCTCTCTTGTAAGAATCTAAGAGAATAGAATTTTACATTCTATTCAGTGGAATTGAAAACTGTTAATCATAGCTATTTGTAAAGTCTCTTCTAAGTGACAACATTTCTTACTGTAAATTGGTATACACTTGATAAATTGTGCATGCACATTGACCTTGTAACAAGGAAAATGTTGTTAATGTAAGCCTTTGAAGTTCTGTAAACAATTAAGAAAATTCCCATCTGCAAAATGGGACAAGGCTTTTAGAGCCCAGTTGAATAGGAAAAGTCATTCTGACTAGTCTTGCATTGAAAAAGAGTGATTATGAGGTTTGACTGTACAACTAGTCTTTCTTCAAATGATCAAAAAGCCTGGTTGCATTTCCACTCAATTGACAATCAATTTAAATTAGTCATGACCAAACTCTGTAACAAGATCAGCCTTTTGTTGCACTGATAAATGAAATAAACCCTATCAACAGTTATTGTATAAAGATGTTGAAGGAAAAAAAAACTATGATAAAAAGATTTAGAAAACAAAACCTATGATATGGCTTGACGCAAGCTGCTACATTGTCATTCTTGTGTAGGATTCTACCTACATCTCTTATTGCTTCACATCTACAAACTGAACATAAAATTCAATATATTTTAAGTAGACCCACAAAAATGCCTATTCAAATAGAATTCTTATTTACAATAATTGGAAGTACACTTTACATATTTGAGCCCTCTCTCTGCCACAAAACTGCATTAAAATTCTTCCTCTTTTGTGAGCAACCAAGTTTAAATATTAAATAGACATTTTCATTACCTTTGTTTCTGTCAAAAATACAGCTACATACATGGGACACTGCAGTCACACATGCAAAAGGAAACCTCAGTTGATCGTGAATGAATGGTACTCCTACTGTAAAAACTGATTTCATTGGAATGGCTACTCACTATACATGAAGCAAATAATTAATTTGGGTGAACTTCTCTGCTGAGAACCTAACAAAACTATCACTCAATAATAATTCTTTAAACTGTCCTCTGCTAGAGACTCATCTAATGATCAACATGTCAACTATATGAACAGTTGGCCCAACTCCTAGCAAAATAGTCCTTTAGCACAAATCTTTGGTCGCACGACGACTTTTTCAGAAATTAAGGTTTCGAAACATCCATGGCAATGTTGCACTTGTATACCAATACTAGTACAATCTCATACTTGGAAAGCTACCTCAAGGTTGGATTTCCTAGAACTGACTGAGATAACATGACTACATTGTATCCTAGTTGACTGTTATGTTTGAATCTGTTAAAAAATTAATATCTGAATTACATTCATAGGAGCCTATTAAGTTCAGAATTCAGTATGTTATAAACATGTAACTTCTAATGACTTCAAAACATTATTTTGTGAATAGCTTATGAGAATAGTAAAGCATATCAGCCACAAGGTTTATCTTGATATGACACCAAATTCTCATATCTAAATTAAAAAGAAATGTAATAAAGTTGGAGGGAAGAATTTCTCAATGGATCTTGGGAGTTAAATGGTTGACATCTCTTATCTCAGTATCAATTAGTTATTCGTATGTTCTATTCAATATTTTATGTTCTCCCAGTCTTCCTCTTGAACTCTTCCAATTCTTTCAGATAGGAGAGTGGTGGCCAGCGATGTTCCAGGATGTGCCTTCGATTGTCACCCTTAATGAGATCAAAATCATCACAGGCTTCAAAGTCGGGGTAGTTTGTTGTGATCACGTACAAGCACCACCTTGCCAACTGAGGAGCATTATGAGCCTAACAAAGCAAAGGAAATGTGGATTAATCATAGCCACTTACAAATATATGGGTGATGCCAGGGCTCAGCAGTAGACCTGCTGGGCTTTGGAAGAAAAGTCTGGGTAACCATGGAGAAAGAGGCAAATTGTTAATAGAAGAAAAAGAGGGAATGTGAGCAAAAGTCTATGACAATGTTGACAATGTTCACTTCAACTCCAGACGATGAAAATGAAGTTATAAAAACTCTAAAACTTATTACTACATGAAGTCTGACATGAGTTGCCAAATCAACCCCTTTGATGACTAAGATTTCTTCTAGTTACCTGGATGACCAAAACAGTCACAACTTGGAGTAGTGGTTGATGTGAGCAGCAACTTATTCAATCATTCATTGAAAAATCATCCTTCAATTCATTAATAATCACTTTTCAAAGTTAGATCAAAGGTCACTGACACTATTACAGACAAAAAAATGTAATTCAAAAAGAAAGCCTACCTGTCCAGTGAGAAGCAAGTTAATGATGTCGTTACACTTCGCAGATGTCATTCGTTTCTTCTTAATCTCCACCCCAATTCTATCTATAATAGCATTTTCACAGACTGAAATAAGCTGCGGCAGGCAAAACCTGTCAGCAAGCACCAGAAGTTCCCTGAAGTCACCGACAGACATGTCAGTAGGTAATGTATCAGTGTACAAATGCACCAGTAGTGCCATGAAACTCTTCCCTGTTGTTACCTTGATGGTCACCTGTTGTAGCAAAAACCACAAATGAATAACTTGGTGTAAAAATTGATGTACTAGTAGTATTTACTTGAATGAACAACCCAGGTGCCTATTAAAAATTTTGGCATCACTGAGGGGTGCTTATTGCAAGGAGGGTGCTTCAACATGGGGGCACCTATTATTTTCCTGTACTTATTTCACAGTAGTTAAAACTTAACAAGTTATAGAGTGGAAAATAGAAACAGTTTTTCCTTATATCCCTACTATCTAAGAAAGTTAGGGAAGAGGGGGGAGGAGATTATTCAACAGTGGCCCTAGTTTGTAGGCACTTATTTGGGAGAAGGCCCTCATCTAAGGAAGTATGGTCTGCAGAAATAAGTTCACAAAATCTAGTTGGCTACTGTCTTTTTTTTCCCCACAAATTGCTAGATTAGGCTTCAAGCAACCATAACATTAAAGAAAGCTGTTTTTTTTGTCATATCACGAACATGGGACAAAGAAAAAATTCTGAGTCCCCATGAGGAATCGAACCTCTTCTGAACCACAGAGACTTAAACCATAATATTGTTTACCTATAAAAGCCCTTATCAAAAGCCCCCAAGTCTTAACCCTTAAACTCTCACAAAGGACTAACATGCAGCTACTTCCTGTAATATCCATGTCTAATTCAGCAAACAGGTAACAAGAATAATCAAAGTTATTAGTTAGAAGTTGCTATCTTGATCTTACACAAAATTCTTGTAACAAGTTTACAAGGAAATTTGAAGCAGCTAGAGGGGAGAATTATCAATCAGATCTTGGGATTTAAAGTGTTAACTTTAAAGAAGATTATTATATAAGATTAAAATGAAAACATGGGCAAAACATTTCAAATCAGGCATACCTCAAGGCTATCACGTTCACTGAACCCACCACCAAACATGGCTGCCATGACCTCAGACCTTGCCATCAACACAGCTCTGTGAGCATAAAATATGGTATTCTTCACATGAAAAATGACATCAGAAAAGTGTGGCTTGTTGACAAAGTTCTCCTTTACAATTTTGCTTCTTTCCTCATGAAGAATAGCGACCATGCTTGGAATAAGGTAGCTCTCCCCATTTGTTATATTCTCACAGATTTGCCCCAGCCAAGGAATATGCAACCTGTGAGATAGACTCATGACTTTGGTTAACAGTGCCTCATCAGTATCAGAAGAAATGTTTGGTGAACCCGTATAGAGAAACTCTAGAACATGCTGAAAAGCTCTGCCTGAAACACTGTTATTGAAATGTAAGCAATTCTTTGGTCTTCCTGTTTTAGACTTTCTCTCCAAGTTTGGTGAAGGAGACAAGCTTTGGTGATTTGAAACTGAATTGGGAAGGTTTGTAGACAAGTGAAGCATGTCTTTTGCACTGCTCTTTTTTCCAGTGTTTGGCCTGCTTTCCTTGGCAGTAAGACACAAACAGGAATCAGTATTACTAAGCAATCTACTCAGTTCAACTTCTTCACCATTGTTCAAAAAGAAATCGCGGAAGACTGTAGAACCTACACTGAGGATAATTTTATGTGCACCAAGTGGGTGATTGTTTGAATTGAACAGGAGTTTGATATCTGAATTCCCTGATTCATCTCTGTACATCTTCTTCATATCATCAGTGAATGTGGAAGGAAGAACTTTCACTTGTGGCATTGGATCTAGTTTGTGATGAAAAGAAAAGTTGATTATTTCAAAAGCCTAATTAATCAAACAGACAACAGAGCACAAAAAGTGCCTCACAATCTATTTATTTAATTGCATTAGACATGCTTGCCCAGTTCAGCTTTAAAGCTGGTTTAAATGGAGTCATGTATAAAAAATAACAAGGCTAGACCACAACAGCAGGAGCTAGATTCCCTTCTCTTTTTGAGATGTGTGTGCCTGAGTCCTTTAACATCCCTTGCAAACCAGTACAGAGAAGTTGCAACTTATGTTGCTCAAAAACAGGTAAACAAGTAAATAAAAAGATGATTTGGCATTGAATGGGGTTAAGGATGTTGGATGCAGTCAATAAAACTATGCATGGAAGCTATTGATACAATCTTCAACATTAAAGTAGAGGGACATTATGACACATTTCTAAAATGGTGGATAAGGAAACAAGAGTCATGGATGCAGCACTTGATAAATTGCAAAATAACAAACAAAAGAAAAAGCTACATGTCCTTTGTTCAAATGACGAGAATTTTAATCTCAACATTGAGTAAACCATTTCACTCATATTGTCCAAATGTCAATTCTCAGTCCTGCATATCTTGCAATTTTAGGTCTGAGAATTTGAAGTTACATTGTAAATCCAATAATCTCTCCTGCCTGATATTCTCTTTCTGTTCATCATCTCATTCTCCTTACAATGTATCAATACTGTAAGGAGACATTACTTTCTGGCCTTTTTTTAAGAGTGGAAGGGGTTATAAAATTAATAAAAAAGAGTAATGCTGCTGTTTTTCTACAGACCTGGTGGAGATAACACAGGTGGTTCTGGCCCATGTCGCAAGACTTTTGGTGTCTTTCCCCGCCACTGGAAAACTTTAAAATTCAACTTGATCTTTGGGGGATTTTGGTTCTGAATGGCCAAACCCACTGCTGTATGGATCACATTGTGTACACCATCTCCTGTGTCTGCACTGCTTTCACAGTAACAGGTACCCAATCTCTCTGCAAGTTCATGCCCCTTTGTAATTGTAATCATGCCATCAGGAGAATTGCTGAGGACAGAAGAAACAAAGTGTGAATAGAGTATACACCAACTCTATCAGACAAGTGTTCTCCTTTACAACCTTTACTGCCTGTAGTACCTTTAATTACTGCCTAAAATTGCATAGAACCTCTAAAAATTTAACAGATGAAAGGATTGCCCAACCATTTTGAAAAGTTATTATACCTGTTATGCATAGAACAAGGGAGAAAACTGCTCTGCCTTAAATAATTCACAAAAAAGGGTAATAAAAACTGTATTATTTAATAATCAGCATTCCAGACTGTGACCAGCTGATATTTGTGAAAATGATATCCAGGCTATTCAAATTTAACAAAAACATCAGCAGCTGACTTAGGAATCCTGTTAAAGGACTGTGACAAACACAAATAACCTACTGTGGATAACAGAATGAGTTTTCAAAGCAACTTGAATTGTACTGGGAAAAAAAGCCACTTGAAATTTTGAGCCAGATTTAACTAACTGGAAGAGATAAGAAACATATAGACCTCTTTTAGAAATAGAATGCTAAATGTCAATAGTATGTTACTCAATCAACAAAACATAGGATAACTAGTGTTGCTGCTAAAAGAATAAATTTACATTTTCAATATTTTTAAATGTGAACTAGATTTTTGTTTAAGAAGATTGCAAATTCAAATTGATCACCAACAAAAAATTTTCATGTTATGCAATTAAACTTTTTATTGTCTTTCCTGAGGTTACATTGGCTATGAAAGCCCCAATCTAAGAAGAAGCCAACCAGGTGATAGGAACCTCTTTTTATTCTATTAGGGTGATGACAGTTTTTTTTTTTTAGCTTCACATATAGTCATAACAAACTTTCACATTAGCAAAAATTCGCGTGTAAACAGAAAGTTAGTGACACTCAAAATTTACCTAAGTACTTATCTCATCTTCTACTGCAATCTCAAATTAAAAGATTTAAATAAATATCCAATTTGCCAAAGTGTGTCTGTCCTTTGTTTAGTAATGTGTGCAAGAAATGTGCTGTTTATTTCAAAGAGCTGTTACATAACCCAAAGTTTTTCGGCCATGTCATAAAATTTAAGTACACACTGCTAAGAAGCCTTTATACACTGATCTCAATTTGAAAACAAAACAACAGTACCAAAACATTGAAACCATAAAACAATGGAATAAATAAACACAATATCCTGCAGGTATGTGATGCAGCTCTTGTGCGGTAGGGTCATCCTTCAACTGAGTAAATACATAAACCTGATGGTGTCCATTACAAGATCTTTAATTGTATCGAAAATTGGCCAAAAAGTGGTGAGAACTATTTTCATGTCCTTGTTTTGAGAGTGTAGAACATCTAGTGGTTACAAAAATTTCTTTTTTTTTGGTTAGCAATGTAAGTAAAAAAAAAAAGAAATTCCAATTCCTCCTAATTGAGGTCCTAACTAAGGCCAGCGAGGTTCACTAGGAAAGCTTCAAGTGAAGATGCCTACAGATTTGCATTGCATGATAAAAAGCTTACATGTGTTGCACACTAAAGGAATCCAACACTTTCAGCTGCCATGTTTTCACAATTCTGCTTTCGTACATTTTTCACTAGTTCATAAAATATGGAGATCGAACAATTAATTGCAAACAACAACAGTTGTGGACAGCTGGTGAATGGGAATTTTATAGCCCTTCCAAACAACTTGTCTGAAACAATGAAAAAATTTCCGCTTGTCTTGAACCTACGTAAATCCTACGTCAACATACAGCTAGACAGGAACAATATAGCATAGGAAATTCCCTAAAATGAAAATGAAGACAAATGAAATGTCGCCTTAAACTTCGTGTTTGCCCCTCAATAACACGGTCTAAAATGATTATATCGCAAATTTCCCCGCTTAATCTATCAGCTTAACGGAGCTATAATCAGAGATATACCTGAAGATCGAACAAGTCGTTATGCTTCATATATTTCGTAGTTACAATTAATGGTTTCTGTGTCAATAAACGGCGCGGGATATTTATTGAAGCATATATATACTACGCTATAGACAGCCGAAATATTTCTTTATTAAAATGAGCCTGAAGTAAATTGAACTTATAAACTTATGAGCTTGTGTTTTTTATCTTTAAAAATGAACCTTAGTGAAAAAATAAACGGTTTCCAACGTTTCAACGGAAGGGAGTTTTATGAAACAAAGCGGAATAATTTAATCTCAGCTTCGGGCCAACACTAATGACGTAGCGTGAGTAAAAACACGCTTTTGCCCACTAAATTAACTTGAAACAAAGAAAATGAAAGTATAAAGTCTAGTCTGTAAGAAAATCAGATTCTCATACATGAAAAACCGTAAAAATAATTTCGAGACTAGAAGCGTAATGATTTAAACCTGACAGCTGTTGAGCAGAGAAGTTGGGCTTCTTTGTAACAGGCTTTAGAGTGTGGTTGCATGGTTGTTAAATGTACCATAATGCAAAAGCATTATACAAATTACAAATTCTTACCATGTTTTGCGCAAATCTGTTTTGTTTCCAACGACGAGGATTGGAGTGGAGGGCATGTAATGCTTCAATTCAGGCACCCAGACGGTAGAGACGTTTTGGAAAGAGCTAGGATTCGAGATGTCGAAAAACACGAGAAATACATCAGTCTCCTCGTATTCCATGGGTCGAAATTTTAGGTAATCAGCTCCACAAATTGTGTCCCAGAAAGTTAGTACATAGCTTACTCGGTCCACAGTCATGTTCGTGAAGAAAGGATCTTGCACAGAAGGTAAAACCCGTTCCCGTCCTGGAAATAACGGTATATCATCTTCCGAAGGAAAGTTCTCTTTGTACCAACGAATGAGAAAGGAGGTCTTTCCAACTCCGCCGTCCCCTACTACTTTAACTTTCAACCGACGCATACTTTACCCTCTCGTTACAATTTAAGAACAAACAGGCTACTGTTAGAGGAAAAGTACCGCGAAGGACGTTTCCACCACGAAGCCGTATAATGCAAAATACAGGTGAAGGAATCTTTAGAAATGTTCTTTTAAAGAGAGCTACCCATTTCAGATTCAGGCTTCCTCGACCAGTAAGAATTCAGCCAATCAACGACGTTGTTCTATTTCCCACAGTAAACCTTCTGTTCTTCGATAATTACTTCTCAACACGCATAAACAAAAGATCACGAAATAATAGGACGAAATGAAAACAAAAGCCCACGGATATTTAGTCCGTTGCCTCTCCTAATCCCTGAAGCTATCAGGTTCAAAATGTTATTTGAACTATATCATGTCAAGTCATATAGCAAAAGTGGCGGTAAAACCGTAAATAATTTCGTTTCCAACCCACATTCGCGTACTCCGAGTGCTTTTTTCCATTAAGTAAGAGCAAAAAAAAATAATGGACCATTGTTTTGTATTATTGGGAAAAATTATCGAAAACAATTTCACAAATTTCATGGAAATGGCTTTTAAAGCGGAAATTCAATTCAGTTCTACTTTTTCCGCAAATGTAAAAGAGCCCATTGATGTTTTCGTATTGTCTGGAGATATACTTCTCTTCACGCACATAAGAGACAACGAAAAAAATAACTTCAAAGGATTATAAACATTCTAGAACTGCTCTTTTTTGCCATCGTTGTCGTTAAACTTATCAACCGACCCTTTGAATTTGTTTAATTCATCCATGTTCCTTGGGGAGAGCCTGAGACCACTGCCAGCTGCTATACTCAATACAGGTGCAAGTGATTTCGCAATACTTGAGTAAAAACTTTTTTAAAAACATCTTTTTAATTCCAACATCACTCTGAAGAGACGCATTTATGAGACTTGATGTAACTTATATGTCGCAACCGTAATAAGTAAAAGAAATCATCACTTTAATTCCAACATGCCTCAAGAGATGCATTTATGAGACGTGGTGTAACTAATATGTCGCAACCGTAAGCAGTAAAAAAATCATTTGTGGGAATGGTTGGGGCGGAACACGAGGTTCACCCATAGGAGGGGGGAAACGAATGGGAGGTAAGGGGGGGGTTCGTTTTAGAACTGTATTCGGATCATGTGTCTCCCGAGAAAAGACGAACAAGTAAGTTCGAAAAGTAAGTTTTAAAAGCAACCACTTTTCTATTACGGCTGAACGTTTCAGTTCTTTAATGTTAATCAGAGCGACAGGATGGGAAAACCCGGAACAGCTGGGGGCCATGGAAACGGATATGAAGACTGTTCTTAATTTTTTCATGCAGAGGGGAGGCAAGTGCGACAAATTCAGGACAGCCAGAAGGGAAGGGAGGTTAACAGAAGAAACTGCGTACAAAGAGGATTTAGATGTCTGAGTTTTTTTGTTCCGTTTTATATTCAGATAAATGCTTTTGATGGGCTCCAGTTGTTGCCAGAAACTTGTAAATTAGGCTTTTTTCAGCAGGTATCTTTAAAAAAACATAAAGCGTGAAAATTCTTCAATAGCATACTGCTGGGAAAATTTTCCACATACCTTTACAAAGAGGAGGGGGAAAGGTAGCTCCAAAAAGGGTCCACTCCGCAGGTAAAAGGCTTGGAATGTTTTTTTTTAAATCGTACCAGCTTGCTCTTTGGGGTTATCATTTGTCCTGTTTGCATTTATTCCTCTTGAAAAGTCCTCGATGACAACAACACCTAGATTTTAGCTTCCTCAGGTAAGCAGCCTTTCTGATGGCAGTGTGAACGACTTCATAAACTTGGTCTCTTGTTAATGAACTGTTCTCAACATATGACGTATATATGATGCAGTTTAGCTAGTTGCCAGGCTTCTTCACAAGACACTGTGCTCAGTTTGTGTCCTTGTTCTGTCAATTTCCCGTCAATACGGGGATACGCACCAAACGGTTTTTTTGTGATCATTGTGGAGCTAGTATTTGTACATCTGATCACAATTTCTTATTAAAATAAACAATTAAATTTTATATCTACAGCTTTCTAGGAAGTTAAGTCAGGTTTTGCTGAAAATAGAAACCTGGTAAATCCTAGTTTCTTTAAGAGCTGTTGTCCACTTACTTCTGAAGTTGTGTTAAAAGATACTTCAGGCTACATATTGATGCCTTGCGGACCCAGCTACTAGTCCAGAACTGAATGATAAGAGACTGGGTTCGATTTACTTCCTGAGATCCATGTTGTTTCCGGCCAACACGTTTAGTACAAAGTGCATGAAGTGGTGAATTTCTGGAATCTATGTCTGTTTGATTCTATCAAACGAAAAGCGATTTGTAACGTCGAAGTATAACATAAAAACATCAGTGTTTGGGTACAAAAGGGGTCGAATGCGATTATATTCTTCGCCGCTGGAGCTGCCGATGACAAGGAAGTCCACTTGGTAAGTCTTCCCTTCCACTGTCACACTATCAGCAAAGTCGAACACTGGAACTAAATTTTCGAACGGAAATAAACCGGAGTAACAAAGATTTTTTTCCAACCGCAGAATCTCCGAGGAAGACAATCTTTATAGGTGGTTTTTCGTGCTCCATTGCTGCCAGAATTGCTTCGCTATCAGGAATTTCACTGTTTCACTCGTGACGTCAACTATTGGGTAAGATTGCATGTTGCGTGACAACACTACACCGTTTCAGATTTCACGCACGTTCGACAACAGAACAACTGGAGATAAAACATCTTTACTCTCTCAAACCCTCTGTTGCAACTAGATGTAGTCCATTGAAGACTTTCGTTTTCCTTTTCAGAGAAGGTAGTCCAAGACAGCTTAGGGTATATTTTTGATTCCGTCAGCATTCTTACAGCATTACATTTTAAATCGGTTACGGAGTTTTTCTTCTCTTCCAGATCATGGCCACTGAGTGGACTCCTTTGGCTTGTTTGTCATCTTGCATGCAAAGAAATGAAGGTACGGTTCCCAAACTTTGTACCAGGAGGACAATCTGCCTTTTTTTGGAAGGAAGTGTGGAATTGCAAATTGTTATGTACTTTTGATTGTTTGATTGATTGCTGGCTGAATGATTGATAAGATTCAATTGGTAATTGAAGGATTAACTATGAGATGGACTTAATAATCAATTGATTGATTGATAACAATATTTCAATTTTTTCCAGCAGATAAGGAATTGAAAGTTGCCCTTATTGTAATAAATATGCCATTAGGTGGTATGTTTGACAAGTTCAAGAAATTGTGCAATATTGGTGAGTGACATGTAAACTTTCTGGTGATCAAAAGTTCTATCAATTTCAGTTTGAACATTCAAGTATTTTTAAGAGAGTCAGAGATAAATATTGTGATCAATAACATTACATAAGAACATTAATGAATGAAATTTAGTTTTAGCCAAGGCCATTTTAAATTGTTCAATTCCATGATAGCTTGCTGTCGAATTGTTCATCAGACCTCTAAAATTTTTTGATCAAGTTTTTCAGTTGTCATCTATGGTAATCTTTTCCATCCTTATAACTTGATGCATGCTCTCCAATGTTTTTATTTTTTATTTCTGTATTTGTTAAAGAACTTATATATTTAAAAAATTTTCCTACTTAGTTCAAAGCTTTTTTGATCAATTATTTTTTTATGATGAGGTAGGCTTAAAAGTATATTTATTGTCATTCTGCAGCAAGTGTTAAGAGTTACACTGATGGAGGCAGCAGCCAAGTTTTTAACATAGTTGGTGAGGAGCAAGAAAAGTGAGTTTACATGTAACTTGTATGAGCCTAGGAGACATCTCTGTTATTCTTCACCAGAGACCTAGAAACCAAAACTTAGAAAATCATGAACACTTTGATTTAATTCCTAGAGGTTGATTGTGTACTAAACAATCATATTGGCATTCAACACACACAAGAAAATCTCAAAATCATGAATAGTTACTGTTTATGTTTATTTGTTCTCACACTCAATTGGCTTTTTCCTTGGAACAGAATGACATTCCTAAGGTTATGGTGTTCACCAGGCTTTCAAGGTGTCACAGTAAGCTAATACTAAATTTGTGCTGCCCTCTGTTATGTGATTTACACTAGATATCTGCCAGACTATATCAGTGGTGATTTTGACTCAGTTGATCCTGACATTTTAAACTTTTACAAGGGAAAGGTAGGATGTGAATCTGCAGTAAACCTTTCTTGTGCTCTTTATTAACTAGGTGAGTTTTATCCTGGCTTATGGCCATGGGCAGACAAAATTAAATGTAAAATCTGCTGATCACTTTTCATTGGCACTCCACTCTTACATTTTTTGCAGGGCGTGGAGATAATCCCTACCCCAGACCAGAATGAAACAGACTTAACCAAGTGTCTTAGAATTTTAATAAGCAACAAAAGCACCAGTGAGGTACAATGTAAACTATTTAATTTGTTTACTTTTGACATAAAACAGGTTTCCGAACCTAATAACCTTTCCTGTTTTAGCATCTAGTCTAAAATAAAGGCCACGTTATTTCTCAGAACTTTCAAGGTAAACCAGCCAACAACCATTTGGTGAATTCTTAAAGAGAGGTTTTTTCTACTTGCTGGCTCCTTTCAGCAGCTTCAGCCCCTGCCCACCCCACCCTGAGGATTTTTTTTCACACTGTCTAATATATTGGAATGTGTTTTTTTTCAGTTTGATCAGATTGTTGTTATGAATGCATTTGGTGGACGTCTTGACCACACCATAGCTAACATAGAAACCATGTTTCACATCACAAAGCTGACAAACAAACCCCTTTATTTGATGTCCGAGGACTCAGTTGCTTGTCTTCTCATGCCGGTAAATACGGGTACCTTGGATTTTCACTTAATTTTCTGCCCCCTTCCCCCTCCCCCCTTCCCCCTTTCCCCCTTTCCCCCGCCTCCCTTACTGTAGTGATTGAGTAGCTGTACTTCTTTTCTGGGACCTTGTCTTCCAAATGATTCAAATCAAAGGAGTGGCTAGGGCACGCCCTAAGAGAGACATAAATCCTTCTTTACCTTTCGATGATGCCCACCTTTATTAGCGCTACGACACGAGCGTTTCTTCGACCTTCTCTGTTTACTCCGTCTTCACTGGCCTTCAGTAAGAGCCCGAAACAATAAGTATTTTTAAAACACAACCACAAAGCTCTTCACGAGAGGGCACATGACTCTATCGATGATCTCGTTGCTGTCCCAGTAGCATGCGACACGATTGTTTCTTAGCCTGCGGAAAAGTGTGAGTCCTTAGACACGATTGTTTCTCAGCCTCCAGAAAAGTGTGAGTCCACTGATAATGAGGACCAGTTCGAAAACTAACCTTGATATCTTGAGTGCCAGACCCCCGGCAGACCTCTCTCCAACTCGTCTCAAATCTTTCCGCGGGCGGAGAGACACGCGTCCCGTAGGGCTGATAATGAGGGCCTGTTCGCAAGGTATTTAAAACCTGACCGCATACTTCCGGACATTTAGTAGAAAACTGTAAAATCCTGTATCCACCCCTGCAAACCCATGCCTTTCTTCCGCGTAATCTTGAAGTTACTTGTGATGAGTATTGGTAGCGTTTAATGATCTCTCTTTCCATGCAAGGGAAATCATGTCATCCACGCGAACACTGGTTTAGAAGGAGACTGGTGCGGGCTTATACCGATAGGCGCCAAGTGTACACACATTACTACAACTGGCCTGAAATGGAACTTAAGTAAGTCAACTTCACTTTTTTATGGCTAGTATATTCGTTAAAAAAATTTATAAAGTTAGAGGGCTAAAAACAGATTCTCTGTAACCCTTACTATTAAAGTTGCACAACTCTCAGGAAATTGACGTTTCCTCGCTGAAATAAACACCACTTATTTGTAACGACTTCAGGTGTTGGATCATTGTTGTACAATTTTGTTGCTCCGCAGTCAGAGAATAACTGTAGTCTCGAGGGATGCTTCGGGAACTATTAGATGGAGTTTATTGCAGTCCCGCGACGCTCCAGTATTGCGGTTGGCGACTACTGTGGTAACACTAGAATGTTGGCCCTTCCGATGTTTAGTCGTATTTCCCTTTTTCCCTTATGTTTATTCAAGTTTTCTTTCTTTGATTTTCTCACAGTCAAGTTTTTCATTGAATTTTTATCACAGGTGATGGTCAGTTAGAGTTTGGAACCTTGGTCAGTACATCAAACACATACGACGGAAGTGGAGTTGTTACCATAGAAACCGACACCACTGTTTTGTGGACCATGGGAGTTAAATAAAATAAATCAACCAAAGAAAAAACTGTAGACATGTAAGATATAGGACAAAAATGAAGTTCTCAAAGATAGCTTGTGACTCAATGAAGAGTCAGTTCCTCAGTTTGAGAATGAGAGAAAGTATATTTTTGAAACCACTTGAGCTGAGAGTTCCTTCCCTCGATGTTTGTAATATAAATTATAATTTTTTATTAATATATTTTTTTGTATGCATACTTTTACAGCATCAAAAAAATTTACAATTTACGTTTTTCTCGGTGTGATAAACACGTGTACTGTGTCCAGAATAAGTTGCTTAATTGACGAAATTTTACTGAGGTTTGTGTTGTCTCATAAATTATATATCATTATATATACCTGACAATATTATTGCAATAATATGAGTTTGAATTAAATTTTTTTTCAGAAAGAAATGTTTTTGTATTTAGGTAGGCATGCGTTTGTTTTATACCGGCTGACTCACTCTAGAAATCTAGCGCTGGCTGACTCGTTGAACATCGCTTTTAAAGTCCCGCTACATACCATCAAAATGTGGTAGAAATCTTGCCCTATATCGCAGAAGGATTTCCTTCTACGTAATTTGCCGTTCAAGAATCTGTAAGAGTATGAAACACTTATGTTTTCGTTCTATACAAGCACGTTCTAGTTCATGAAAATTTATGTTTATAAATTTGTATTGATTGAAATTTGAACGAAGACTTACGAACTTGGTGTGCATATCTTCAGAACAGTAGTCTCCCTTCCAATAGAACTGTAGTGTGACAAACCGAAATGAACGTAAACACGAAAGATCCCGTGTACAATAGGAAAGATAGACAATTTTCAGCTTGGTACGTAGTGAAACAAAGAAAGATATCATGAACTAGCGTGGGACAAAGACGAAATCTGAGTCTCCATTAGTGAATCGAATCTCAGACTCGCAAATTCCGCGCGCTTCGATGCTCCACCATTAAGCTACTGAGAGCTCTCCGGAGAGTCAGGCCGGGCCATTACAAGGTTTACGCCAGTGTTTAATGCGTCCACCATACTACTTTGATCAGTTTTGTCGCAAGCTTATCGTATTTTTGCTCTATCTTAACGCAAGATGCATTCGACATTGCTAATCCTTTCCGCATGCAGTACGCCTGAGAGGTAGTATAGACAGTTCTTGGTGGCTCACTCGGCAGAGTATCTAACCGCAAATACAGAAGTTCTGCGATTTTAGCCCCTGTAAGGAAAGGTACATTTTTCTTTGTCTCAGGCCCATGACAAAATTGTCACCAATTTTTCTCTTTGTAGGTTTTTCATCAGTGTCTTTCTTCCTTTTGGTTTTATTGAAACTAAAAAGTTCTGTTTCTCGTAGTAACGAAAATTGTCGCTCTTATTGTGACAAGTTTTAAAGCGCAAAGCGCCGTAAAGAATGAACCGTCCTTAGGGCTGAATCACTAAAATAAAATAACATTAAAAAAAAGCAATAGTGATACTTTTATTTGGTTCCTTTTTGAGGGCAATTAATAAATTTCTACGCAGAGACATTTACCAAAGTTGTGAAACTCACCTCAGGTCACATGCGAAGAGCGACAGACATTTTTTGCCTTTGTCTTTCATGTTTTAATCAGTGAACATTAGAAAACGAATTTTAACTAAAACCTGGACAGTGAGGGAAATTCAAAAAGTAAATCTACTTGGAAAAAGTAAAGAAGATCAGATGCTTACTTTTGTAAGATCAAACATCAACATTCAGATTGAGCAGTTCTCAGACCATAATAAGTTTGTTGGAAGTTTCGAAACTTGCTTGGATACTCGTAGTAAAGCATAATCTTTGTGTTTCGGTTCTACTTTTTCTACGTGATAAAATAGTTTATGTTTAGTGGAATTATGATATATCTCGTGATGAAAAGGAAATAAACAATTTTCTGTTTTTTTTTTCAGCGTCTAGGTTCGGGTAATAAACTTCTTGACACACCCTTCGTCAAATATTTATTCCAGAAAATTAGAATTCTGATTCTTTTGACGGCGTAAAAAATATTACATAACCTCTCCTTTGATCACGAGGTTATTCAAGCGATAAAAGCAAAATAAGTCTTGCCAAGAAAAACACGAAGAAGTAATTGTACGTTATTGAAGATAAAGGGAAGTTTCATTAAAAGCAATTATGCATAGTGTTTGTACAAAGTTTGAATTAAGGTAACGTTTCATTTTGTGAAACTTAATGATAGTTTTTATAAGTGCCAACTTCTTTGCTTCAAGCATGGAATAAATTATTTACACGGAATCTATTGTTGTTCCCAAAGCATGAGATTTAAAATGGAAAGGTCGCGAATTTTACACAGCAACAACACAGTGAAACAAAGAGTTTATAAAAGCCAGCGAGAGTGAGTTAATTAGGCGGCAGATTTCTTAATATTAACATGTGCACTTGAAACAAAAGGCACCCATTACCCTTTGTTTGCTCTCAATTAAGAAGGAATTAAAATGAATTCAAGTTTAATAACTCTAAACCGCACTTCTATTTGATAACACAACATGATTCACAGCTCAGTAACAGTAAAGAACATGTGCGGTAGATTGTCTCTGCTGGAAAGACAGGTCTTACCTCGCCACAAACAACACGAGTCATCGAAGCTTTTTATCGAGTAATAATTACATTAGACACCCCAGCTTCACTGAGAATCAAGACAACTTGTGCAAAAAAAGAAAAAGCGAGAGAAGATTAACGCCGATAGTCTCAAAAGATATTAGCAGTCGACTAATTAATTGCACAGTTAAATACAAATGTTTAATAAGAGGATAAATACGATCCAATATTCCGAATTATGACCAATTACCGATAAGGCCTTTATCAAAATAAACAACAGACGGTGTTCATCAGACTCCACACGATTTGCGTTGGTTTTCTGTAGATTAGGAGTGTTCTTATTAAACTAGCCGGTTTACAAAAAAAAAATCAGTGTTGTGGGCACACAAACTTTTATTACAACAGAAGAAAGGCGGTTTTGCTCGTGGTCTCTCGATTCATCAATAGTCCAATCCTCAAGTGAAGGTAACTCGGTTAAATATAAATATACTTGCTTCGAAACAACATTTTGTCTCTAATTATGAACAGAATTAGAATTGTTTTGAACAGAGTATAATAAATCATATGTTTCTTTCCTGACTCTTGCCGTCACCAAGTTTAATTACATGAAATATGGAAACTTAACGACGTCGCTTAATATTCAGCTGCTCTCCCATACATTTAAACTGACGACAAGAAACCTGAAAAGAATGATTGACAAGTTTTCTTCTATCTGGCATTTAAAATGCCACTCAGTTTTCATTTTCTCTGAACAACCTTCACATAACATTCTCCCATTATGAATGTTTCTTAGCTCTACAGCGTAAATTCGAAGAAGAAAATCTGTTCTGATCTTCCTCTGTGTGATAATTATTGTCAACAATCTTTTCAAATATCTGTACCAGAATATTCAATTATCAGTTAATGAATTGGCTTTTTTTAACTCTTTTTCTCCAAACAGATTGCGAAACAGCTGTTTTCCCCTCTAAATAACGTATGAACTTCTGAAACAGTGCACTGGATTTACCAACATGTCAAACGACCTAGTATGTTGGATTTTAGCAGAGGTTAAATGTTTTCTGACCCCCTGACGAAAATTGTTTGGACAATAAGGCGAGAGATTTATGACTCATGCTTTAAGCTCTCTGAGTTTATTTACATCTCTCTTTCACTCATTCACAGATAAAAAGCACCTGTCGAACCAGGCAAACAAAGGTACGACTTGTTATTTTCCATAGGCAAGACAGCGGGTGACGCCCACAAAATTCTCGTAAGTGTCTATGAAATCGTCCACATCGACTTGCTAACCACACAAAGAAATTTACTAGAGAGCTTAAAAAAAATCGTCTCGTTGATTACTTCAAGACTAAAGCGAAAAGCTTTACAGTTTCCATTGACTTTTAGCTGTTTACGGAGCGATTATTACATCACATGTTTGTCATTTTTATTGTTCGTTTCCTAACTGTTATATTCATTGCATTCGATTAGAAGACGGTCAATTTAGTCGCACACCCATTTGTTTATTTTTGTCCTGCTGTGTCGGTCTTTTGTACAAAATTGAGCTTCATTTCTTGTTATTGTTGGCAGTGATAAAATATGCGGGAAAGGCGTAACGGAGTGTTAACTTCAATCACAGCAAGCTGCGTGGAAGGAACGGTTCCAACGTTATCTTCCTTCATCTCCATGCAGCCAGTGATACCAATTAAGAATGGGAAATTTTTTTCAAACGTACATGACTTTGTTATGATCTTCAACTTTTATTAATTGCCAGCTGGTAGACTATATTAAAATTTTGGCGAAAATATTCTCAAAAAACTCCACCTACTGGCAGAGGTTTTTACATTAACCGCTTATTACAAGCTATGACGGATTCCTCTCAACGTGCTAATGAAAGAACATGAAGGAACTTGAATCAATCTTTTCCTGTATGTTTAAGTTGGTTTTGAATAAAAAGATGATTCAACGTTGCAATTCTGGGAAGCCGGACTTCGAACATATTTAAATTCATAACATGTTTGTGTCTTCAGTTTATTGTGAAACATACTTAAGCTGTTGAGTTTTAATGTACAACAAGAAAATAATATCAGACGGTAATTTGTAATCCCAAAGTGGAAACAGAAATATTTTTTTCAAACTTATATAACTAAGACATAAATTTTATATCTTCATGTCTTCTTACTGGCACCAATTAACCAGAGTTATGTCCCAAGAATTCATCATTTCTAATGTGCTATAGGATTCTTAATCAATCATGCCTTTATGCCCATGGATCAATCAGCTTTAATTATTTTCAAGTCAGGCAAAAAAATAATAAACTCCGTGTTTTCGAGTGTTTCAATGGCCATATTCTTTGTTTCACTCAAATATACATGGAACTTGACGAGAATCTGTTACAGTTTGTGCTGATGTTTGTTAAATATACCGTGGCAACAGAAATTATGTCCATAGTATGAAAAATATTACAGATAATTCCATCTTTCCACTCGTCAGCCTTAGAGAGAAGAGAGAGAACTAGAAAGTTGGCCGGCCCTAGTCACAAAATACTCTTTTAGCATGTATGTAATTGATGTAACATTGAATTTAACATCACTGTTTTCATGGAATTGTACCGTAATAGTGGATTAAACAGCAGCTGTGCAGATGTACAGCTAAGAATATTATGAAGTTATCGAAAGGGTAATGTCCTTTCTTATTGTTAGATAACCTGATATAGTAAACCAAATGTTGAGTGAAGCAATTAGCGTAAAACAGCTGGAAAAACTTCTGTCAGTGTCTGCAAAATCAGACTTCGGCAGGGTTCCAAAACATTCTGTGAATGAAGAACAGATATTTTTTATTACATTTCGACATTGTAAATGAATTACATCGAAAAATAGGAACTTTCTAGTTTGCCGGCAAATAATGCGAAGTTTGTTCCACGCCTGTGCAGCGCTGGTCTCAAATTTACAATTCAAAATCAAACTGGTGGTAAATTAGTTATTTCGTGGCATGAATTGTGACCATAAACTCTATACTACATGTATTTTTCTTCTACTTTAAAGAAACACGGCACTACTCTACGAATTTTTATGATAGAATTACTGAACATAAAGTCGTGCACTAACTGATTTTTGCTAATTGAAGAGAACAGCTTTTCCAGATGAAAGACGGGTGACCATAAGTAATTACAATATTGTTTCATCAAGACTTCTCCAAAAACTAATGGCTCGTAAATCATCGTATCAAGGTATGAGACGCCAAGCAATTAAGGAAACACCTTTATTTCCTTGTATCTGTGTTTTATCAAATATAAATCGAAGGCTTTTCTTTGCTTTGTTAAAATCGCCTCTGAACTGACTTGTTATTCGTGGACACACCCATGTTTGGGGTAAGATTGCCGACACCAGTCATCCCACAACTTACTAATATGAAAAAAAATATTACTGATCAAATTGAACAATAAGCTCGAAAAATTTCTGACTTGAAGCAGCTATTAAAGATTTCAAAGAGCCACTCAAATTCTCCTTAAAGGTTTGCAATTAGCTTTTCGAATGTAATCAATTTTAGAGATAATTAGGAAAATTCAGTGCACAAGAATTCCTTTCGAATGATTTTTCGAGATTAAAGCAAATTTTGAAAAAAATTCCTTCAAAAAAAGAAATTCGTGATAAAAAATTCTTAAGTTTTATGTCTTGAATTCCAAACATGAAAACACAGAAAGGTTTTTATCTGTTCTCTCTACAGCTAAAGACATACATGTCCCTCTTCAGAGGTATTGCCGGGGATTATCGCCATGACTAACTTCCACGTGTGACTCAAACATCGTGGGCCATACTTCAGATATAATTGTTCTCTTCAGTAGCCCTGAACAGCCTTTAATTTAAACGCCTGCATTTGCAATCAATCAATTTCCCAAACGTGTTTTGCCTATTGTCAAATTAAGTAACCAATGATAAATATCTCAGTGTGAAGAGATGAGATCTTTTTAGCGCGTCTCTGAAATTTTCTCTCGAAGGATGTCTTGGAAAACCCACACAATTCGGTGCCGAGTCATCAAACAAGAAAAAATATCACAACTAACACAAACTTTGTTCATAGAACCATGTATCCACAATAAAAAGAGGGCTATGCACCATGCACGTGGACACACTCTCAGTATATTGAAACATTCACCTCAATATTAATTTCTGCGTAAGTTGTTTTATGGAGCCCAAGAACAATAAAGACATGCCATGCAGGATACCTTCCATCAGTCTTTTTCGCAGCTCTGGGCCAGCTTGCTCAAGTTAAAGGAGTGAAAAAACCAAGAAAGGTTGCATTTTCTTAGAAAACTTTGCGCTCTAGGAAGCGAAAAGAGTATCAATTTGCATGACATGAACAGTGCAAGCCTCAGATCAGTCAAAGTTTCTCCCAGAAACTAATTAATTAGCATGGTGGCCATATTTGACAACTCTTGAAAAACCTACTATTTCATTTTGATTCACGTAAACTAGAACAGGTGTTGGAAAGATGCTTATTATATCAAGAAAACGGATAGTGCGTTTCCAACGGCCTACAAAAACGACCTGATTAAAATTGTACTTCTCTGAGAATTCACCAATGCTCACTTCTGTTTTACAGTTTTTTTATTTTTTCAGTTCAGCCATGATTCACTGCCAGTTTTATGTAGTTGCAAACTTTCCTTTATCGCTGTTGTATATCATGGAACGTTTTACTTGCAGTCGTGCCGTATTGTGATTGATCGTTCTTTCCGTATTTCCTTCGGAAAAGAAGCGATCAATAACCAAAACAGCAGCTGATTTAGCTAGGATTTTTTCAAACACCCATTTAAAAAGTAATTTGAATTTTGGTGATTTTAATGTTTCCTGACTACTCCTAAACTGTACGAGCTGATCGCCAAGTGTTTGCATCAAGAAGATTTAGAGCCGTAAATTAACGTAAATGGCAAAATCTTTCTTTGTCAGTTTTCGCTTGCTATTCGTCTTGTCTTCAAATAGATTCTAAAAAATTTTTTTTTCCATTTGCTGCAAATGGATTATTGCACAAACGACTAAGAACCAGACCTCAAATGTTCAATTCTTGGCTTTTGCCGTCCGCGGCGTATACGTGGCCACAAATGTTCGCCGTCATGACGTTTAATTTCGCGAAGAACAATCATGGACGCCTTCTATGAGACTTTTCATGCGGGATTATTCAGAAAAATCGAGTTAAAGTGAGCTTGATTTTGCTAAAAAGATGACCTATGGTTTGATTTTTGACCGCAACTTCTACTTTTGCATCGAAAAAAATTTCACAATCACAGAATTTCTACACAAACCATGCTAATACCGTCTTTGAACCCGAGTAAACATTCTAAAGTTTACAACTGCATGCACGTTTTTTGTGTGACAGAAGTAAAGCGAATACAGTATAACTTCATTGCATGGAGTTTAAATGGAACAGCTCGACCACTCCTGACCTCAGTATAACGTTTTGGTAGCTACACCGCATACATTCATGTTCATAAAAAGGTTTCACCCGGAGGGCATTTAATTGCATATGACTTTCACATATTAATTCCCCAGTTTTATTAAATCGCGAAAATGGTGAAATTAATTGAGATATGTTGAATCTCTCTCCATTTTTAAAACTAGAAGAACTTCTACATCAGATTACGATTAATTTGCGACAAATCTGAAACAGAGAGGAAGCCCGAGCATTTGGTGAGGAATTGAGCTCGATATCTTTCGTATCTTGCACTCTAATTTAGTGTTTGTCGTGACGAGATGAATAACATCTTCCCTTATTGTTCTACCGACCTCTTTATTCACTACCCTCCTAAAAGTATTCGAACACATTTGAATAAATGAGAAATTTATGTTTCCTTGCAGCAGTGTGCTCTTGTACGAGACTGGTATTTTGTTTGTTCGTCGAGCAATATTAAAGCAAACGATGTAGATTTACTCGAGTATATTTATTTTTTCAGAGTTGTCCCTCTTCTTTAGATTATAACCAGTTTTTCAGCTTCATCTTCTGAACATTCATTATACCGATAAATCTTCACATTAAGAGATAATTCATTCTGAGTCAAGACGCAAACCATTTTTTCATGAAATTCTTAAAGAATACGGCTACATTCACTCACGAACTACTGATCAATATTCAAAAGCTTTCTAAGCAAGTTGAGGTACTTTCACTTTTACTTTATGCGAGTCTGAATTTGTTCGAAGTACACCATTCTCATTTTACAACAGCTTTAGTTATCGAAAGATTTGTTCCATGATGTTTACAAGATGTGTACCACGTTTGAACTCAATATGCGAGCCATGAACTTCTAGCTCACTGGTAACTAATCGGAATAAAGTTCTACCAAGAGATTATGAACAATTTATACTCCCTTGGTTCTACCAAAGACAACAAAACAATAAAAATGTGGCAAAGGGATACACTCTTTTCACATTTTCGCAGGACGGAAGGCTATCATTAAAGCAGGTTTAGAAAATTTTCGCAATTCATATGCTGCTACCAAAGACCTAGATAGGTTCAGAGAAAAATCATTTAAGTCTAGATTTTGGATGCAATCGATGATTTTGGCAACTTCACCCGTTTGATTCAACTGCATGTTAGTCGAAGTTGTCATTTGTTTCAGTATTAACCGTAGTTTACTATTTTGTTGAATGCCAAAAATTCGTAGCATGATTCATAATTTTACATAAGTTAATAAGGTGTAAGTGAAAGATTACTTTTAAATCTATTTTTTTATGGTAATAGTGATTTGAAAAAACTAAAAACACGAAAGAGTGTGTGGCTGGATATCTGAATGAACTAATTACGTCTGGCTTAGCAGAGACTTTGTGTTCTCCTTTGATACATGAAAATTCTTGCGTGTAATTTCCCTCTCTTTTTTAACCTACTTCATTTTTTTGTCCTATTAATTTGGCATAAATAATGCACCATTTCATTATAATTATTGATATTACTTTAGAGTGAATTAGCAGACAATTAAAGTCACACCAAACGGACGCGTCGTCCGACTATATCCTGCACGCATAACGGACCTGCAATCGTGGACTCAACGATGGAGTCTGCGAATCATATTCACATTCGTTGATTTTAAAATACCTTTTCGGAAGGATAAACCGATCTTCTAGCTGTATCAAGTAAAAGTTGCTTATGAGCTTCTTTGATATAATAACTATGTAATTTGAAACTAAGAATTATAATTCCCTTGAAGTTAAGTAAAATAAAAATATTCCATTGCCTAAGTTGATGAGACATCGTAGACACTATGAAAATAAAGATCATGATCACAGCTTCGATCTTAGTATTACGACAAAAACTTGGTCTGAAAAGTGCGGGTTTCGTTGGCCGTGTTTAATATCTTCTGTTGTTCTTTATTTGAAATCATCCTCGCTCCTTCTTTCTGGACTTATTATCATGAATTATTTCATCAAAGGGTCAGTTTTAAAGCTTGGAATCTATGATTTTTACAAGATAACGTGTAGTGCTTAAGTTTGACATCAGTTCCACCTGCTATATTACCTAATATTACCCACACTGAATTCAAGCTTACGTACGAACATGTCAAAGTCAAGTGTTCGTTTTTTTTTCTTTCTTTTTGGCAATCAGTTTCAGTGGGTGGTTAAGACTAGTTTTCACGTGGTAGAATTTGACATGAAGAGCGTCAGAGGTAGACAAAAAAAGTTCAGAATGCATATCTCGAGAAGAGAAGGCGGGTGATCAAACATCAATAAGAACATTTGCGTTTGCTGTCTTTGTTCTATGGACGATAAATAAGTTGGATACTTTACTGTAGATTTAGCTAATATTTATTCTTTACATGCCGAAACAATTTCTAATGAAAAATTACCGAGAAAAAATTAAAACAGCCAATTAGAAAATAGAGTAAGCAAATCCCCTTCTACCTATAAAACGGCCCCAACCTAAAGAAAGTATAGAAAATCGGGAGACAGGGGCCCTAAATATTGTGAATTTTCAAAATTAATTTTTTTCTTCAATATTTTCAACTTATTGCTCTCTTAATCAGTCATTTGCTGTATTGTGTTTATCTATTCTATTCACAAAAATTAATGTTATTTCCAATTACTCTTAATTTAAAGTTAAAAATATCTCAACACTGAATGCTTGCCTAATTAAGGTGTTCTTTCGGGAGTTATTGTGGTACTTATCCAATTCCCTCAGGCTGTCCCTATCCCTCCCATTTTATCAGGCCCCATTCCGTACGGTTTCAAAGGGCAGACACGGATCGACTTACATTAACGACAGGTAGCATTTCTACGGCGGCACTAAGAGATCTAAGCAAAATCACCTCTCTCTAATTTTGTGCTCTCGACCAATTCGTTCAGTTATCTGACTTACTGTTTATCCCATCTTGTTGATGACAAATATTGATTAGATTAAACCCAAAATGCACTAATCTGCTAGTTACGTAACGAAGCACTATCAAGTGACATACCAAGAAGAAGGTATAATTCACCAGATACTTTTTTGTTGTACTTTGGAATATTTATGTCAAGGGATATTGGGATATTTCATGTTATGCATAGCTACTTTGTGCAATATTTCTATGTTGACAGAAACGGTTTTCACCCTTAACCTGCAAACCGCAGTTGAAGTAAATGTGTTTTTTTAATTCTGTTAGCATAAAAATGAATGACTTTAGTGAGTGACAAACAAACTCACGTACGTGCATTAAATGTTTTGTTGTTCAAATATTCTTTTCATACATGCGGCTATATTTATATATGTTTTCAAAATTTATTTAGTTATCTTCTGAGGTAGGCGGCTTGCTTCACGAGGTCTCTTATTAACAAACAGACCTCATGCTGAGAGAGACTTGACCGAATTTAAAACTCAAACATTCAAAGTGCACTTTTATTACTTACTGTAAGCTAATAAAGATATTTACCTTGTATGTCAAGAAATTTAGGAAAATAGTTTCCTAAATTTTGGTTCCCTTATCCAGTGAATAAGACAGTTGAATTCAAGACGCGCTTTCTTCGTTGAATAACTAGCCCCCCCAATGAGAAAGGCTTTACCCTTCTAACTGCCAAGGCCGGCATTTACAGACCTTTGGACTCTGAGCAAAGAGTAAATAATGAAGATATATTGTATAATTAGAAGCTAGAAAAAAAATTGCCATACTTTTCATCAAAGTGCTGTTTTCCAAAGTGGATTTTAGTTTTTATAAATCATCTTTATTAACGGTTTTAAATCATAGATAGAACACGTTCGTCTTTCACAATTGGTTGGTTTCTGCCCTCCAGCGGTTTAAATTTCATAGTTATTCCATTTTGAAAGATATATGATCGATGACTTTGATAAGCATATTTCGCTCGCGGACATCTATTATACCATTTTTGCTACAAAACACATATCTTTTGTGGCGTGTTGTTCTGTTAATCAGAACCGGAAATTCATAATTGCAAAGTAAAGAGTGACTGTTTAGAAAATAGCACTTGTTACATGGACTTCAAATGATCATTTAGCTTCTGCTATGAGCTCAGCTGCGCTGAAGTGGATTCGCGTGCCTTACAAGACACAGCGCGGTCGCTTTGCATCATAAATTCTCTCAAACTAAAAAGATGGATTAAAATTGTCAATTGCAAGTTTGCATCGTCTCTGAGCTTGGAATGACCTCATTTTTGCACGATTCGACAATTAATACCTCTCAGAGGACCACCTTTTAGAAACATACGTGATTAAGAAAATTCGCGTGCAGGAGCGAAAAAGTTTGCGGTGTCGGCGAAAACGGTTCAGAAATCAACAACAATAGAATAACACAACGATAAACCACAAGTCCCTGATAATTAAATTCTAAACATGTAAGTGCTGAACATTCTTTTTCTGATAAAAGTTTTCAAAGAACACGACAGCTGTGGCAAGAATGAGACGAAAATGGAAATTACTTCAAATTTAACGGTTCTTTTTATATTGATCATCTGTCGATACTAATAACATCATCTAAAAAAAATTTGAAGCTAATAATTTAAATAAGTTTTTTAAATTCTTATGATCCTTGCATCATCATTTATTTCACTGGTATCTTCTGATAAAAGGTTTCAGGAGTAATAGAAGTGTTAACATTACCTAAAATCGAGTTTCCTGTGGTTGCTTATATTCTACACCCCCTTGTGAGAAAATATTGTCTTGCGTCTCAGCCTACGAAACTTCATTCCATTACATGGAGAGCGTGGTAAAATTTAATTATATCGATCTTAATTTAATCAAGAGCAATCTCGATTATGTCAAAAACCTTTTGTCTCTCTAAAATATGGTCATCAACGAAAGAAGAAATATTTCTGAGTAACTGAAATCTTTAGTGTTCTCTGGCAGTCTTTATAATTGTTTCACAATTTTATCGACTGTTAGAATTGTTTCACAAAAAAATTGTTCTACTATGATCAAATGTACTTTCGTGATTTGCTGTTTGTCGGACCTTCTGTAACATCTAGAGGTCCAATCATCGAGAATGTTCGGAAGATGGAACAATTTTTTTTAGATCTAAATATTATAGATATATATTACTCTTCGTGACTGACGTCATTGTCTTAACAAAGGAGCGGCAAAGAAAAAGAGATTCACTAATGATGTTATAGAGTAGTTGACTTTATTTCGCTTTGATTTACGATTTATATACATTTGATATGTTCAACTAATATTCATTGGCAAATCTTTATATATAGATATGGCATATCTTTGTATTTTTACATAAGTTCTCTGCAGTCTATTTGAAAAAATATTGTTAGGTTGTCAAGATTTGTAGGTTCAGAAATTAAGAAGGAATGTAAACAAAAAGCTTTGAGTTCCCAGAAGAGCTTTTGTCCAGTTGTAGTATTCCTGTGTTCTGTGTTGTCTTTGCACACCTGCATCAAAACGTTTCGTTGTAATGCCGACCCAGTGATCCATCTTAACTGATGGGGCGCATGTCTGATGTCCATGGGGTTACCACCCTTTTGTTCGAAACACAATACACAGAGACAGTGACTAATGACTGTGCTTCCTTCATATCAAAGACAACTCGACGGAACAGCTAGATCAACTGAAAGTAACAACAGGCTGACAGCCTAAATGAAAAGAAATGATGGAATATTCTAATAAACAATGTTGCCGAGTTTTACACCGCCAAGCCTCACTCGGTTTCCCATATAGTGCACAGAAATGATCTTGATGCGTTCCATTTGGCTGGGTGGCAGATTGTGGTTCTTGTGTTATCTCGTTGTTCACGATGTGGACCTGTTAATGATCTTCCTTAGGGGCTAAGCTGGAGCGAAAATCCAAACTTGTCGACCAAAGGTATAGATTTTCTTTGTAAAGGCGCAGTTTTTGTACTTGGTAGTTTTTTTTAAAGTGCCATTTCCTTTCTAATCCCTTTGGTTTTGTTCAGCTCTTTGTATGTTTTGTTTTGATAAGATTTTATCAGATGTTCACTTCAGCTTAAAATGCTCTTCAATTAAGGGGGACGCTTTTGCTGCTCTGGCTATGGAAACTCAAAAATTATTTGCCTGTGAGAAATAGTCAAGAAGAATAACATCATACTGTATTTTTTGTGATCTTTTGCACAGTTAAACCTTTATCAGTTGGAAGAGGTACCTTAAATCGATATATCTTCGTGTTAACTTATATGCTTTTTCGAGTCAAATTCATTTAGAGTTCTGATATTTTGAAGATTAAAGCGATAGATAGTTTGGAAAATATGGAGGTGTCGCATGTTGGACAAAAATTTCTGGGGCACTTTGTTGATAAGAAGGAACACTATCTCGAAGAGACCTCTGGAAACCTTGATGAAACCCAGGGTTAAATTGAGCCGCAGGTGACTCGTTTACTCCCTGTTTTCGAATAGACTCTTTAAGTTCTCTTTTCCACTTCATTCGCCGATTTTGAAACCATATTTTAATCTGTGTTTCTGTAAGTTCCAAGTTGGATGCTATTTCAATTCGTCTTGTCCTTGTAAGATATTTGCTAAAGTGGAACTCCTTCTCCAATTCAACCAGTTGTCTTTGTGTGAAGGTGAACCTCTTCTTTTGACTTGCTGTCGTTTCTTGCTTCTTGTCAGAGCTTGCTTCCTCTTTTTCCGAGACACTTGTTACTGCAGCTGCAAGAAAAACCGAAAGAAATTCCTTTTAGCACACTCGTTTACTATTCCAAATCTTGCCTTTGGGTTTTTAGGTGTCATTTTGAAAGCATTCATGCATCAAACCAAACCGCACACAATTTCAGGTGTCAAAAAGAAATTTCCATATTCCGTTATTTAGAGCTCTTCTTCGATTACCTAAAGATCCTTACAGATTACCGATCTGTTCGAATCTACCAAACGTTTTTGGATCAATTCTATCAATATTCTGTTCAATCTCTGCTTTGGTTTCACCAAGATCAGTTTGGATGGAGAAGCAAAGTTGTGTTGGAGCCGCAATGTTTAAAGTGAATTAAACTGTTTCGGATGTGGGCGATGAGACTAGAGATAACTTGACCTTTTTATGCTTGATTCAAAAATGATGAATCGACGTAGCAAGACAAAGCGGGCTAACGCGATAATTTAGGAGAGCAATGAAGAACAAACATAAACTACAAATAAAAGGGTCGTTCTCTGAGTTTGCAAATACGAGTGCGCTCCAGAAATAATATTGCAAGTTTTCTATCTCTCTCTTTAATATGAGTTTGTGGTTTAGGTGCTAATAAACGATTTGAATCCGTTATTTAAAGACGTCTAGTTTAAATGAACAGGTATTAAGATGAATGCTGGTAGATCAGTGAAAAGGCTATCTCGTCTTTGTCTTGCCGCTCAAACCCGTGTCACAGGAAGAAATCTCAGAAATTCATGGAGAACACAATTAGGGTGATAGTTCTCTGATAATCGCTTCTAGTCAAACTTAAGTCCTACACAGCTAAGTTAAATATCGACAATTTATCCGTCATTCTATAAATTGCATTTAAGTGATGTATGTCAAGTTTGAAAGTACTCGTGTTTAGAATGATCGATGTGGCAAGGATTTTCAATTAGTGTTCTCGACGAAATGCCTCTGTGAGTAATGGTCTAAATCAAGGCTTTTGCAGATATCTTTGTTGACCTAAATCACTACATTTAAAAGCTATTTTCTCATTTTTTTCTGTATTAACTAAAATGTTTGAGAGTCGAGTAAGAATTGTATTGTTTTGACGGAGTTTGCCAAAGGTGTTGGGAAACATGGGTGGTACAAGAAATATGATGGCAGCCATGCTGCACGAGTAGAGTAGTGTTTTGAACTTCAAATGTCAGTTTGAAACACAGCACGTATTTTCAAAAGTAAAGCCTAGCTCTCAACTTGATTTAATGTTTGCTGGCTTTCTAGCCGGCCAAAAAACATAGTAAAACTAACATAAGCTCCGAGCAATTTTCAAAGAAGCCTGCAGGTTGTTGTTCGTTTATTACACAAAACCCCCGTGAATGTTCCTTCTGAGTATCAATTTATAGAGAATCAGTTTAAAAGATTTCGATAGGATTGCTGTCGAGTGACTCTATTTTACGTTGAGCTCACACTGAAAATGGGTGACTCATCTAAGAGTTCAATTAATACATTATATCGAAGCCAAAGTAATTACAAAAACTCACTAGTGTCAGTCAACCTCTTGAAAAATAAATTACCAATTTACAGCTTTTAATCGAAATATGCCGAGAAGGAGTTCCTGTTTTTGCGTAAATAAACAACCATAAGAGCAGGTGAAACTAACTAACTAACTCAATCAAACTAGATAAATTTTATTCTTTTCATTTTTGGTATCGATTTTTAGAATTTTGCGTTCTTTTGAAGCGACATGAAGTTTGTAATGCCTTCCTGACGTGTACTTTGATCGATGTACATTGATTAACTCGATGAATTCTGAAATCGAGTTCATTGCTTATTTTGATTTATAGATTATATTCTGTGTCATCTTTCCAATGGAGAGCATAATGTATTACATCAACCGCTCCTCCCTGAGGGAATGGCTGTGTTCCTTACTTCAAATCTGACCTTTGTTTTCTAGAAAGACTTAAAATTTTTGGTCCTTCAAACGGTTAATTTCGTTACAAAACTTGAATTTTTTTGAGCTGGCATGTTTATTTGGAAAAAATAATCAATATGTCTGTGTGTTACCGATTCTTGTTCATTCGTAACCATATGATTAAAATATGTTAAAACAAAATACGATCTTTCTTTTCATCAAACTAAAGAGATCAATGGGGCATGGAACTTTCAAAGGTAAGGTATCATGAGCAAAGCGAATGTCGTTGTACGCTCGAAATGGTTGAAATTCGAACTTTTTAAAAATTTGCGAGATTGGCTTCCCACAAAATCTTATGTATTTTTAAAAACAGGAATTAATTGTGAATCTGTTCGTTTTTAGTCTAAAGAAAGAGTGATGTACACCAGATTTTTATCTGTATAATTTGCGCAGCATTTAATGTGCTCGCTAGTGACTAAACATACAAACTAATATGTAATGATGTAGAAACATGGCGGTAAACTAGTTGAGTGACAACTGTAAGTATTGTATCCATTGCAAGCAGGGGTTTTACTGCATGCAAAACCATATTCGTTCTCATAATGTCCGACTTCGACACTTAAATCATCTTTTACCTTTTCTTTTCGTAAACATCCATCGAAAATTAGCAGTTTGCCAACGTTTCTTCTCCACGTTCTGCTGCCTTGAGCTGTCAGTGGAAGAGGCTGGTATTTGTGGGGAGGCAAGTGAGGAAGATGGCGCGATCGGTAGCTCTCTACTAGCCATTGGTATTGGTATGGGAGCCAGTGGATGAGAAAACGGAATGAAGTTTTGAGGCGAAGTGTCAAAGGCACCTCTACCGTGTGCTGTTGCCGGCGGATGTCGAAGTGGCATCGTACGTCCAAAATCAAGCCCGTGGTAATGCGGCATGGCGGTCGTCAAGTGTGGAGTAGGCATCCTACGGCGCCAGTCGTCCATCATATCGTCGATTTTCTACCGTACGTTCCAACTGCTGCGGCAAGTCTTGGCTGAAATTGATGAATTTGGAAATGGACCGTGATGAGTAAAACTTATAGGCTGGGGCGGGCTCTGCTCTTTGTGGTCAAATTATGGATTAATCGAATCAGCGATCGAGATTAGTACACTGGGACCAGCGCACCGTGAAAGAGCTGCGGCGCTCGACGTGCAGTACTGTAGTTCACTCGGAGCAACTAGGTGGAAATCTCCCAGGGCTTCAATTAGAAGCCAGGCTTTCTACTTATCTAGGAAGTGTCTGGTGAATTTGAAAATGTCGCACTGGGGTTTCTGGGCTTACAATACGACACACGCTTCATCAGTAATTAAAATTAAATCGTATTAAGTTAATCATCGTACGACGAACAATGGATTGAAGTGAATCGTCTCTTTTTTTTTTCCAGATGGAGGAACAAAACGTTCCCACACGTTTGAATTTTTTGCCCCAGGCCTGTTTCATAATTCAACACCGTTATCACTATTTTAACATCGCTAATTTTGCGGCTTCAAAATTAAGTTTTATTCTTTCACCTCAAAAAGGTAATTCACTGGTTTGATAATTTGTAACCGTTTTTGTGTAGTGAATTATTTGAGTAGTTCTGATTATGTACCCGTTATCTAAACTGTAAGAGGACACGGAAGACCTCCTGTGTTTTGCGAGCCATTTTTCCAATACACTTTTGTGAGTACAGCAGAAAACAAACTTAGTTGTTTCTTTTTGCCGTATCGCGATCCAGCGGGTATTCCTTCATATTCATCAGTCTTCGGCTCAAAATATTGAAAGAGGTTATATATTTCATTCATCGTCGTAATTTTTCATCATTATAACCTTTTCATCTTCTGCCTTTATGTCAGCAACCAGAAAACTCCAACTCTGAATAGTTTATAAATCATCTCAATCGATTTTCTTTGTCTATGGACTTATTTTGCATTCGTCCTCACGAAGTGTTTGCCATTTTCTAGCGTAGGAAGTTTGTGTATCAATTGGGGTACTCAACCAGAAAGCGTTTTCATTCGAATGAGATGTCACTGTCTTTGCCGCAGTTTACTCACTGTTGTTAAGCGTATCAACTGGTCATTGCGAACAGAGCGTAACTTCAATGAACCGTAAATATACGATTTGAATAGATTTCACATTTTAATAAGACTTAGCTTCCTGCTGCGATACACAAAAGAGGTTTCTAGTCAACACAACACCCATACAGCTCCAAACAGTTTTCGACGCTACGCTCCAAGCGTAAGCGCGCCCTCCATGTCTGCAACTAAGATCTTAACTTTTACATCGTTAGTGCACCGCGGAGATTCCTTGTAAGATCTTTTTAATTACCCCGGTAATGTCTCTATTGAAATAGAATCTTACATTATGTTATTTTTAGCCCGCGGAAGAGTAAGTCTGCCATCTATGAGATCGCGCCAACTATCTGAAAAACGACCACTAATATCCCACATTCACAATTTTTTTCATTGCGGTTCCAAGATTTCTTTTTCCTCTTGTGACACTTTCAAATCCTAGTGTGTAATAAATATTTTAGGCATTACAATAACCTTGACCGCTTGGCTTGGAATCGTAACTATTCAGCTATCCTGCTTTCAATCGCACATGCTCAGTTCACAATTCAACGTTTTGTTTCGCCTGCCTCAAGTCTTTTTTTCTTTGAACTTTATAAGAACGCTAAAAATTTTAGCTATGTGCCTACCAAATGCGATTTTAAGATTCTTTTTAAAAGCATAGGTCATACGTTTGCACATAAATGGATTTTAATGTGAAATGCGGTTCAGCTTCTTTTGTGAAGTTTCATGAGGCGCTATTGTGAAAAGATCGAGTGCCAGGTGCACTGTATTCTACGGAACTAACACTCCAAAGCACAATCGATCTTTCAAAATTCAATATTTTGATTTCAGGTATTTCAATTTACCTTCTTCCTCAACGTCGGCGTTCCTGAATCAAATCAGCGTTGATCAATCACTTAAAAGAGTTTTAAAAGATCAAGAACTGCCAGTCATTAGCAAAAAAATCTACACCGATGTTGTTTTATTGGCGACCCTATTGTGTTAGCCGCACTAATGCGGAGTAACTTTAACGATTTAGACATTTTTTGTACAAGAATTTTCACGATTTATTACGCCTAAAGAAAATATGCAACTTGTGGGACGTATGTCAGCTTAAGATGACAGAAAATAATTGCCCACCATGGAATATTTACCACCCCATAACGCCTAATTTCTTTATTTTTTCCGTTCGCAAGTAAAGCGGTCTCGATTTGTCTCTATCAGGTTATAAAATATTTGGCTTTAAAGGAAAAAAATTGTGATTACCACATACTAAATTGCACGCTGGGATTCTGATGGTAGTGTCTTCATAGCCTGTATTTAAAAACGTCATATAGCGCGCCAAACAAAGCCGGGCAGATTGTATCCTTTCAACTGTGTCCGGACTCCAAGTTTCCCGCTAAGTCTGTCTAAGGGGTCTAAAATCTTGATCCGTATTACAGATTACAAGAGATTTATGGCAGAATATAACTTGAACATGGCACTTAAATTGACGGTTTCTGCACACGTTCCAAGCGCCGCATTTTCAATTACTCGTATGAGTCCTATCCTGATGTAGACTTCACAGGGTTTTTCCCATAGCATCACTTGCTTTTTTGCCCAAAAGAAAGTCTTTTGTTCCATATCTCGTAGAAACAAAGGCGTGTTGAATAGTAAGCAGTTTGATAGAGAATTTTAAAGATAACTCAGCTGAAATAAAATTTAATGAGTGTTATACGCTGTACTAAGTCGATAACGAAAACTTTGAAATGAAGAAAACGTTAGAACTGATGATGAATTGTCTTGTATTTTATGATTATCTTTATCAACTTGCTGTTATTTAAATCAAACGAGAGTAACCGAATTGAATGGAAGGCTCGTGAATTTTCCGAAGCGGTGTGGCATTCCCTACGTAAAATATGTTCATTACTTTCAACGACCTACAATCTGTGTCTATCATGATTTTGCTACTCGATAAAATTCTCCCTTTTACGCAAAGAGTTGCTCCTTCTCTTAGCTTACATCTTTCTCATCTTTGTCGAAAGCGTTTGATTTGTTCCTTTCTTTTTGAAGGGTTTAACCGAAATAGACTTGAGAGACTTTGGACATGTTTATTTCGAGCAGCTGCTATATTTGCGACTTCAAGCTCTGCAAGGTTTCAGGCGAGAGACTGGGAAAGCTTCTATATTGCAAATATACGGCAACATCAATTCCACCGAAAATGGATAAATCAGGTCTTGACAAGCCCCCGTGAAACCAATAAAACCAGTCATATCATCTATGAACTTGGCATTTTATGCTCCTACAATAATCGTCTTCCTGTTTCTAAAGTGACTAACAATTTCTCCTCACCCACGGCAAAAAATTTGACAGATGTGTTCATTACAGTAAAACTACTGATTTCACGCATGCCCATCAAGTGCCTTGCCAGCGATAAAAAAAGTATTATAATTTTATTTCCATTACACACAACAAAAGCTGTTTCCTTTCTGGCCTCACTGATTATAAAAAGATGAGTGTGCAGGTGTACCAAGTAAGAATTAATTCTGATCCGGTATAATTTAATATTTTTCTTTTCCATCTGTCGAGTATTTGTGAATCTGTAGAAATTTAAGGGACAGTTTGAAACAAAACCCCGTAAAACTAGTAACATTCTAGAGATTATTGTCTGCTACTTGATTAAAGCAGACATCGTTCTATTTGCAAAAACCGTCAGTCACAGCCTACTCAGATACTGTAGAACTCCAATGAGTTCTGCCATATAATGCGATATCAAAGGAGAGCCTCAGATACCAATCGCTTCTTCATGAGTGTTCTTCGCCAAAACCTTGCCAGATATCGATTCAAAATTTTTAGATATAGGAATCACGATCACCTCTTCTGCCATATTTGCGTTCTCACCAGAAAAATTCGCCTCTGTCAAAGACATATTTATCATATATGAGCTGCAAAGCACACTTTTACTCGGGAAGTGAGAATTCCACATCTTTCACTGTCTTTTTCCGAGAAGTGGAAGAGAAAGGGCTACTGATACTGACTTATCCCTGGTGGTGGAATATGCGACTACCGATTCCAAAGAGAAATACGAGGGTTTATCTCGCTAGGCCGGGGAGCGCCAATGTAACCGTAATAAAAGACCTGATACATGTAACAACATTGTCTGACCCTTCCTTTGCTCTCTAAGACCTGGAAAGAGCAACGGCACTATCCCACCCCTCCCTCCCCTCGAGGACTTGAAACAAGCAACAGCATTATGTCAAACCTTCCCTCTCCCTCCTCCCAGTGGTTTGGACTTGTGGAATTTATTTACTGAGCTTAAGATCAATCGCTCTGACGCTCAAAACGTAGGCTTTAAAACTCTTTAGGGTGGCAAATTTACGTTATCATTCAGTTGACATAACCAAATAACCTTGTTATACTCTCCCACCGACACAGCAACACAGCTGAAAGCTGTCTCATTTCTCAAGGCTGTAATAATTTGCGGTTAAGTCATATTCCTTCCATAAAATTCATGGTAGCATGAAACCTCGATTATCCTTTTGTAGTGTAGCACAGCACAACTGATGCGTGATTGAACAGTTATCCCACTTCCATACTATCAAAACAACAAAAATGTGCGATACATTTCGCCTTGCAAAATGTCTTTCTTTAGGTATAAAATGAAAATTTTTATTTAAAAGGTTAGTTTTATGGCCTGAGATAAGGTAGGAACTGGAAGGTTAAGAGAATTCATGAAGAAAACAGATAAAATGTGCTTAAAAAATCTCTTAAAAACTGCTCCTAAAATGAACCCCCCTTGTGGGAAGGCCGGAAATTCGTTGTTACGCGCCATTGAACGTATTTTCGAAAAACATGTTTACCAGACCTTGCCTATTAAAAGTATTTTCGATCAAAAATTGTATCTTAACTTCCTCATGGTGAGTTCGATGACGTCATCAAGTGACGTAACGAAGCTGACTGGTGTTCTTACTCCTGTGACGTAATCTCTGACGTGTCCTATTACGTAGAAGAAGTAGTAAGGTCTTCGGACAGATCTCTGGGGTTCCATTATCAATGGGAACAGCATCGTTATCTGGTGGCTTCACCAGATTGATAATGATGCCCCTTAGCGATCGTGTAATTTCTCCGTCAGATCTAAACAGAGATACTCCTCAATGAGCAGGGGAGTGTGCAGGAAAATTGGTTGGGAAATATGGTTGACTGAGGGCGTTTTCTTTTGAAAACAGTGGAAATGTGGCAGAAGAATTACCTGGATGTATCAAAAGCTTGACATTAAAAGAGTCCTGCACGGTAATTATGCACAACTAACGATAAAGCTTCCTCTTCATATCTAATGAACAGAGAATGCCCCGTAAACTTATCTTGGAGAGAATAACATTTTAGAGACAAGTAAAACATCTGAGTAATTTGTCTGCAATATATTTGCACACGGAATCGCGAAGTCCATCGCTTGAATATTAAGAGCGTTCATCAGTTCTACAACCCCTCTGTACAGTTAATCATGTTTTAATTTGCTCGAACTCGTGTATGAATATAACAAACAAAAACTTTTACAAAATGGTTTAGAGACAGATGGAAAGTGGACATGAAATTTTCAGGTACAAATAGAAACGTGTTACTGGTGGGAACCGACAAACACGCGTGCAAAGAATCTTTGATCTCTTTACTTGAACATCACTCTTTTTGCATTCCCAAAGCTGATCGTCTTCAGGGGAGTGAAAAATTTAAACGCCATTCTCTCCAAAAATTCCTTGATGGTCTTTTAATAGGATAGTTTAGTGTGAAACCAGCAAATATCTCCTGAAAGCCAAATTATCATATTGTTTTCGACGCTTTGCAGTTCTGTCAAAAACACTCTTTTCAAACAACCCGAGCGTGACGTAAACAAGTGCATTTCAACTCATGAAGAAAGTTGACGTTTTTGACTTTTTTCCCCGACAATTAAGCTATATCGAATTCAGGAAACTTATTTTTTGTTACTTAAACTAAACTGTAGTCAATCGGAACGTAAAGTAGCTGTGATCCTTCAAAGACCGTTGAAGGAACATGCTCTGCTCTCTCACTAACCCCACCCGAGTTCCATTCCCTCCTCGTGGGCACCGGAAATACCACGCCACGCACTACTTCTCTTCAACAGAACTTGTTGTTCGACTGAGACAAGAGCTGAAAAATGCTTTGAAACCCACTCTGGAAATTTCAACTTGAAAAGTTTAACTTAGAAGCGAGTACGGAACATGGCTGCTACGATAAAGGCGACACATTCTTATCAAGAAGAGAATGCATGTGTTCTACCTTAAGTAGAGTTTACACCAGACAGGTACGGTTTTTCGTTGTGTTTAAATGTTGCGATTAGATGTCTGTAAATCGATCAAGTTGACCGTTGATGAAAAACACGTTCTATTCTCGTTTTATTAGTTAAAAGTCTCCCTACGACTTCTGTCGATCGAACCCCTCGTCATTTCAGACTTCTTTTGTTCTGGGTGGTTCAATTGAAACTCATTTTTAGTTGATTTATGGTGATTCGTGATTAAGCTACACGCAGCGCACGTGCATCTTTACTAAAAATGATACAGAAAGAGAGCTGAAAGACATCATACAATTATTTGTCTGCTGTAATGTTTCCTCTTCCAGATTAAGTTTGCTTTCGCTTAAGCACAAAAAAAGTGTTGCCTCTTGTTTGAAAATGATTATTTATATCTCTTGTCCTATTCGTTAAATGATATAGTCCGCGGACAATGATATCAACGGTTAACCTCTACGGTATGAGTCTGAAATTTCGTTCAGCGTAGTCATTACCTTTTCACACCAAGGGGTAACCAAACAGAACTGATTCATCTTCATAGTATGACACGTTTCCAAGCAAAAAGGAAAGAAAAATATGAACTTTATGAAGGGATATTGTTTGATCTACCACTACATTATCATCAGAAATAAAATAATAATAAAAACATGGAAGAGAACGCGGAAAATTGGGTTGTTATACGAATAGTTCTCTCAGTTAAATAAAATTTTATCTCAAGGAGTCACTCACAATAATTTAAAGGATTTGTTGACGACTCCCTCAGTAAAACACAGTTCTGTTCAACTTCGAACCAGTAGCTATCCTTTTGAAAATTGCTCCGTTTGCTTCCAGACGATTTCCACCGATGGCGAGTAGTTCGGTCCAATTTCGGCCAGTTCAGACCGATTTCGATGTGCTTCGTAGAGCACATGAAGATGTGTACTCGTAAATAAGAGGTGTTTACCTCACGCGCAGGACTTTCCTCGTGAGAATTGAATTTAAATGAAATTGAAATTAAATGAATAATAGATTTGGGCGTCCTTGCCCTTATACTCGCCTTTGCCGCCACCCTGGGTTGCTTTATTTTGAAACGATCGAAGATTCTTTGTTTTTTGATAGTCGAGTTCGCTTTTGAAGTTTCGAGCTTTTGTTGAGTTACATTTTGGGAGTAAAATAAGATGTGTTAACGAGTAACCTTGTGAGTAAAGTGTAATTAGCAGATTTATCAGATGTTGAAAATTAGCAAAGAAGAGAATACTGATGTCTGAAAGAGGCTGCGCATACATCAATGCGTACCATCAGACAGAACGCCACCCACTTAAGGTACACTGGAGTTTATTGGGAATATTTTCAATTGATTTTTCCAGTGAGATAACATAGACTATGGCCATCGGTTTTAATAAAACTGAGAAAAACCCCACGCTTAAGACAGGCAACCTGCTGGGGATCACGACAGAATAGGTAAAGAGGTTCAGGCCGTTTAAACTTTGGTTTGAAGGCTTATAACATCTTTTGACGTGCCTGGTTCTGGGGTGACCATTTTCAATTGAGAAGAACTGCGTTGTACAGTACTGTTCTGTTTACAGTAATCAGTGTTTGTATTAGCTTCGACACCCCCCCCCCCCTCCCCCTTCCCACACCCTATGATTGGTTTGATTGACTCGCGCCATCTCTTCAACCAATCACTTCCAAAACTGAAATCCAGAGCGAACTGGTCACTTGAAATTTCCTGCGCTTCCGCACTTTTACTTTATACACTTTAGGTCTCACTGGCTCCCGGAGAAATTTACTTTACTTGTTGTGATTGTTCGTTTTACTCGGTTTTGATTTTGAATATTCAATCGGAAAGCTTTTTATTGACCCAACAGCTGTCGGTGAATACAACTCTCTACATTATTCTTTTACTTGAGCAGGGGTTTGAACAACGTTTTCATAGGCAGCCGCCGATAGTGTAATAGGCGCATGTGGCGTAAGGCGAAACCTAAACACGAGAGCCTACTCGCAAGCTAAACAAACGGGGGTGCATCGTCGGAAACCGGCATTTCTTGAAACCTTTGATGTAGTTTTACTCAATTCCCGTTTTATTTCACGATAGCCCCTTAAAAAAACATCTCTGAACAGACAAGTTTGCTATGACAGGCGGTCTCTGACATGAACACAAACTTCTGGACTAATAAAAAAGTCTTCACGATATCGGGTGCAATGAAGACTTATATGAGAGAAGATTTTCCCTCGCCATCTTTATTGACCAAAAAGCACTATCAACATATTTTACAGTCATTTTGGGAAAGGAAATATAAAAATGAATAGAAGGTATTATTAAAAAAATAAATGTCTCAAAAAGAGAATTAATTTTCAAATTTAAACGGTCCGGAGACCGAATTATTGTTTGGATTTTAATCAACCTTTTATCGAGAAAATTCAAACAGGAAAGAGAAACGCTGCTCACGAAACAATTTCATTTATTTTACAAAATTAAGGATTATTCGCTCGTCAGGGTTTTTTTTGCAATAATAATCACCCGTCCGTCTCCAACGCCAAATTATTTTCAGTGTGGTCTACAAGAAAGAGCCATATTTAGCCACATTCTGATCCTATTTCATATTTCATTTCAAAAGAGCTCAGTTGAAATAATAGAATTGGTTGAACATTTTGTTGAAAATAAGTAAAAACAAAGGCGTTAACGAAAGAGAAATTTCATCTCCGAATCATCCAAGTGCGCAAAACTATAAATCAAAATGCATTCAAGCTTAGATCTGCCTACACGTATGGGCGAATTATTACCGTTGTTAATGATTTTTAATGACCAGATATGGCTATTCTCAACCGGTAATCGAGGCGCGAGCAAACAGGAGTTCTTCTTATGAGGTGGACTCGAGGACACTAATAGGGGATCATTACCTATTGGAACCTAAACAACGCATGCGTAATAGCTCTTAAATAACAGTGCCGCTTTCGACAGCGGTGGTTTATTAAGAATTACGCAAATTTGTTCGTCCTAATTGCCCGTCAAAATCCAGCTCAACATGACAATTTTACGGAAGGCTGGTTTGTCGTTAAGCACGATTTCCTTTTCCTTGGAGAGTTTATTTAAATTCTCCCTGCTGGCAAAGAAGCCGGTGATCCGTCGTTAAAAAAAATAAAAATATATTTAATCATCCGTCAGCTTTCTAAGGTGTTGCATAAACGTTTTATTCTCCCAACACTATAAATATCTTTTAAAATTTTACGTAGGTCGAGGCTGTATCACTGGTTATCTACCTATGTAGATCAAAATCCTTGTTTTGAAAGAATTTTGTGCCGTGACGCGGTTTTTTTCCGAATTTTCGAAGAATAAGAAAGATCCGATTATGTTTCTTTTCAATGTTTACTACCTACTTCGCGGCATGGTGGAAAGCAACTTAGTGAGAAATAAATCAAAGTACTTCTTCATGAAGCACAAAAGTAGATTTAAACTCGTGATAGACCATCGAATACATTTCCGGACATCCTAGCATTCATAACAATTTTTATTGCATACTAACAGATGAATTATTTATTAATAGATTTCATTTATGACTCGTAATAATTCATTATAAGATGTCCACATCTAAGTTCTGAGTTCGAATTCGATTTTTCATATCATTTAAATTAATTAGGGAAAAACAGGCGCTCATCCTCTGGCTAGAAGCATGATAAGCTCAAATCAAACTTGTACTGGGAAACGTAAACTGATCTCTGTTGAGACTGACGAAGGCTCAAAGATGTGCGTGCATTTTTCAATCTTTTCATTTGCAGTCAGATTTTATGATGACATTTTGAACAACGAAAATTAACCGATAGGATCTCTATGTTTGCCTTGTGTCTTTTCATCAGATCAAACAATGTAGAGGATCGTGCATGGCGATGTACATGTTAAAATAGATGGAGTCCAATTTTGTTGCGTTTGAAGTAGCCTTGCCAAGGCTGAAATGTAATACGAAATAGATGATAATAAACCTGTTGTAAGGCTAGTGTTTTTCATTCTTTTGTTTTAACATGAATAATGAAATGTTATTTTCTTAGTTCTAATAAAACCTCAAGAAAGTTCAGTGAGACTTGACATTTGTGCAGGATTCGACAAAAAACGTGCCGCCAAAACAGGATTCAAGAACCCAATGTGAAAGCTACAGTTATTATGAAAGATATGTAACGCTGAAAACAGATGCAGTGGATACGTTAACACTCACACCTGCATCAACCGCGCAGAAACATGTTAAGTTTTACAGAAACCTGATGAGACAGATTTTAAGGCAAATTTTGCACGAAAACAGAGTACGTATAGCAAGTTAAACTTTTTGGCATGAATTTTTAGGCAGTTAAACGAGGGCCACACTTCATGTTTAATCCTTTGGTTTAATCCCATATACAATTCAATGATCCTTGTGACATCATGTCGAACTGAACCGAAGTATCAACTAAAAGTAAGGTTTGACCTACAAATTTTAGCGATTTCCGAAGCTCAGATTCTCAATGAACATATCATTTGAGCTCTGTAACTGGGGAAAAATAAGTTTCCTCGGATGTTTTACCCACTAATAACAATAAATTTTAGACAAGTCGTTGGAAACTGGCCACATCAACGACATTTTCCTGCCAAAATGGCGTTTGTTAACGTCGTTGCAGGCACTCATGTTGGTTTTGCAAGTCTCCAAATCAAACGTCCTTCCTTTATGGTCATTCACTGATGATAATTGCTTTCCTAAATAAAACTAGACTTGTCTTGAGGTGATTCATCGAGGTTAAAATAAAATAAAAAGACAAGAGAATAAAAACAAATAAGTTTGCTCTGAATCGAAGGTTATAAACTTTTGTGTTATGATACCAATTTCCATGAAAGGGACTTGGGATTTATTCCAAGCATTCTCGAGACTTTGTCTATAAAAACTTGTTTTAGGAAAAACAAATAACTAAATCGATCAGAAAAAAACTTTTTAGTAAAAGAATAGGGAGCGCTTGAAAGTAATTCCAAAAGATGAACGCTGATTCGTATTGTCTACTAAGTTGCATTCTGTGGGAGGAAGTGATCTTTTTAATCTTAGAAAATCATTTGTTTTTACACGATGCTCTGCTGATTTAAAAATGACATCAAAACATGTAATGCTTAGATAATTTACCTCTCCATCATAAATACAGTGATTCGATTAAGTATGACCTAGTAGCTCCCCGAGCTGATAGGAAAGAGTTCGACTTTCATTTAATAAAACGTTTGATCCATTTCTGATTACTGATCACGATATTTACAGCATAAGTTATTTTCTTAGACGTCTATTCGTTAGTTTTCCAGACATATGAACAGTTAGCCTGCGTCGTCGATGGTCTGTAGCTTGATCCGGTGCTGGTGCTTGGAGAGGGGACTGAAAACGGGTGGTAATGTGGATCACAGTGCAAGAAGTGAACTCCGTGGGGCCACAAGGGACCACTGACGGGAGAATATGGCGACCAAGGTACATAATGAAGACCATTATACAGATGGCCCGAACTGAGATGTCCATCAGAAGGTAAGTGTCTGGTCGGACAAAAGGCTTGAACAGGTTTCAGCCCCAATGCCATGCGTCGCCTTTTTGATTTCATTCGCCGATTCTGGAACCATATTTTGATGGTTGTTTCTGATAAGTTGAGGGAAGATGCAAGCTCACTCCTCCGCGTGCGAGACACGTAGTTTTCTCGGAGGAATTCCTTTTCAAGTCTGCTAAGCTGCTCCCGAGTGAAAGCCGTCCTGTAGCGACGAGTCCTTGTCGCGTCATCATGGCGTTGTGCGTCTATGAAAACATAAAGACCACTGAATATGTTAGATCTGGGCCATATTCACAACAGAGGAATCTGGAAATTAGGGAGGATTTTAGGGCCTATATTCAACCCTCCTTGTTTTGTTTTCTCTTGCTGAGAAAAAAAATGAAACCAAAATTAAAAACATGGATATAGAACAAACTGTCTTGAAATTTAACTCTGTTGTATTGATAAAAGCAATCACCACAGCACCCCTTTGTACTAAATGGCAGCTTCGAAAGAAGTTGTGACCAATGATCTCTATGGAAGCGACTTACATCATTGTTAGCCCATTGTTCATTGAGGAATCCTTTGTTGTTTTGAAACAATATTTAAACAAAAATTTGGTAAAAAAAATTGAAGTTCTCTCATAACCAAACCTGAAGTATTTCACACAATGTTGAATTAAACAAGAAGTAAAGTGCAAGATAAACAAATCTTGACAAAAATCGATCTTTCTTCTGCATGCTTTCTACTCCAAAAGATAGCATCGGTCAAGTAAAAGATTGGGAAAATTAGGAACTAGTAAATAGAGAGCAGATAGCAAAAGTCGACGAAAATCTTTTGTGATGAAAACTGATAAAAAACAATTGGTACTGAAATCACATCACTGATTGAAGTGAGCAGTTTTCTCTGCATGTCACCTCTTACTTGTTTTCTATTTTCATCTTCCATTTGCTGTGCGTCTTTGTGATTCATTTTTGTTGTGTTAAGAGTCCGGAAGACAAAGCAAACAAGTTCCTGTTAATTCCTCGGTCCTCGTGAAAATCTCTGTCAAACTTTCGCTACTGTTGAGCCACCATCAAATGAATCATACATGATAACATATTTCGCAAATTCACTAGAACTGAACGCACGCCGCTTAGCGGATTGCGCAACCATATTCAAGAAAATAATCTTGTAATCCAAAACCAATTTACTGGCGAAAAGAAAATGAGACAGGAAAGAAGAAATAAATTTCGTGATATTCGATCAACCGCTGACAAATTTTTGTTAGAAATTTTCATTTATATCATGTTTGACCAAAAAACAATTCAAACCAATTTTTAGTGATATGCGCGTTAGCTAAATTCATTTTCTCTTTAACTTATTGACGATCACATCAAAGAGTGGGTTGGAACGCTTAAACACTATAAAGTAGCGGCTCCTTAAAGGAAACCAGATTAAATTTGCACTTTCTAACTTATAACACGTTTTCAATTCAGCAACTTTACCTGGGTGATGTTCCGAGTTACGTTGAATGTTAAAAGATCTTCCAGTTGATAGAGAGAGCTGAGAGGTTTGCGAAAAGGCGCTCGTGTGGCCTGTGCCAGCACCTTCCAAGGCTAATGGCCGAGGTATGTTTATGGCGCCGCTAAAACTAGGCGAACTTCGAGCGATATCATCTCCTGAGGAGCACCTCGGCAGTGTCATACATCCATGAGTGTCATCACTTCTCGTTTCGGCGAAGCTTTCCTTGGAAATGAGTGATTCTACTGTGAAAGCGGACGTCTTTCCTCCCTGCATGTTGTCGACCGGCGCCAGTCTTGCGGTAAATGAGTCGAAATGGGAGAGTGGTTCTGTCTTTAAGAGATGTCCACATATGATCACGTGAATTTTACCTTAAATTGCTTTGATGAACATTATCAAAGGCCGGATTAAAATAATTAATTAGCCCTGTGAACGACCCCCGAGGAAGGAAATGGGGTTTTACCAATATTAGATTTCTATGGCTTTTCTATCTGCGGGCAATCGTCTCAGATTTTTAGGATAAACAAAGACATAATAACGTTTATTTGCCAATTTTGAAATGGGGCAGCGTACGCAAAGTGCCCGGAAGTCATTTTGCAAACAGTTTTTTCTACAGTGGAAAATTAACATTTAAATACACAGAAGAAATGCAAGGGTTTGTTAGTTGATTTTCATTTTCACACTATCGCTCTGATTTGATCCATAAGAATTCATTTTCTTTTTAAAGCTTGTTCAAAGAAAATAAATATGTCGTGACCACGGAGTAAATCAAAAAAATTAAAAAAGTATTTATTTACCACCTTCCGCAGCGCAGTAAATCAAACGTTTTTTTATCGATTAGGGACATAAACAACCTACTGAAAATGAATGAGAGGGTGAAGAAAATTTGCTCATGAAATGTCCCCATTAATCCTTTTTTAACTCTTTTGATTAGTAGGTTACTTTAGATTAGCTAGTTTGTTTTCGAACTCGGTAATTTTTTCAGATATTTCTTGGTGTTTTGGATCAAAAAGAAACATATTTCTACGCCACTGAAATGCATGAAACGGTTGTTGAATCCATCTCAGCATTATATTTTTCTCGAGAAATTGATTAAAAGTCTACTATTGCTGCACTGAGCTGAGACCAATTCCGTTGGAAGGACAGAATTTTTAGTACATATCATCCATTTGCGTGACAACAGAATCATCGCCACACATTTAAACTTTGTTTAAGTTCACAAATTCAACAGTGCTCTGGATCACTTACAAATAGTTATTATGTCAGCAATAAAATGCGTCAGAGCAAACGTTTTAGGTATAAAATGGGAAGACGTGAGAAGCTTTGCCAGCCGGGGCTTACTATATTCGTGCAATTTGTTAAGAGCGCATTTTAGCAAAGAGTGATTCAATAACTCCGACTTGTGGTTCGGTCAGCAGCTGTCACAGCGATTAAATCAATGGGCGTAAACATTCTCTTTGTTTTTAATCTCTAGGCGTAAATAATACAAAGTGGTTAAGTTAACGCTATCTTTACCCCTTCAACATCTTCGAAGAAACAAATTGCATATTAATAAACTCGCTAAGTGATCCTTAAAGCAGTTTTAGAAGAACGCGCAGATTAGCGCATTTTTTTAACGACTCGCATTCTGTACGCAGTCTTGTGGCGTTTTGTAATATTACCCTGTTTGTATTAGGAATTTAATAGACGGCTTCTAGTGGTCTCTTAACACTGCTTTCACTTTTTTCCTGTTATATGGGTGCGCAATGTCAAACAGAGAAACACGCTTCGGGTCGCAATTGACGGCTTAGACATCCGGGGGTAATGTTCAAACGACTGCTGTAATATTAGGTTTGACAACAGGAAGACATAATTAACAATTTATGTTAAAGAAGCTATGTGCTCATTCTGAGGTTGTTTTCTTTCAGCTGAATAAAGAGTTTAACCTTATTATATTATCATTATAAACAGAACAAAAATGTGATCAAGCTGTTTTTGTGTAAATAAGACAGCATGCTGAATCAAAATATTACACCACTGCGCTTTTTGATCGCTGAATATGCTTTTGTAATTTGAGTTTATCCCCAGTTTTTCTTTTAGGCACATTATAATCCTTTTTTAAGAGATTAAGAGAAAAAATTTATAGGAAAATAGTCGGTGAAATTGATTTAGTTAAATAAGCCCCCTTCTGAAAGCGACATAAGGATCTTCCCTGCTCCAATCATTTGGTAACACATCGCGGTATTTCAGAACCGCGCAAGCTTCCTAACTCTCTAAGAATTGTCCTGTAATGTTGTCATAGTTTTGTGGATAGGTCAGGCAAAATGCTTTCCTTTATTTTTCACCATACGTAATTTTCTACGGATGGGTTGTACAAACACTGTATGCCAAGCATACTCTGACGGTAGTCAGATCTTTCAATGAACAGAACCATGAACATTCTGGATAATACGTAATACTAATAAGCTAACGAGGGTTCCCTAGTACTGTCGAAAAATTAGTTAGCGTATAAGATTCAAGCCGCCATATTCTAATCTTGCCGATAAACTTCGTGCGTAATATCTAAGGCGAGTGGTGTTCTAAAGCAATCTGTTTACCAAATCTTGTCAATCTTCGCACTTACAGTTAGCACAATTTCAAAAGGTTCGGCAGAACGGAAAACTGACGTAAAATTTCATTTAGCTTTCAAACAATACTTTCCACGGCAAACCGCACGGTGCTCTCTCTCTTCCCTGGGAAAACGAACATCTGGATTCGCAGAGGAAGAGAATTGAGGGGGTGTGGATATACGGATCACTCAACCATAAAGAGCTTGCCTCAGTACAAACCACCACACTTCAGGTGTCCTTTGCGTTCAACAGAAAAATTAAGATAAATCTAAAATAATTCAAAACCCGCCTGAAAAAAAAAAAGAAAAGACGTTCGAAGGCCACAATAAACATAAACATTTAATTGAAAGCTGTTTTTTCTCTCTGTGTGCTTCTCAGCGGTGGCAGTGTATCCTTAGAGGATTTAAGCGCTCCCAAGGTGTGAAATGTAGTATCTTTTAATTCAAATTCGGACTGCTGAAGGAATTATGTAGTTTAACGAACTGATTGATCGAGTCGACGAAATTATAGGGCTCCGAATTATTAACTGTGGAAAAGAAAAAGCAATGGGCTACCCGCTATGACAAAAAACCAAACAAAGGCACTCCGGAGACTTTTTTGTTCTCAGCTGAGCGACCCACGCTTGGCTTCAAAGAAGAAGTAACTATAGTTTTTTGATGACTGTCATTTTTGCACGTTATCTGATGAAAACTGAGTCTATTCACGCAGTTCTTCTATTCAACTGCGGTTGTTTTTTTCAGTAAACGCCGCTATATACCTAATCGAATTACGCGGGTACACAGTGAATAAGGTTCCCATTGAATTAATTAAGCTCATGCGATCCTCATGTTTGAATTTACGGGACATTAAAAGCTTTATTTAACCACAGGACAATTTAAAAAGAATGGATTTTCAGGCAAGTTTAAATTGCATTTGTTAATATAAATCTTCAGATGTGATATCAGTTCAGTTGCTTGGCGGTGCTATCGAAACTCGTTGAATGACAACAGGAATACATGGATGTTGTTGAAAAACATTTTCAAAACATTTCAACCTGAGTAGGTGATATAAAGCGTCAGTTTTCACCCAGACTAAAATAAAACGGATTCGAAACACTGTTATGAAGTTAAACAAACAAAAGGCGACATTTTTCTTATCTAAATTCAATGAGTAAATATGCTTTCACCATATTTGTGTCCAGTTGTTTTATTCGCGATGAAATTACAGTTTTTTTCAGCCCCAACAGTCAATAGTTGTGTTGGTTTTCAGAATCCATCTATTGTACGGTGAAACGAACCGCCTTTTTTCCTATGTTAACCGTGAGACTGTGAGTTTTAATTTACACACCAAACCGAGCTGAGTGACATGAATGACGAGTTTATATCGCAAAGAGGAAAATTTTTTTTTCAGAAAAACTGTTGTCGAAGCTAGGTCTTTTGTAGTATCTTGGGTACATTTCGCCTTGTGCATTTCTTTGGGTTAAACACTATACTGAAGCCAAAGAAAAAACAAAATGATGGTCCTAGGTATGTGAGTCGGCAGGGATTATTTCAGAGATTTAATTTCGCTAGAGCTTTTCCTTCTCAATGAGAGCGAGCAAGGTCTTCCTCTGTCGCTTAAAATTGCATTTCAATAGAAGTACACAAAGATTTAAAACGCGTTCTTCTTTCAAAATAGTCTAAAAAATTTGGAAATTTAACTGTTCCAAGGCTCGCTCTCCTCTGTTTGTCTCCATTTTCCAAACAGGCTCATGTACTCATTGTTAATAGCGACTAAAGAGCTCCTGAGAGACTGAAATGTGTATTTCTTTTTAACGTTGGACTACAGGAAAAACTCTTTGGTTCAGTACAGTTTCGTGCCGGCTGAAGACAAGTCAAAAGTGTTTTCGTTAAATCATCGCTTTCCTTGTAAACTATATAGGTCTACCAAATAGACATCTAATTCCCACCTTTTTTATTTTCCCCTAGTACAAGGAGCAAGAATATTAAATGTAATGCTACCTTTTAAGTTGATTTCTCATTTCAAGGATATTCAGCGACTGTTTTTCTACCAAAAGAGCTATCGACACAACTGAAATCCAAACTAAAAGCTTTTAATAACTAGCTATCGAAGATATACTTACTAACATTGCTTAAAAAGGACAGGAAAGTGATTCTGTACTACATGTTTCTGTAGTGTAAAAAATAGGGCAACAGCTAGCTCACGGAAGTATGATGCATGAAAACGAAAATCTCCCTAAAATATAAACCATCTCAACGATAGCATTCTCTTCTATGTATTGAATAGTTCCTCGGCTTATGGTTGATAGAATAATTTCCATTTCGTTTTATTTTGATCCTGAAAAATTTGAAATGTTGCAAAGCCTCTTGGAAAATCCAAATAGTTTTGTTTACTTTTTCGTTAATGCCCCAATGAAAACTACCTGCACGAGTCCTTTGAATTTCTGGCAGCGATCATATTTTTGTCTTCCAAGGAAATCATGGCCGTTTCTAAATTTCTGCTTTAATTTTCATTTTTAATTTCCCACCAATGTGGAACTAATCTGATATTTCAAATGGTAAAAGCTGGTCGGAGGGTTGTTAACATCTCGCGAATCTTACATGTCCATTTAATTTCCCAATACGATGTCAAACCTTCAATTTCTACATTCTCACTGCAGGTGTTTTTATCGTTTTTTTTTTTTTTTTTAGAGAAGGAGACTTTTAGTGGCAAGCATTTTTGGATTAATTATGAATATCGGCAGCGAAAACAGCCCAAAATGAGATTGTAATGTCCTAGCAAATTCTTATCAATGAGTCGCAAATTATACGTCACCAATTGAAAGAGATACAAGATACAGGCTTACACCTACATGTTGAGCTTAGAGGATGCTTTCCAGGTCTGTTACTATGAAAATCAATGGAAAAAAACGTGACTCTCCTTTTGACCTTTGAACTAAAATCCTCTTTCGTTTTTCAACCTTCAAAAGTTGTTACATATAAGATTGGTGTTCATTCTGCTCGAGCATGCCTGCATAGTTACCCAAGCAAACTCTATAACACAAAAATGACTACCGATATAAAATGCTCAGATTGAATACATTTTATCAAAGAAACAAGTACAAATGAAATGCATACCTGAATTCCTAACCAAAAGTGTTGAATGCCTTCATTTGAGATCGGAAACTCTTTTCCCAAACTTTCTGTGTTGGCGAAAAGGTTCTTTGAGTTGTGCACGATGACTATCGTATTAGACTCGTCTCAAGTCCTATCATATTTATAAGAATCAGTGCCGGCACGTTATGCTCACATGGAGAGAACACCTGACGGTAGAAAATCTCCCAAAACATTCAAATATAACTCAAAACATTTCAGTTGTATGTATTATGTCTTAGATTTATGATGGGAATTCTCAAGGTGTGTTTTACTTCTGGGCTGGATTCTTTTCAAATGTACATCTTATCTCTCGCTGTGAATCATAAAATTAGCACCGTTTTCTTTGTGTTTCCAATTCTTATCGACTTACGAACTGTTCATTTAAGCTTTGTTTCTAGTCAACTGAAAAAGATTAAAAGGAAAAGAGCTCTGCACGGTTTTTTGGTTATTAAATCCGGCAAAAGGCTACACTTTATTTGCTCAGCCAGACTTAGCAAGCAAGACTCAGTGGAAAAGGTTGTTAAAAAATAAGCTTTTCTGGAACATCTTTTAATGTGAATACGAGATTTTGTAGCTGAACCTGAAATGATGTTTGTTATTATGGAAAAATTGCAAGCAAGACTCAGTGGAAAAAGGTTGGTAAAAAATAAGTTTTCTGAAAGATTTTCTAATGTGAATACGAGATTTTGTAGTTGAAACTGAAGTATTGGTTATTGAGGCAAAATTGCGTTGAAAAATGCCTTCCTTGGCTTTGAAAACAAACAAAAAAAAATTCAAGATTAAACTCGATCTAAGTAGAAAAAATCACATTAATGACTCTAGTGCCGAGGGTTGAGCATTTTGATGTTTTTTTTTTTTTAGAGTCAAAAGCTCTTTCCTGAGGTTTTTGAACTCAAATCCAACCAATAATTTTATTGCGGAAGATTTATGATTTTCAGTACATTTCCAAGATTCTGAGAGGAGTGTCCATCCTGATGTTGCACCATCCGGAAACCATTGTCGTCTGTTGACTAATTTACTGTTAAGTGTATTTGGATTGATGTAAACCCTTGGAGAGAGTTACATTTTTATGACTTAGAAAGTCAGTAAAAGTGATCTTTTAGAATATTTCTCAAGGAAAATTAAGGACGTTCCCCTTTTTCTCTGTGAATGCCATTCATGGGGGGAACACTGATATCACACTGTGCAAATAATTGTTACAAAATTTGAAGGAACTGTAATTTTGTCTAAGTTGAAAACGCAAATTTAGCTATTTTTGTAGTCAGTTTGGTGTGACCTTGTAACATCTCTGTACCACTAAAATTGTGAAATGATTTTTTTTTTCAGCTCCTAGTTTTCTCTTCTTTTAAAAATGTGTCTATTTAAAATTTATCCTGAAATTGACATAGAGAGGAAAATCGTTTCTTGTAATGACAGTACAACTTCTTGGCGAATGTTGTTATTGGCCCCAAATTACGCCAAGACAATTTTTGGAATCTTCATTGGTAAAAAAAAAAAGGATTTTTTTTATAAGGAATTAAAAGGGTCACAAGTTTTCCTTTCAGTAAAAATTTTACCTAATTACTTTAAACATCTGCTTTTTTCCTTATATTTTGTAACTTGCATGTACTAGGATTTTAACATTGAGAGCGCAAAACAGCAAACAAAGCTTCAGAAGCGAAGAAAGCTAAAATATATTTTACTTAAGATAGGAAAACTTGTTTTGAGAAAGAAAAAACGATTTCTCGACTTGGTCCGTTTTATTTTCTACTCATTTTTTGGATTTTTGAATATCAAGAACATTCCTCGATATCATTCGTGAGAACATACGAGAAAACAGTATGGTACATAGGCCATTTTCTTTTTTTCAACCTGTCGGAATTCTGGTGTCTCTATTTCCACCCATGTACTGTGAAGATTGAAAGATTTGAAGACCCAGATAGTGATGGTTTCGCACGAAAAAGAGATGAAATATTATGACTTTCCAAAGTATGTCTTTGCTGGGCGAGAAATGCGTCTGTATTACTTACCTCTAATAAACCTTCAAAATTCATTATATGTCTTCCTAGCAGCGCGTTAGAAAGAATGGCGAATGCAGTTTCGCGTTTCCAAATAGTTTACACAAAATCACGCCAAAGATATGGTCCAGCTTTTAAAGCTTATCGTTCAACGCAAATTTAATAAATTGTCGAGGGCGAAAAAAACCCAAGTGCGTGGACATACAGAGCCGCCCATGAAAATAAAGGATTTGTTTATTAGCTTGAAATCTGTTCCATTGCAGCTCTTTGCTACGCGTACCTTGCACGTAAAACGATCTATTAAGCAATACTACAAAAAGAATTTGCTTCCAGCCTTTGCCAACTCAGAAACGCCTCCGAGTTCAGCCTAATTAAGGAGCAATTTTGTCTAAATAGCGCGTTATTTCTTTGCGTTCACTTTTGTGTTATATTTTAAGAAGACTCTGATGACATCCTTAACACCGCTTCTCTTGGGATTTTTCCTCGCCTACTTTATCCGGCAATCAAAGAGGAATTTTTCACGTTTACCAAAGAAACACTGTTGGCTTGTTACACAACAAAAATTGCTTTGAAGTGTTTTATTGTCAATGATTTAATAGCTTTCGACATTTACTTACCGAAGTGCAATATTGGTGTTGGTGTGGAGATTTTTCGCATCATTAGAGAAATACTACTGTTCAATGCATTACACACTGTGATCAAGTTTGCAATCTTCCAAAACGATGTAAATGATATTTAATATCATTCAGAAATGTTTCAAATTTATGAACTGTATCTCGAGGTACAGAAATAAAAAACGGAAACAAAGGGAATGTTGTACGTCACATCAAAAGCCAATTCAGTATATGATAGAAGGTTAAAAAACTTTTTCGTGAAACGCTTGTTTCAGTTGCTTTATTTTTTGGACCATTGATTAAAGCCATTCTTAGAAATAGAAGAACGTGACAGTATTTTTATTCTAACGAAACGGTATTTCGCGTGAAATCGTTTCGTTTCCGAGATCCGTGAAGCGTGGGTCGTTAACTCACGTGTACACTAACACGTGTTTTCACGTTATATAACAACTGTTATATAACAAAACTGAGTAACACGTAGGAGAGAAACGTGTTTCTCAAGAAATTACTTCATTTTTCGGCTAATCATGCTGATGTTTTGTAAAGAATTAGCCTGTTGTTTTCATCGGTGACAAAATGCGACGTTTATTTGGATTAGAAAAACGCAAAAACTCCTTCATGTCAAATCGATTATCACTATCCTGTTAAATCAACAGGCATTTACTGAATTTTTAGTGCAAACAAGTGAGATGTCGCGTCACGTTGTCGAACACGTGAGTTCAATTCACGCGTATCTTGAGTCACCCACGCGTTCTTGCGCGACGGGAACGCCGCCTTTTGGATTTATCAGCGTTCTTCAGCACAATCTGAAACTACTTAAAAAACATAAAAAAAATTTTCGGTTCTTTAAATTCAATCTACTGAAGGAAGACATAAACTGTGCAAATAGAAATTCAGTTCGCGATAGTGTTCAACATAATTTTCGAGGTTTTTCTGGAATATTCATTTCTGTACTTGTATGTTTGAATTACAAAGAAGAAGAAAAAGACACCGCTCGAGGGAAACGCCCACAGTTTGAAGAACGTGTTCAATTATTTCCAAGGGATAGTTTTGAAGACTCAGGGTCGGAGGAAAATTGCTGCGGATATATTGATAGCTGTCCGCCCAGTGTGAAAAGGACAGTATTTCTACTACGCAAGAAAGACGTTTACAGCCTTTGAAAAATAAGTTACAGAGAAATTTCCGTTTGAAAGAAGGTTGGGTCCAAAAGGATCTCTTTTTGATCACATTTTTGCACTTTTGTTTTTAATGAAATACATTTTCCTGATAAGATAGAGGAATATTCAATTTGTATGAGTATTGGCTTGTTTAACAATTCACAAAGACTAAGCCACGCGTTCATTTTTGGACGTAAAGCCTCAGTCTAGGCTTTCATATATCCTTCATCAAAAAAAGTGGCGATCCATTGACGTGCGTGATGAAGTTTATATATAATTTTATTAGCTTGCAATATTTAAAATTCTACTAAATGCACGAAGATTAATTTGCAAAGCTGTTTTTTTACGGTGAGATATCCTCAGTGATCGAAAGTAGAGGAAAGGGCGTTGTCTGACATGCAGGAGAAGGGGAACAAGACGGGAATATTAGAGTTTTATTCTGGGACAAATGCAATATAAATGTGACTTTAAATCTGAATCTGAAATGTCTGTAAGCTTTAATAAACATTTCAACAAGTCTATAGGTCGTAAGATCTCAGGGAAAAGGTGAATATGGTGGGGCTTTGCATTTACTGAGTAAAATTTTCAATAAACTTCTGGTCGATAAGTTAATTACTATGATTGATGTACCTTTGCTATGTGCCAAATAAATATAGAGGGTAAGTTTCTAAAGAAACTGTGGTGCTGCGTCGGTGGAAGAGTATAACAGGGTAATTTAGTGTTATCAACTGAGTTGAAAACGTAAATTGGCCACCGTAAAGAGTTTACAGGCTGACGTTTCGAGCGTTCGCCCTTCGTCAAAGCGAATCGCTCGAAACGTCAGCCTTTGAACTCTTTACGGCGGTCAATTTACGTTTTCAACTCAGTTGATAACACTAAATTGCCCCATGTGTCAAATAGTTTGTCAAACAAAGATATTAACCTTTAAAATGGCACTCTTGGGTCTAAACACAAGTGAAACTCAGAATCAATTTTTTCTTTCAATTTCATTTTACATTATATCAAATTCCGACTCCGAATTATTACTTCGGGCTACATGCCCACTTCATCGTACACCTTGAGCAGGTTACTGCTTCAAGAGAGTCTGCATGAATTAAAACAGAATCGATCGGCACCGGGGAGATAATTTAATGCTCAATTTTCTTTTTTAGATAACGAAACAAATTCAATTGGAAAAGACAAAGTACAAATCCAGTTGGGAAAACAAAGAGCACACTTACCGACATTATCACGTACAGGTCAACACTGTTGAAAAAAAGTTCGTGCTGTTAATTAACTGACCACTTTATGTGGTCAATAAAAGAGTCTTAACGGATGTCTTTAACTTAAAAGTAGGCTAATATGTTTACATTTTCTTGTCAATGAATTCGTAAATTTGGCTTAGACCTTCCACCTTCAGCGGATATGTTGTGCGGAACGTGCCAGCTCAAATATCAAGCTCGAGACTTTGTTTTGACTGAGATGAGTTCTAAGTTGAGTTATAGCTTTTGTCAAAAAGGTCGAGTTTTGAAAAATCTTTCAAAACCTGCTCTTCGCCGCAGAATTTTGCAACGATCTTAAAATTTGTGAAAGGAATAGAGCTTTAACGTTTGACTTTTAAACTGCGTCGACTTGTTAATTAGGTCTTGTTTCTGTAGTTGAAGGAGTTTATTCGGGTTTAGATCAATTTATTTTTTTTATTGTAGGTTTTTAATGATGCCTTCAAGGGGCGGAATACAACAAAAAGGTATCGACTCTTGCGTACTGTTTTCACACGAATTTCGCTTTTTTTTTTTTTTTACTGGTCGTATGAGATAGAAAAGGAGGAGAGAGATAATAAATGTTGTTCTTGCGGAGAAAGTTTAAATTTATTGTGTTCACATTTTTATGCTTCCTAAGAGTATCGCGTATGAATTGGTAAGGCCTTGTAAAATAACACATCTCGTACCCCATTCAACTTGGGCATACAGGTTGAGAACGTCTTCTTTTTAAAATCAGTCGAGTTTATTTTTACTATCAATCCTTATGCTTCACCTACTTACTAAAAATTTCTATGTAGTAAAACTTACTCCCGCTCCCTGAGCTGTATTGGGACGTTTTTTCATCAATTGCTATGTTTCCCATTTGGAGAAAACAAACAACGAGAAAAAATCTAGCTAGAGAAAAATTACTGAAAGCAAGGCAATTACAGTAAAGAAGGTTCCTCATTTTAAATGGTGCCAACTTTGTGTGGCTGGATAGTTCTCAATGATTTGACTCTTTGTTCAGCAATTAGGTTTCTTTACCGAAAAGCAGGTGGAGTGGAGACCCATGAAATTTTTGCTCCTAAAATCATAGACTGATATGATGTCTCTTTTTGTCCCGAGTCTTATGGGAAGAGAACTTTTCTTTGTGGAAACTGTCAGCCTAAGTTACTTCTCGTGTCGAAGCTTTTGCCCCCCAGTCTTCGAAAACAAAGCCGTTTTATTTTCTTCAATGGATGAGAATGTTGAAAGAAATGGTTTCTTTTATTATTTGCGTACTTTGAAAGATTTTCTCTTTTATAGTAAGTATCACTTACGTAACGTGCACTAAGATACTTGAAAGCGACTGTGTCTATGCCATAATATATCTCTGGCCTTACGATCAGCTTTTCCACTACGAAGATCTTTTGTTTTTTAGTTCGCGGAAGTATGAAGAACAAGTTGCTTTTGTCTGATCAGTACGCGTCGAGTTTTTGATTTTTAAGGTATGGGATTCATGTTTCAGAGCAAGTTTATGGCCATATGCATTGTACATTCGTCGGTGACTATTGGGAAGATATGTTTTCCAAGAACATGAGTAACGTTCAAGACTTTCACACACAGAAAGAATTGAACCCACGTCAAAAGTGAAGTAAAAATACAAAGACTGACAGAAGACAATGCTCCCACCACACTCCCAGGACTATCACTGTGGCTCGCGAAAGAAGACTACTTAGATATCTGTGTGCGATAATTTTTCTCTAGTTTTTCACTGTCAATTTTAAGAGCATTTGTTAGAAACGACTGTCTTCTTAGCAAAATGAGACTGAATTTTTTGTACTTTTCGCTGGTTGCAGTATTTATTAGTCTGTTCATTTGACCACTCGTATGTTTATTTACAAATGATTAAACATGTAGAGGTAGATCTCTCTGTTCACGATTGTTAAGGCTTAACAAGCAGAAACTGAGGGTAACTTTTTTTTTATGACACAGGTAGATAAGCTCCCGCTAAAAAAATTCAAGGGTTGTTGCATGCAGTTCTATTCAAATGTAAACATAGATTGAAAAACACAAAAGAACTAATGCCTATTGTCTCTAGATTTGTATACATGGACTTATCGTGGTTCCGATGAGCTGAAATATTCATTGAGTTCACGACGTCTGCTTGGATTTGTCTAGGGAAGCAAACGCACGAAAAAAAATCAAGGTGAGAATTTTTAATATCTGCGCAAAAGAGAGATTTTAAGATACTTATTCCCAGCGAGTTGTTTCATCTCTCTCGCAGCAGACGACGTCTGCGACGTCTGCTCAGATTTTTCTAGAGAAGCAAACGCACGAAAAAAAACCAAGGTGAGAATTTTTAATGTCTGCGCAAAAGAGAGATTTTAAGATGCTTATTCTCAGCGAGTTGTTTGATCTCTCCTCGTTGAATCTCTTGAAGCTAGACTCTCTAAGCCCATCCTTCTCCAAAGTTTTGTTCAGCAAATTACGATATAGGTTCGAGTGAAATTTAGTTTCCATTACCACAGGGAGTGTTATTCAATTGCTGATTGTGAAAAAAGTTAATTTCCCCTTTGTAACTGTTACAAAGCCGTTACGGGCGTAAACGGCTTCGTGTTCTTTCACCCAAATATCCCAATATAGATTTCAATTTCATTATTGCTGTCGTACATGGATTATGTAAGAGAATAGTCATGATTTTAGACAGTCCGTTTTCCGAACATTTTCAATTGTTTTTTCACATGACGTTTTTAGGCGTTCAGACGAAGTGTTTGGGTTCGTGTGCTTTGTTGATTTTCGAAAGAGCTGAGATTTATTTCATGCAAATTTACAGTTAACAGCTTTGAAATTAATAAAAAGAATTGCTTGTGACATACATGTAAGTGGAACTTTGTAAGTGAAGTTGCGTGCACTTTTAGTCATGTAAATTAACCTCTACAAAATCATGCTTCAAATAATTCTTTGTCACTTTGAATATAGTTTCCGAAAAGTGAAGTATAAAAATTCACGTTTTTAATTCAAGTTGATTAAACAAGCAGCTAGTTGATCTCATTTCAAAAAAGCTGAAAATGAGTTGGCCATGCAACAGTTTGTTCTTATGAACCCGCTTTTCGACTGACTGAATAATTCCAGGGCACACAGCCATATATCATCATTTGCAAGTTGCATGGTGCGCTCGTGTCTTACCGGCCTTTTTTCAGTGTAGTGAGCTTATTTTTGGAGGAACACTGATTTTAAACTTTTGAAGGGAAATACGGAAAACATATTGAATTCCTACTTACCGTGTCTTTACGGTCAGGTTTCTTGGTTTCCACCCTGAGGACCCCGGCTATTTAATTTCCACGCTTTGGAGAAAAGGGGAAAAAATAAGTTCTTACTCAAATACATCCCATACCGAGAATCAACCCAGGCTACTTGAGTGAACTCGGTAATGTTAACTGCTTGACTCTAAGGCAATCTTGTTAGGCTTTCGAAAGACTGCCCGGCCGCTGGTTTTTAGGGTCGGATTCTCAAGAATTGACTTATTGACTTTTATAAGCAAGAACTTTCAATATTGTTTTAATACAAAGCGGTTAAAAGCGCATGAATCACATAAGGGGTGAAAATGTCTGAATGTCCTATTGGGATATGAATTGGGATGCAAACTGTTTGAAAATATTAAACATGTTTGATTTGGAATTAAACGTTAAAAACTTGACTGTTAGCTCCCATCAATTGCAGCCGTCTAACATGTACAAAAGCACCCCCACCCCACCCCCCTCGACCCTCGGCCCTCACATCTTGAAGCCCGACGGAATTTAGGAAAGATATTATAACTGACAGGGCACGGTAAAAATTTGATGACACCTCCCCACCTAAATGAATTTCGCCCACCTGCTCTTTGACTTGACACCAATAAACGAGACATTCACAAAGGCTAAAAAATTTATTGAATAAGTTTACAAATTTTTGACGGACAAAGGAGTGAAAACGTTTCGCCTAAGGTATTAAGTTAAGTTTACATGCACATAAATATATTCAAGCACATAAACTGTGGAGACAGCTGTTTCCCAGTATTATTTACGATACACCTTCTTTCTGAATTATCTTTACTTAGAGAAAAACAAAACGTCTCTTAAAGATCTAAGTCTGCATATTGGCAATGGACGTTATCACATGTTATGGACAAATTACGGCTTAACTTATTGCTTTTGAGCGGTTTTTTTTATTTCTCCGCCTGTAATAATGAGCAAAGTTCACGAGGTAACTAAATCAGATTCGAAAATGCTGTGTATTTTGCGGATAGGCGGGGAACATATTTTGTGGTTCAAGATAAACGAAGTTCTGTTGAAGGGAAATTTCTGCATTTTCTTTTCAAAAAGGGGAATATTAAAAAGAAAAGAAATGTTGTATTTCAAACTTTCAGTCCTTGTTGAATAACAACGCATTTTATTTATTAGTGATATTTCAGTAAATTATTTCGAGGTGTTTGATCCCTTAGTTCCCGTTGTTAAAACAAACTTGAACAAATACCATCTCCTTTCCCGTCCAACTCCCTTGGAGATGCTGATTCAACCAACATTAGTTCAATTTTTGGGCATTTCATTCATCTGTGGCAACCTATTTTTTTTAAGAAGGGAGCTCGGAAACTCCAAAAACTTGCTTGCTTTATGGTTATAAAATGACATCTGTCTAATATACGTTACCCAAATACATTGGAAGTATTTCAACGTGTGCTCCTTTCTTTCATCTCGAAATGCAACAAGTGTTTTATTTCATTATGTTGCGTGTGTTTTATTATCTGAGAAATTTCTTTTTGACAGTTTGTTTTCACCTCCCAACATAGTTTCTACTTGTTCCACCTTTAGCTGACAGTTGACAGGTTTTAAACCCAGTTGTTTGTTTCATTCCCTGCTGTTTTATCTGTTTTCCGCTTTTTCCTAATTACTGTCATCGACTCACTGTGTGGTTCCACAATTCAACGAGGAGCGGCCTCATTCTCTGATAACGAAACATGCAAACTCAATTCTCCTATCATATCATAAAAATGTGTTGTGATTGTAAGAGACGAACTACCTTAATGAAAATTAACCTCAACATCGGTGAAGATTAAATAACACGCTCGAGATATCCCTTTTGCAATCAAATATATCTGCACCCTAATCAGTCGCTTACTTATTCAATGCGTTGCATTTGTAGCTATTTTCTCGTCAAAGACCATTGTCAACTCAGGCAGTACAGGCGTATTTTCTTCCCGTATGTGGGTCGATTTTCTGGTAATAGAAGATAATTTCCTCTTCCAGTCATTAGGAAACAATTGAAGAGTTCTAAGGAGAAGGTGACTCTCTTCTGAGTTCGGTGTTTTAAAGCTACATGAGGATGCCACTTTATGAGGTTTTCACGTTGTGAGAACCAGACAGAGAAGATCTTTTTAAGCACCTGCTACTGTATAAATGTATCAACCGTAAAAATTGATTAACAAAAGGCATAGTCAGGTTTTCATAGGGGTCGTTATTTTAAAGCAAGATGCAACAAAGAATGAGCTTCAATAAAAAAGACCTCATTTGAATGCTATCTCTGTATGTTCAGCTGTGTTACAGCTTGTGGTTAAGAAACGACAAAAGTTGGATTTTAGTGTATAATAATACGATTAAGAGATAATCCTGTAATTAAATCAAAACACCATGGGTATAGAAGTACAAATTGATATAGCTCAAGCCAAAAAGCCGTCAATCCACAATGCAATGTTCCCAAACGACATCGAAGCTCCGAACACTTGCCATGTAGCAACCCTAAATAAGCACTTTTCACACCAACAATTCTCAAAATTCTTCATTTACATCCGACTGATGCAAGGAATCTTTCATTTGAGTGGGAAACATAAGGTTTATACAAGAAAGTAATTTAATTAACGTCAACACACATTTGTTTGAGGTCATGCACAAACGTTTTCAAGAGAGGGTGTAATTGCCCATTCAGTAGAGGACAAGGTTTTCTAAATTTGATGAATACCTCTGTTTTTTATTACGAAATGGTATGAGAACTTCTAAGAAAACATAAAAAAGTGACTTAGTACATGCTTATTTTCTGCCAATGCCACAATAGTGGCCCTGCGGTGATAGGGATTTACTTTTATAGGCAATGACGCCTTCAAATATTCACTGTGGGAACGTCGACAATCTTAAAAACTACACACAGAAGACCTCCTTAAACACTACACACAGAAGACCTCCTAAAACACTACATTCCTTCCAATTATTCACTGATAAAACTCCATGAAAAGAAAATAAAGCAACAATCAGGATGTTAAAAATAAATTTAGGTAGTTTAGTTGCGAAAGTTTGCCATTTCCTAAAGCGGTTTTCATAAGTGTCATCACTTCCAGAGAAATTCAACACATCTGCCGGATTATGGTCTAATTTTGACCCCCGGGACAAAAGAAGAGTTTAAATCGAAAACCGAAATGTAAATTCTTGTCATGCAATGTGGAGAGGTGGCGATGTATCTGTCTTATCTATGTATATTATCTTGAATGAATTCAGCATTATCTTCATTATCTTCGACCTAACTCTCAAAAATGTGGGCCTGGTTTATTACAATTTTAACCCAGCTGAGGAGTAACTCAATACAGTGGTTTTTGCTACATTTCGTGCAGCAGTAGTTTACTCTGATTAAGCTGTCTGCGTTCCAATTCTGCACCACTGTATAACCAAAAAAACAAATAGGTCAGCAATATTTATGTGAGCTTCTTGGCACATAATTATTTTACCATTTACATTATCCTTCACACATAGTTAACGCATTGTTCTCACACATTTTGACTAAGCACAACTACGTTTAACTCAGATACAAAAATATCTACACTCTAAAGACGGAAATTTTTTCCGTGCTCTATGATCATGCTTGGAAATAAAGTTGTTTTTCCAATTTTCAAGCGAAACTTGATCCTGCTCTTTTATCAAATGTTAGGTTCTGCAGTCACAGTGCCGGAAACTATGTCAATTGATACTGTCTCGGAAATCAATTAGTGTCAGCACAGCTTACGCACATAGAGAGGGCTTGGTTTGATTAAAGCAACTTTGGGTCAAGGTATGTGGCGCAGAAATTTCACTGATTTTACAGTAAAAACCTGGATTGTGAATGTCAGATGTCGCTATGAACTGCATTAATGGTAGTATCAGAAGCTTGTGGCTTAAGGTGGGTCTGTGAGATATCACAGCTTAGTGCGAATCGCTTGAGAATTACCTTACATTTCATATGTAAACCCCATTCAGCTGCAGCTTTTATCGACAAAATAGGTGTTTGGACGATAATTTTAGTCCAGTTTTTTTTTTAAATAGCGTGATTCTTTCAAAGAATCACGCACGGTATCTCTATTTGAGCAAAGAATTGAATCAGGAGACGGTAAGGCTATTTTGACATTGTCGTTGAGGTTCCTCTGTTGTTCCATATTTTACCTACCACTGTTAGCAGCCTCCCCGAGGTTTGAATCAATAACAAAATAACATGATAAATAGCATAAAGATGTGAACAAATATGATAACAAGTTCGCTAACAAGGTCTTCTTGCAGCGAGCTAACTATGATAAATGTGCTGTAGAGAAGGATGCCTTAGATACAGGCTTTGGATGATGACAGATGTCTTAGAAGATTCCTTTACTCAAATTTTTGTACCTCAGGGAATTTTCCAAACCTCAATATTTCTACGACGAACCAAACCTTTACAATTAAAATATTTTACCCTGCTCTCTATAACTGCATTGCATATTGATTAACCTTTTTTTTAATTGTTTCAAAATTTCCTTGAGATTCCCATTTTCACCCCAGCCTCTCCGTGGGGTTTGCAACAATACAAATGGTGTCTGAACGATAATTAGTTTGTAAAGTGGACGTTAGCATGCAACTTGGCAAGTTTTCTATTCATTATCTTTGTAATGAGATTACTGAAGATTTCCTGCCCTAAGTCAAGTGCACGTGTGCACAAAATGCCGTTAAACCAATGATATGTCGCCCATCTACGCATGACAAATAGAATTGAAGTAAAACCTTTGTTCCAGAAGGTGCTTGTGGCATAGTTGATTAAAAAGATGGCTGTTTGTTCGATTTGCTTATGTGAGTATGTTGATGGGGACAACTGAAACCAAACGTATAATTTCTAGGAGTTAAAAGTCTTTGGGTAAGATCAGTGTTCGGCATTGTTATTGGCTGGATGCGTTTCACATGAGGATGGATTCCAGAAGATATCATTTGTGTAGTGATGGAGGTTCGATCTGAACGCGTTTTATGGTGATATGCATCGCCCTTCTTGTTCTTGAGTCAAGGTAGGTGCGCAGAAAACGGATGCCTCTTGAAAATTTTCAACAAAACATCCGTCTCACTTTAGTTCAGAATGTCATGAGTCCTTGGTCTCTCCAACCGTTTCAAATAATTTGTTCCTCCTAAACAAAACAGCTGTTCTTCCTATGACAATAAACTTCCAGCAAAACGCCTGTTGATAAATTTTACACTTTTTTATGATAGATTCATTCGAAAATGAAATAAAGTCATGTTTACAACTTGACCATGCTTCCCTCCTAAGGGCAAGATAGCATCGTGGCGATGGCTTTGCTCGAAATCAGCGTTAAATTAGTTTTCTTTCCGACGTAATCCTCATTTATGTCACGTTCAAGATCTGTTCAAGTAGATGTAAGATGTAGTTCACAGCTGAGGGAGACATTCTGAGAAAATCATGGGTTGAAATATAGGCACGCTTGAACGTTCCTCAGATATGTATTAAGGAATTCAAATTTTTGCATATTTTGACACCAAATAGACAGTATTCGTAACATCTTCTGCTCGCTGGTTTGAGATGGACTGCTCTAGTGGATACCAGAATTAAATACTTGGTTTTAGTTAGACGGTGGACGTTTCATTCTTTTCTATCCTTAAATCAGATTTATTTCATTCTTAATTTGATAGTACTCCCACAATTGATTCTTCATCGATCAAGTTGCCAAATTGCATAATCTTAGACTTATTTCAGGCTTATCTTTCCTTCGTCTTTTAACGATGAGGTCATCATTAGTCAGATGATGATTATTTGTAATTTTTCTACTCAGTCCTCGAGGATAAATTTTGTTAGTTCAGTAGCAAGGTACAACTAACTTCATCTATTTATTTTACAGTCAGAACAGGAAGCTGTGGTCCTGAATCCTTCCTGAGAACGAGAGGAATTTAAAACCACATCCAGTTTTTGTCTGCATATGTCAAAAGGCTCTTTGTGGGAGTTCAAGATTACTTCACAGCGTAATTGGACTGGAATGTCTTACAGTAAGAACTGTTAATATTTGTGTAACTTAAGTAGACAGTCCATATTGCTACAATATTAGTTAATCATAGGTCAGTGCTGAGGAGGTAAAGGCGACTGGTGAAGGAACTAGGAAAAATCAAATATGACAACGGGGCCACAGTTTATGTTAGAACCTCCCTTACCACTTTTTCCTGGCTATATCTTAGGTTTGTGTGTTCTCAGTTTGTGTCTGATTAGCTCAATGCTAAGTTCGGGTTGGCTCAGAATGATTGGAATACCGTTGAAAATTGTGCATAATCAGGTCCAAAGACAAAACAAAACCCTTATGGCAAAGGGGCTCCTAGCCATTCCCCTTTGCGTACTATGGTCAGTGTTTTGAAAGCTGTAAAGAGAAATAAGGTACTCAGAGTTGCAGATTTAAAAACCGGAATGTTGCATTAAAGAGAGAGATTTCATTTTCCTAATTTCCTTTCCAAAAATAATGAGTTTTTGCGATCTTTTCAACGTACCTTTCAATTCGGGACAAAGACAACAACGAGACAATTAAATTCATTTCATTTGACATAAATTGATATTACAACAAAGAATAACAACCCATCACAAACTTTGCATGTAATTTTAACATCAAAACTTGTTCCTCATATGAAAATCAAACTGTATCAAACATACTTCTGTTTTTTGCTACAATGAATCTTCTTAGAATTCATAATAGTTTACAAATTTCAAACACCAAATAACAACGGCTATTGATCAACTTAGTTAGCACGCGAAACTCAGTTTCTACTCAAAAAATACTACAGTTCAGGAGGAAAAAAAAACTATGATAAGTGGTATGTCAAACTGATTACTTACCTGTATTCTCTATACTTGGAGTTTTGTTTATTAATTTCTTCCCTTCTGTGGAAGCATTGTGGGACTCTTTTTGTATAATCTTAGAGCATTTGAATGTAACCTTTTTGTTTTCATTTAGTTCAAGCCAATAGTGTATTTTGCGACTGCTGTTCCTAAAAAATGTAGTGATTGTATGAAATGAATTGAGTTGAATTTGATGGGCGCCAATTTTTGTCATGTGATGAAATGCAAAATGTTATGGGCCGATTTGGTTACAAAATGTTGGCAGGTAATACCATGGTTTGGTTTCCTGCAAGAAATTAGTTTCTTCGGCAATATCTTGGTCTTTCTAAAAAAAATTGATGATTCTTCATTACAAAACCTGCAAGAAATTAAATTATTCGGCAACGTCTTGGTCTTTCTTAAAAGAATGAATGATTCTTCCACACAAAACCTTTCTGCGGCATTTTTGATGTCCGAAGCAGACACGAAAGTAAGCAAAATTCACAGGTATCATGAAATATCCAGTCGGCCTTCATAGCGTACTTTTGATTAAATAACGGATTTTTCAGTATTTAATCATGCAAAAGAGTAGAACTAAAAACTCGGAGGAATCAGATAACTTGTTTACCTGTCGCATTTGTCTTCATGTTGCCATAGTTACCAGACAGAGAAATGATTTGTTTTTATTTCACAACCGGAAGGTTGAGTGAAGGACTCGTTTTTGGTTTGTTTGAACTTTCCTATACGAGATACGCTTTGACACCTTCCGAAAGAGTATAATTAATTAGGTATTTATTAGATTAGTCTGAAGATCTCGAGACAATAAGGAGCCAAAATTCTCGTCTAACGTAACAGAACAGTCCCAGAATTTCCAGCTTTATAATTGGCTCTCTAAATATTCTAGATTTGTTCTCATAAGTTATAAAAACTCCATAACGTCTTTTTTTTAACTTGACCTTTCTCGCTAAAAGTTTAGCCCTTGAGAGCAGACAATTGGAACGCCTACGTAAAGAAGGCATCTTATTACCGACTGGGCAATATGCGATACGATATATTTTTAAGGGAACTGAAATATTCCCGACACAGGAAATTAGAGATTAACCTGGAAAAGCTCTCTTTAAGCTTGATGGTAAATACTCCATTTGATAAGTGTGGTCTAGAGGGCGAAAACCGGCAAACGCTCAAGCAGGATCAAAACTATGTTTACCTTTTCCAAAATAAATTATGTGATTTGTATATGTGCCATGAACAATTACTTTTTTTATCGAAGCCAGCGCAAACATTCAAAGAATTATTAACCTTCTGATTATTTAGTTTATTTGGGCTTCCGCAGTTGGATTTCAAAGTAAACAACTCACAATTTTGTAAAACTCCCACCAGGAAACGTGAACAGAACCACTTTGTAAATCGCTGTTCGACCGATCTCATTTCATCGATTAAATTTGTGGGGCAGTGAAACTTTCTAGAGAGGAAGCTTCTGGGTCTTTGGCGGAAAAAGGCTTTGGAAAACCTGAAGCATCTTACACCTTGTGTTCGGGTATGAAGGCGCCTTAATGACATCGTCTCTGACATGAAAAATGAGCATGTCAACTTGTTCCATCCATTTTCCAGGTCCTGTTTATTGAAACCTCGGTTGTGATCACGCACAAGGCGCCTAAAATATTTTTTACACCTCATAATTTTTCGTTAACCCATAAAAAAAGAAAATTGAAAATATGGTTATCTTAGAGAAAGTAGCCTGATAGCTTGTATATCATTTTAACACCAGGTTGTCTCCGAGTATATATAGTCACTTTTACCGAAAGACTCTGTGCATAACATGCTATAAAAGCGTCTCTCGTCAGTCATTAGACTCAATCCCGAGGACACCGTAAGAAAGCCGAAAGATTGCTCAGCGATTTATTGGATTGAAGTAGTTCAAAGTTTAGCAAAGCGAATGTTTTATAAGTCCTTCTGGAGAGAACTGATTTGTTTACTTAATGAAAGGGAGTAAGTCAATTAACATTCAGGAAACTACTTGAGGCTCCTGTCGAGTGGAATTGCAAAATTTTACTGGCCGGACACACAGACTCATTTAAACTGTCTTGAAGTTGATTTATTATTCTCGGTATCCTTTTATTTCGATTTGCTCACTGGCATTTCTACACAAAACAGACAGCTCAATGAAAATCCAGCTGTATTTGCTTCATTATTGGCAATGGGCAACTTTTACGATTATATCGTTCTCTTCCGCTGGAGTGATGCATTCCGCACCGTTATCAACAAAATGGCGCCCCAAAACAAAGGTTTCGCACGTTTTCTTTCACTATGACCAAAATCAGATAAAGCAAGGCTAAAACTGCAACTTAGCGGGAATGAACTCTGTGAAAACAAGAATGCAGTCACAAGAACACCGCGTTAGCACGAAAACTTATGTAGGACATTAAAGTAGAAAGATCTTGTCGAGTGATGTTTGAACTATCTTTCCTAAACTGATCCTTTCACGTTGGTAAAAATCTTACTATACATTTTCTTTCGAGAGTACGTTACATCTAACGACTTCAAAAAGCTTGCTGTGGCGACAGGAGGCAACTTTGATATCACGTATTACCAAGGAGAGTAACGTAGTAAATATTGGAATGGACTTATTATTATTCACGGTGGTCGGACGAAACCTTAGGCATAGCTCGATTTTATTTACAAATGAATACAGCAAATGCGGACGAGCTTCTCCGAAAGGAAGCTACTGTAGATTAAAGAAATCAGTTTGCATGAAACTACTGCGTGGTTGAAATGGTAAATAACAAGGGAGGAGGAATCAGTTCTACGATCCTTTCCAACATCCCTCTTTAAAAGGAGCATCTCATGAAGTTATTACTTAGTATATGAATATTCTGCTATTCTCGCTCATCAAGCTTATAATTTCCACCATAAAATAGGTACTTTTTGGCTAAGCTGGAGACTTTCACAATTAAGATATTTTTGAACTCAATATCGGAGAACAACTGAATTGTAAATTCGTTTTATAATCCAGCAAAGGCGATAATTAAATTGCCCGTAACTATTCGTCCTGAGTACAGAAGTTATCACCAAATCTTATTACTGAATTTTAAATCAAGTAATGTCATGTTTAATGGTATTTCATTTGTTAAAATATTTAGGCGTGCAAAGGGCTCCCTCGCTGCCAATGGCGGTCATCTACTGCAGACAGATAAGACTCACCCAAGGAAAACGACAAATAATTCTACACTATAATTAATTGACTCTTCCATTTTCCAATTAAAGCACTCAGCTTTGACTGGCATCGGGTATTTTCTGCTTAGACAGGAAATTACTTTGGTTTTAGTTTAATAAACGTTAAATTAAGAATTTATCAAGAAACTCATAGTTCAAGACATATCTTGAAACGTGAGATTTCTAAGGTTCACTCTACCTCCTTTCGTTTGAGAGAAAGGAAACATTTTGTCCTATAACTACCCTTATAACGTCTCTGTAGTGAACAAAATACGACTAGATATCAGAATAGAGCAATTAAAAGCGATTTCAGTTTTAGAATTGTCGTTAGATAGGTAAATGGTTTAGCACAAACACAGACAGAAGTTTTCAGTGATTTATGACCTCTTTGCGAAAGTATAATTATCTTCACCTCTGAGTAGTTGAGCAATCATTGCCTTTGACGGAATTGGTCTACTTTCTTATATGTTGTACAATAATTTGCAACCGTCAATCAAGATTTTGCAGCACAAATGTTAAAGGTTTGGCTGCCATTGAAGTAAAGATTGAATTGAAATTATTTTGAATAGGAGTTGCTCACTAGTTGTGTAAATAGGTGTTTGATGGCAAAGCGCCGCTTCATTTTTGAGTTTACTTATTATTCATTTCTACTCTCATTGCAAACTTTTCATCCAAATTTCTTGTAGGCCTTTCCTCATCAAGGACAATTTCTTCTCCATCACACAAAGTACGCTGGCTGTTTTCGTTTGCATTTGCAGTTACGGTTCCCTTTGTTGTCAGACAAGATGGCTTCCCGCGAGTTTCAGTGATTTATGAACCCTGACACGTCTTAGACGATCGTCTTTGGATGTCAAAAGAGTTAAATTTAGATTTTCACTTAAAGTTCTGAACGAAATTATTACTTAGAGATGAGCGGAAACAGTCAGGGTACTGCTTGTCTGGATAAGAAGGAAAACCGTGACTGTTATGGAGAGTTTTTTAATGAAAATCAATGGCTGCTTTGTATCGCACATTTGAGCTGTCTTTAGAGTGGCACTGTCCCTACTGTTTTGTGGACAATATTGTGTAATTTTTTTTATGAGGAAGTTATTTTCCTAAATTCTTACCAAAGCTGATAGGCAAGTATTTTATATAACTATGATAAGAAGATGGAAGTGCCATCAAAATGGCGTACTCTTTTCTAATGGAAAGAATTCACTTCATTAAGTTAAAAACGTTGTCTTTAACTTAGCTTTAGGACTTTGTTTTAATTAAAGAATCTATCAACACAATTTCTCTTTTACTGAAGTCGAATGCCGTAGAGTGCCCATAGTAATAAATAAAGACAGTTTAAAATAGAAGAGTTCAGAAAGACAGCTCCTAAAGCGTGCCTCATACTTCCCTTACGCTCGTAGAATTCACGACTAAAACAGCGACAAACAAGGTATACATAGAGAGACGTATGAAAATATCTTTTATTACCTACAGGAGAGTAACATCTAACAAGTGCTATGTGACCTGTATTTTAAAGTTATCCTTCGAAGCAATAAACGTAGAAAACGAGAACATATCTGAAACTGTTTGGCGGAATCATGCATGGTCGGTGGTATTCTGGAATGCGACTAACAAGATAGCGGAAAGGCGAAGGTGAAAATTTTTCGGCTGTGAATCTCTTAAAAAACAAAGAAAATCTCACCGACTGTCTGTGTGCAGTAAAACAGCGCGCTTGCTGTGCACTAAAATGAACTTCAACTGACTTTGTGAATGGATCGAGTATTTGTACAAACTCCATATTGCAGCGTTAGCGGCAACAAACGAAAAATTACATTCAATAAATAATTTCTTGCGAGGAACTCTAAAGACGTAAGCTCTTCCCAATACTATTCACACCTTTAACAAGGAGAAAGGAAATATGGTGTCGATTGGCCTTTTGAAATGGATTAACACTGGATTAGAAACGCGAAAAGGCGGAAAGGTACTGATCTTTGCTAACAAGAGTTCCTTCCATTAAATAACGCTCAAATTTGTACAATGTTACCATAATTAACATACCGCAATGTCCACAAAAGATTGGTCTCCGTATTGAACGAGACTTGTTCGTACCGTTGCTTTCTGTTCACACTATCAGTGAAAGTTTTCAGCTTGACACGCTTGACGAACGGGCGGTGAATGGCAGAGAGGGGAACAAGACATTATGTGTCGCTGTGTTTCTTGGGTGTCCATAAATCGCGGACTAGTTTTCTCGGAGCCTTCATTAACTTTTTCATCTTTTTTCCATTTCATTCGACGGTTTTGAAACCAGATCTTGACTTGTCGTTCAGACAGACTAAGGGTCTTTGCAATCTCGCTCCTTCTAGAACTGCACAGATACTTGTTGAAGTGAAACTCTTTCTCCAATTCTAGAAGCTGCTTGTTCGTATAACTCGTTCTGTGCCGCTTCGCTTGTCTCTGGCCTGAAAATTTGAAATAAAGGAGACATGAAAAGAAAGCTCTCATTGAAGAAAAGCAAAGCATTTTTAAATGACAATATGCGAGGGGAAACAGCTAGCGTAAGCGAACTGTCCAAGGCCATGGGTTCGAACGCAATTTTGAAAATCAGCACTAAATGCTGGTGTGAAATGAATAGAAATTTGAAAAGGCAATTTAAAATAGAACAATGACTCGGAATCCCACATCTAAGAAACGACTTACTTTATAAGTAACAGTTCTCTTCCGCCCCAATTGCTCAAAGTTCAAGCTTTAAATTCGGGTAAAGGAAGATTTCACTTCAGATCTAATGGGATGTCTATTTGTTATTCAATAGGCACATGGTCCCATAATCAAACAAACTCTCTCACCAATGAGAACGTCTCAACATGCTAACAATGTCAGGTAGATGTTTGCAAACATCCCCGTGTACTGCCTGTTACAAATGAATGTCAACATGCGATCTTTCGTTGGCATCTATTAGCTCACCGAGCAACAAAATTAGCTCAATGCGGACTTCATTAATCACAAGAAGAGACATCTTACTCTTCAAACCTCCGCCCTTTTGACAGAAGAGATACTCAATATTATATAATAGAGGACAAACGAACCATTCTAAAATCTCGAAAAGGTCATTCAACGTTTGTAAGTCAACTATTGAGTCGTCGTGCACCAAGTGAATGAAGGAAAACCGGATTAGCTTTGTTCCGCTTTCTTCTGAGCCGCAGGAAAAAAAAAAAAAAAACCTCCAGATTTCATCTCACGCTAAAAAGCTACGGACAAGTTATCCAAAAGAAAAATAAGGTTATCAGCAGTTGCCAAAAAGATGACCTACCAAATCCAAAGTCCGATTTACCGCCTTTCTTTGACTTCATCCACGGATAAATTGGCTGAAGGAGATAGTCTGGTATCGGCGTTGTTTGATGAGACAAGGTCGTTCTTGTGTCTTCACCATGAAAGCTCTGTCGTGATGGCGGGGTGTTGTAATTTTGGCTTGAAGTTCTCCGGGTTGAAACTTCTAGAAAGGGAAAATAATTCCCCGTCAAATTGATTTGGCGCTCAAATGTCGAGGACAGCTGCGAAGTGTATTGCTGAGCATAAATCTCTGCCGATGTTGGATAAAGCAACGGACGGGCCATGTTTGTCGAAGATGATTTATTTGGGCCTGACATCTTAACCCTTAACAACATGAGTTATGACAAATCGACTAGTGGAGGGAGTTTTTACCGCTTCACGTGACCCATTTCCACCAATCAGAATCAAGTACCACTCTGGGTTCATGACCTCAACGTTGTCGAGTGCAGAGTACTTGGTGGGTAATTTTTCATGTACCTTCTGCACATACATTAAACCAGACAACTTGCTAAACAGACGGTGAAAACTCAAGCGGAGAGTAGTGTCTCCTACTCTGCACGCACTACAGGCCCTTATTGACGATTTTTCTTTGAAGTACTTTAATGTCATTTTTAGCCATATTGAAAAGCTTTCCCGGGGATCTGAATGAAACACAACACTGTAACAAGTGTTAAGATAACCTGCAATAAATCTTCATGGCAATTGAGCCATAAATCTCCGTCAGTCTCTTTGATCAGTATCCCGCGAGGAGGAAAACGCCAAGGGGCGGTGCAAAAATACTGGCGGTCGGTCTACAACTATTTCAGCACATGACACAAACGGAATCTTTTATCGCGTGTTCCAAATGGAGTCTCGCTGGCGCAAATGTTTTTCATTTGTGGAATCACCTGTTGACCTATGATTAATAACCTGCCAGTCAGTCACCATATTGACTTTTATAGTAATGCCGCTTGCGCGTTGGGGATTGTAAATAAATACAAACACTCAAGGTTGTACTTAGGCCAAAGTTCTTCAATCAACGTTACGAAGCGATTGGCTTCGAACAATGCTAACCCACTATAGAGAATCGATGACATGAAAACTTGCCGTAAGGAATTTATCACCCGCGTTAGCTTTAAATTGGTATGTAAGTAGGGTTAAGGACTTCATGGGAATCTCCCCGCATGGCGAAAAGATTTTGCACTGATCATATTTTCGTTTAGCGCCTTTAACACGAAAGAGGGATTTAAATAGGACAGTCAAGTTTATTGGGTTTCTAGGCCACCAGCGTATTCTAAAAATAGGCCCTAAAATCATAAATGTTGCGTTCTTACAAACAAATAATTCTTGTTAACTTCTAGTGAAATTATTAGGTATATTATTCTAGCCAGCTTTCTATGGTTTGTTATTTTAAAGAAGCTTCGTCATCCGAGTGTTATTCTAACATCCATGTGATGTTTTGAATAACAATTTTTGTGATGACCGACGAGATCCTAGTCAACGATTATCATAAACTCGGTTGAGACTGCGCCTCCTTTGCTACGCAATTTCAGAATTGAACGTACAAAGCATGCACGAAGTATGCATTCTATACTTGAACTGCAAACGAATAATCGCAGCATCCATTCTTAGACAATTGTATCATCAACTTCCAAAGTGTGCGGCTATCGATGTTGGAGAATGTTCTCACGTCTGTATTTTTACTCAGCAGTAGAAATAGCTGAATCTTTTCTGTCAGTCTGGTTGTCTCGGAATGATTAATGGCTCACTAACGAGAAACTGAAAAGAGAAGGCGTTTATTTATTAAATTAACAAATTGTTAGAGCTGTTGTACCGTTGTTTTATTTCGCGGGACAAAGAACCTCCTCGAAGAAAATTCGGTTTTCGCAACTTGACGCAAACCACGGAAATTATGGTTGCTTGAAGATATCAGTCGTTACTTATTTCACAGTTCTCAGTTGTGAGAAATATCGTATGGAACTCTTTCAGATTCTTCCCATACGCACGAAAAACGCCTAAGATATCCGGAAATGCTAACCAGTTTGTGCACTGAGATAAAAAAAAAACTGAGAGTTCCAAATTACCGAGTAAAGCTTTTTTGGTTTAAAGATCTTATTGTGCAGGCTTTGAATAGTCTGGGCAGCAATTACTTGCTTTTAATTAGTGTCGGCACCGAGAACGGAAAGAATGGAATTACTTGTCCTCTCAATTAACATGTATTTCATCGTACACTGAGTCGACAGTTTACAAATTGCAACAGTCGATGAAAAGCGTTCAGGCTGATTTCAACGCTCATCTAGAAAAGTTTCAATGACGAGTCTATTTCTATAGAAGTTTCGTGAATCAAGTAACTGGTTCTTGCAAGAAAAGGTAATTTTAAACTAATATCGCTCCATAAAATGTTCTTTGTTTCCTGCTGTCCGCACACCCAAATCTAACAAGGTGTTACGTATATCCTCTCTGTTTTTGATAACCACATGCTTAAGATTAATAAGTATTTTTTTGTTGTTGTTATTCTTTGAAGTGCATTCCCACAAAATGGTTTGGAATTAGAAATCCAATTCATGTGTTTCCGGAAAAAAGTTATTTGATCCAAGATTATTACACAAAACCGAGGTGAAGAAAAGAAATCTTTGGTGGCGCGTAGGGATTTCGAGAAATAACATAAACATAGACAAAAATAAAAATGCTTGAATTGAAATCTTTAAGGCTTCTTTGTATTTTTTTTAGCAAAAATTATGTAATTCACTTTAGAATCTAAAAATTTTGAAGTAAGAAAGACACATTCGCTAAGTCATGCAGATTTCAAAACTACGAGAAAATTTAATTAATCGCGATTGTAAATTTGAATTCACGAAGACATTATTTTTTTTCACTCCACCTTGAAAATTGCAGTTTGAGAGAGTGACCCTTTTGCATCACTTGACATCCTGAAAGCTTGAATCTGATTTTCGCACATTAAAACTGACCTTAGCAAAAAACACTTGGCTAAGGTTTCCAAGACAGATTACACACAGGATCGATTCCGGATCCTTTTGAAGGGATCGAAACTCGAGATCGGTTTTTTTCAATCAAGAATATAAAAAGCTTTTATTCTTTCGTTTATTAAAGTGATTTCAAATAATTTAGCTTTCATGTCCAGAAACTTACAATGAAAATAGTAAGCATGCAAAATTGATAGTTTCCACTGGAGTTGGGTCAGAACTATCCATCACTAAATCTGGTAGCTAAAGGGAACTTTTCTTTGTGATCATACTAGATGTGACTGCTATCATATAAAAATTTATCTTTAAATTCACCTATCCATTCATATGTATATCATTTCGTCGTTTATTTTGTTCCTTTCTTATAATGAATAAACATTAAAAAACGGTCAAAGGGTATTAACTATTTTTCTTGAAAATATGATTTTTTTTAAAAAAACACAAGATAGCAGGGATTTTGTCTGAAGATCATTATGACTTTGAATTAAGAGCATGAAAAAATTGAACTAAAGTCGCGCCGAAAAATTTCCTTTTTTGAAATGATCACAACGGCAACACCATACACTGTTCCCATTCCGGGAGTCGAATCCGGGCCGCCTGGGTGAAAGCCAGGAATCCTAACCGCTAGACCATATGGGATACGAGTAATTTCCGCTGCTGTCCTCTTACTTCTGATGAAACATTTGATTTCTTTTTAGATCAGTTATGTTACTTGTTAGCTCAATCTTTTGGGTGTTAATTTATTAATTCAGAATAGAAAATTACGATTATAGCTCAGCAGACTTGGAACACCTTTTTGTCTATGATTATATTAAAATTTTATCGGTTGGAGGAGCAAACAATACCATAGCCGAATGAATATCATCAGTTTATCCAGTCGCCATACAGACTATCAATCACAAACTCCCAAGCATTTCATTTGGTAAAACTATAAGGATAATTGGCTTACGAACAGATGGCCTGGGTTTGAATCCCGGTGTAGAAAGGTCTTCTTTTAGTCTTCTTACGAAAAGGTATTTTTCTCCAAAATGTCAATTATTTTCAAGTTCGGAAATTTTTTTTCAGCTGTTTACTTTTCAGATTATAGCACCATAAATTGGATTCTAAACCTACAATACTTGCCATTGCTTCAGGAAAATCTTGAGTATCCGGCTCAGACATCTCCATTTTAGACTAGAAATCTAGACACTTATTAATAAATATGTTCCCTGTAGACCCAGGCCTCCCCACTTCTGAGTCAGATTAGGAGCCAGTTAAAAGGTTCAAATGAGGTTGATCCAGACATTACACTCAACTTGGCTCCAGACGAGGTCAAATCAAAAATAAAGTTTACATACATCAAGAGGATTGTAAATAGTTAAGTACGACTTGCCCTGAACCTTACAACCTTTAATAGCGCGATCAACTTTATGACCATTCTCTCTTAAAATATCCTTTTATCTCCAAATGAATGTTATCTCCACTTAAAGAGGAGAATGAGCACGTCACTAGGTCAATCGTCATTTTATACAGGACCCGAGTTGCGTTTTTTTTACTTGCATACGAAAGAAGAAGATTGAATTAAATTTGATGAAATTGACTTAATTCTCAGCAATCTTCCGATAACGAGAGTTTCCATCAGTAAATGAATGGGAAAATCAGTTCAGTTCCTTGCTTACTTTTAAAAAAAATTGTCTATAGATACATTGTATGTATATTGCAAAAGAAAAAATTACTTCTTTCACCGTGAGTGGAAGCTGGGTCGACTGAGTGAAAACCAGAAATCCTAACCGCCAGACCATATGAAGTCGTGCCAACAGTAAAACGAGGGAATGGCGAGAGGGTGGTAAAAGTAGCGGTCAGCGGTAAGTATAATAGTATATTATTTAAAAAAGATTTTACATTCACCATATAAGATAATACTATTCTCGTCTTCTCAGTTTCCAATTCAAAAAGAAGTGGTTTGTCATAACCGAAGAAAACTAACGAAGAACTCTGCGCGAGAAGCAAAACCAACGAGTCATTAACTTGCATGTGTGCGTAACCTCTCCACTCCACGCCTTTTCTGCTCCCACAAACCTTTCATTAAATCTTTTTCGGACATAAAATTCACAATGTATATAATTTGAACATTCGTTCAATTTGTCGCATCTTGAGTAAGACTGAAAATTTGGCATGGGCTGCCTTAGGTGGCAAAAAGGAACCTTAGTCCTTCTCGTCCTTTAAGTTTGGGAAGTTTGAATAAAAGCAAAAACAGAAGTTTAAAGTTCGTGATTTTATATACACTTAAATCTCAACACAAAAATAGGCAGGAAAAATAAAATTGAATTGAAACTAGTTTAGGGCGTTTCCCATATCGGGCTGATTGGGTGTCAGCTCCTACTCAGAAGACCTTATGCGAGTCACGACCCATGGCGAATTTTCCCAAAAATGATCCATGGAGCGGGGTGGTGGCTCCTACCACATAGGTAATAATATTGATTTTGTTAGCACGCTGTATCACTTAATCCCATATGGTCTAGTGGTTAGGATTCCTGGTTTTCACCCAGGCGGCCCGGGTTCAATTCCCGGTGTGGGAACAGTATGAAAACTATTCTTTTTAGTTTACAATTCTACATAAACATCTTAATGGTTCAAGCAAGCTGATGGTCCCGATCAGAAGAACAAATTACTCGATGAAAGTGCTTTTTTTAATTGGTACAATTTAAGAAAATTATAAATTTTTATGACTTATTTGACCGTTTGCTACTTTTTCATTTAGAAAATGCAGTTTATTGGTGCACGGTAATGAACTTGTAAAAAACTTCCATCACTGAGTACATTTTCGATGGAGGTGTTAAGGCTCTGTATTTCCAACTTGGTGACCCTATTTTACTGATAATTATTTGAACTCTTCTTGGTATAATTTCCCATATGGTCTAGCGGTTAGGATTCCTGGTTTTCACCCAGGCGGCCCGGGTTCGACTCCCGGTATGGGAACTGTTCATTTTGCTTCGATTTTCCGACAAAAATAGTTTTTCTTCATATAAATTCTACTCTTGATGCACTATTGAAGGAAGCTGGCTGGTGCTGCCATGGAGAACGAAGAATGAAATAACTCTTTGCAAACGGTATGAGAAGAACAAAATTATCACAATAGTACCATGGCCACTTTTTTGTAGCGTCTGATAGAAATTGAAGATTGCTAGACTTATGTTTATTACCTAGAGTGCAATCTATGAGTAACTGAAGTCGTCACGTGGTATTATCACCCTCGTTTCCAGACCTAACGAGATAAATAGGCGCAGAAAGCCTGACAACGACTCACGTTTCATTAAGTCGACGATATGAATATCACTGACACAGCACAGCATGGAAGATATCTACGGTATTTGCAGTGATCAGGAAATTCGGTGCCGAGCTTGCGCGGACCCATAGACGCCATGACGCATTCCCTAAACTCGTGCGGGTTTTGCAGGGAACCCAACAAGGAACGCCCTTTCATATTACCTTACTGAGACTTCGGGTGGGAGGGCCTGTGGACTCCTCCTTTGTTTGGTCAAAGTTATTCTACTAGACTCGTCTGTTCTGACTTCTTTATTTTCTTTGTTTTAGGTGACTCATAAACATAACTGGGTACTTCTGGGCTATTTTAAGACGTTTCCAATGTTATCCTAATACGAAATAATTCACATTTAAGAATATTTTTGCCTCTAATTTGGTTAAGGGGTTTAAAAATTTAAAAGGTTTGCTGAAAAATGATGTAATTTCCTAATTATTATAGAGGAGAAGACTGGCCGTGTGATGCAAAAAATAAACAGCGTTTGAACAGCCTCTTTCAGAAAATGAAACTAACTGGATCAGACTGCAATACGACTGCTGGACGATGTCCTCAAAAAATAAACGCTGACACAAATCGTTTGCGTAAATTGCACATGGTCCCAAAAAAGCGGTTCTACTTTGCTCTGAAATAATTCTTAATATCATGTCACTCTTTTACATAGGAACCTCATTCGTAAGATCAAATGAAACAAGGTGTTACTCACAACTGACGAAACTTTAGTCCAAATTAAGCTCTGCTTTTGGTCATACGGCTTTCTTCTTTACCTTCTGCATTTCACACCGCGGATAATGTCTATTGACAGTCGCTCTAATAACCTAGACTACTGATGATCCCAGTGGAAGACCTCATTTCAAAATACGCTCCCGATCGTCAATAGAACAGATACTGATAGAACACGTCGGAACATCCTTAAGTTAGCAGATGAATCTTTAGTTGAAATGTGTACTGATGTCAGTGTAAAGGGAAAAAAAGTGAAGAACCCCACAAGCTTTCAGCTTTTATACATATCGTGTATAAATAAAGTTACCCTATCGAGGTTTGCCGATTTTTATTCAATAACTGTAAGTTTTCTACCGCTCATTTTCTTATACAAATATTCAGTTTCATTCCCAAAACTACTCAATTAAATATTATGGTAAACTCTGTCTCGTTTTTCTGATGGTCTAAAAGTCCAAAGGGTGAGGCATACGTAACTCTATTTTTCTTGGTCCGCCAAAGAGTTTTACGAATTGGCTGAGCATTTGAATTCGATGTGAGAGGGAGCCAAGGAAAACAAAACGGGAAAGATGGTAAATTTTGAACTCGGTCTTCGAATAAAGAAAGATACATACATACAATCTTTGCTAGGCTTTTTACGCACAGGGCTTCAAACATTGCCTATCCCAACAGAATACAGGACGTGTGTCATAGATAAAAATAGTACAATAAGGTTTTCCTCTTTGTTTCATGCTCGCGGCAGATGCAATATTTTTCATAGAAATATTGGCATCTGTGATTTAATGGGTGCTTGTTTTCTTACCTTACTTCCCAGTTGAAAGGGTGTCAACTTTCCCCTCATTCAAATCCCTTTCTCTACAAGCTGCCATTATTTCGCTCATATAAAACCTTAAAAGGAAAAAATAAGATTTAAACGATTAAAAAGATTTCACCAATAAATATTGTTAGGACTTCACTTATTTAAACTTGGAAGTCTGTAATTTTTGTCGCGGATATGGCAGACGTTTGATACGAAAGGAAGAAAATTTTGGGATACCCACAACGATTGAATCGAAATTTTGAATTGTCATAAACTTTGAAATTAAAGTCAGTGTGACATTCTCTAATTTGATGTGCTGATCTCTTTTATGATTGAACTTTGTTCGGTAGAGCACTTACACAAGCACCCTATAGGATGCGGTTCTCGCCATTTTTATGTCCAGCTTGCAAAACGTGAAGACCTTACATCAACATTTCCCACTAATATCATTTGCCCGACAAGTCTCGAGGTTTGAGTTGGTACACATCTAAAAGTAAACCTTGAAGCTTTTGATGATTCTGGTGAACACTCTCTTCAGAGTCGTGACACAAATTATGGCTGTACAGTTGATGGTTTTGCTGTTTAAAGCTGCAAATTTGGTGTTTCATATTTCGCTTGTATTGGGTTTCGGAGATAAAGCTAGCCTATTGAATTCATGCCAATAAAAATTTTTGTCAGGTATGCTTTGGCCTCCAGGAAAGCTGTAATTCAATCCTGGGCCCCTCAGTGAAATTGTTTAGGCAAATCTGCACCTTTCACTCTCGCTGCTAAATAGTTCTACTACCTTGATTAAAAGGGAAATAGATTTCTCTGCGTAACTGTTCATGCCTAACTAAAACTTTCTCTGACGATTTTCTGAAAGGTTTACAAAAATTTTTTTTTTTTCTTTTTTTCATCAGCTGTTCGACTTAAGCGGAAAACCCCTCTTGATGATGCTTTCTAACAATTATCACAGAAAGAATGTATTGTTATCACGGGATGTTGTTTTCAGCACAATCCTCAAAATTTACATGTTTTGACAGATACTCAAGATGTATTTATTGCTTGCAGTTTTCTTGATGAGAATTTATAACGGTCAGTCTAAGATTGAAGTCTAATACCATCCTTTCATTTCTGTTTCATTCCAATAAAGATATTTCATTTTAATCCAACTTAAACATACAGTTCCCACATATGGAGCGTGTCTTCAGGACATGCATGATATTATTAGCGAAAAATATGAAACGTTCGTCTACCCAATAGAGTTGCTCCCTACCCGATCTTGATAGAAAAATTATCAAGAATTAAAATCGGACCGAGACGTGGAGTACGAATGATACAAAATACACGAATTTTAGAATACATGTAAAGTTTCATCCAGTTGCAACCGACAAAGTTGCTCTTTCGATCTCGTTTATGACCAGCTAGTATGCTTTCAAACAATGTTAAACAAATCAATTTTGAAGCCTCTACGATGCAAAGGTTTGAGGGTTAAGTTGAAAGAATGGGAGTATATGGGCTGCTGAAAGACAATGAGGTGAGTTCCCATCCATAGTCTTAGGCTGGATCAACAATGGGGCTTTTAGACAAAGACAGTTGAAGAAACAAAGACCCACTGGGTTGCTATATCAAGCCTAGTCCATCAAATTGAACATCTCTCCAGAACAATTTGTATATCACTATAAATCTTAAAGGAACATTAAGTGATCGGAAAAATAATTAAATTAGAAGATTTTACCGACACTCTATTATCCAACAGAAGTGTCTTAGACCACGGTTTACCACCGAAGATAATTACCACGACAACTAACTGTATAATTAGCCGAAGCAGTCATCATGGAAATGTGTGTAGATGAAGAATTACCTGTTAAGAAGACGTGTCTCCTGACACCTTACATTTCATAAACAACCGTTCGAAAGCTGTTGAATGCACGCGCCTCTTTTTACACCTTGTTAGAAAACGGTCATGTTTTTCACTTCGGTAATTTTCAAAAGATCCACTTATCGTGCTTCACAGGTAGTTTTTTCACGGCGAGTTACGCCAGAATAATATGAAAAGCATACATGCATGGGAGACTTTTAGTCTACTCCCACGTAGAGACAGGCTTCGGGCCAAGTAAAATCATAAATCAAGCGAATTACTTTGAGATGACATGCGCGTCACACGCAATACCTTATATGCTACTTACAACACTGGAAAGTAAATACTTAGATAAATATCATTTTACCAAAGAATATTGAACGAATCCAAGCCACTAAATCCTTTCCTTTAGAAATAAAATGACTTAAGCTCATAGCATCTGTGAGAAAATTTCGAAAAACCGCCCTTTTCCGCGATTAGACATCTGGCCCCAAAATAGAAAAAGAAACAGTTTAGAAATTATTGCTATTTTTTAACAAAATACGAAACCAGTACTGATTGACATTGAATCACCAAGGAAGCAAACTGTCCCATGAATGATTTATCATTTAATTGCTATGTTTGACTCTACTTCATATCTCTGTTTCATGTCCTTTCCTAAAGAGATTTTGGTTTTTATCGGCTCAGAACAAACCTGAAACCTGGGGCGGTGTTTCTCACGAAAGATCCAAGCTATGTCGAAAAAAATTTTTTAAAAAAAGATTGAAAATATTGTTGCAAAAATAAATCTAAAACACATTTTTAAAAGTTTAAAAACATCGATACTACTGCGATTCCTATTTTTTGGGTACAATTTCAATCGTACAAAGACTTTTGAAATCACGAGGCGAAAACTTTTAGGCATGGCTAATCATGCTGCGGTGGTTGTTTATTACAGCACTACATGGTTTACCTTAAGGTTCAATATAGGATTGCACATATTCAAAGGGAAAATTTGCACAAATCTTTCCGTTTTGGAGGTAAATCCATTTCGTGATATAAAAAACCGATTTATGAAATTTAATAATGGATTGACAGTCAGGCGCAACACAGTCAGTTCTCAATGTAAAGTATTTGTCTCTGGGTCAAAAACTGTGACGTTTAGTCGACGTAAAATATGGTTTTGACTTCAAAGTACTTTAAATCGCCCTTTAGGGTTAAACCTATGAATAAAACACGCAGTAGGAAGTGAAACTTATACGAGTATTTCTTCGCATCTTGGTACGTGATACAGCACAACCCCTCGCTATTTTCGCATGCGGTTGGTGTATTCACAGCTTTTTCTCATCTTCCCTTGGTGAAGACAATTTAATGACGAAACTCTATAATGTGAAAAGAGGAAAAAGCTATCAAGGTAACATTACTTTATAGTTATCAAAGGTAAAACTGGCATCGATTTGGTTGCCTGTAATATAAGTGTTAGCGGTATCACTCATAACTTTTAAAACTCCTTTGGTTGTTAATCCTTCGACATTCGACTGTCATACTGGGCGTGCCATCCCAAAGGTTTTTTTTCTTGCGAGTGATTGATTTTTGATCGGGTAGAGAATATTTTATCACACCTGCACAGACCTCTCTTTTTTTATAACTCAAATTAAGCTTAATTATTTTAATCCTGAATACTGCTATATTTTAATGCTTAGAACAATCTGCTGCATGATTGCGGTTTGACGGTGTATTATTTAGAACGCAATCGTTCGTGAAATCACACCGAGAAAGAACTGGCCGCCATTTCAGTCTGCAACAGGGAATGAGAAACCCACGGAACTGATTAAAATAGTTTATTTAATGTCATGTCTTCCACTTCAGTGCAATGAAAGCAAATTAGATATTACACGGCCAAAGTGTGAAAAATAATTAAACATTTCGCAGCGGTACACAGGGCGATCTTTTCGCGAACAAATGCGAATGCTGTAAGCAAATTGTTGATGCGTACTCTGTATTCACCTTGTTTGTTCAGTGGTGAAGATTTTCTCTACTCTGTTGGAAGCACGATAGGTTTTGCTGCTATTACTGAGTTGTAGAAGGTTGTAACATTTAACTCATCAGTTTGGATGCACTGAAGGTTTTTACGCCGTTATATGAAATCGGAAATCGAGGACAACTATGTACACTGATACCCTGGGGAAAATGTCCCGATCGAGAAAAAAAAAATCCTTAATTGTATTAGTCAAAGGTGCTCGGGAAAATTTACCTTTAGTCGAAAAAACTCTCAAATATGTCAGTTACTAACATATTCAACCACAAAAAGGACATTCGGTGTACGAATCAGCGAATGAACTCGGGATTATATCTGCTGTTAGAGATCAACCTCTTTAGCGAGGCTGACATTTTTCACACCTCGGTAGAGATTTTGTTTACGGGCAATTACGCTTGTTAAAGGAGCTGCTAATCGGTTTCAATAGCAAAGAAACAGAATATTCTGTTATGCGGGAGCTACTGAGTTAGAACTGCCGTTGAATGTTACCGCATCTGGAAAACAAAACATTGTACACGAAGCATCCCCATGCATGAAAGAGAACTGTACAATAGGCTCTTCACAAAACACAGACAAAATTTCATATATTTGTATTCTCATTTGTTGCATAGTTTTTGCACAGTAGGAATTGAGGGGAAACTATATAAATCGATTCCCTCGTTGACACATTCTTACGAATCTTAGAGGTCTGAGATGTTTAATAAGCGAATGATTGCTGTGAGTTAAACCGTCTAAAAGAGCACGGAAAGCGGTGGATAATCCAAACTTCGGTCATTATCGACTCAGCAAAAAAAAAAAAGGTTTTTCTCTCGAACTAAGAAACAATTGAATTAAGACTTTTTAATACAAAACTCTGCGCAGCTGAACCGAGATTTTGATCAGCTCTTTTAGATGAAAGAAAACAATGAAGGCATTGATTATACCTCAAGCGCACGTTTCAAATACCACTTTAAGAATACTTGCTTACGAACAACGAGTAGCCCATTCTCTAAAGATTTCAGATAGGACATAATACAGCGTTACTCTATCAAGTAAAAGATGATATTCAGAGTGTCACTTGTAATTTGTGGTGGAGTGAAATGATTTTTGTTTTGAACGAAAGTATGCTGTCGTTTTCACTAAAGGCTGACGCGATTTACTAAACAAAGAATATATCTGCTTGGTCTAAAACAATCAAACTATACAGATGTTATTTATCAAAGAACAAAAGGTTGTTTTGCTTCAGAAATAATGGTAAAAAGGCGGCTAAAGTTAAAAATATCTTGCAAAAATAAGTAGCAGTTGGTTGATGATAAAACACAAACCCTCCAATTCTGTGGCGAAGAAGAATTGTGGCTCTTATTGTCGGAAGTTTGTTTAAAGAAAAACCCTTGATCTCTATCGATCTTAATCATGCAAATTTCTCGTTTTGCCTCGCAGGCATGAATGTGTCGTTGTATTAATTGTTTTTATTAAATAATTTGCTTAATCAAACATATAACTTCACAATGTCTTTACCACTCAGTGACCCTTGAACATGGCTTCATCAAAACACCGCTAATGATAATCACGAACAAACGCTCGAATGTCTTTTCCACAGTTATTTATTTGAAAAAATGTAGTCAAGGAGATGATTTTTTATTCCCTTACTGATGAAATAAATTCATTATCTTAACAGACTTAAGTCATACTTACGCAGTTGTCTTTGTGACAAAAGAGAAACCATTTTCGTGTAGAGGCACTTTTTGCCATGTACTAAGAGCGGAAGAGTCTATTGTATTTTGCCGTCTGGGTACAAAGAGATGGCCATAAGGCGCTCAGCAAGAGAGTGAATTTCATCAGTACCACGTTTATATTTGCCCAGTTTAAAGAACGCCTTGCAAACAGGAAGCTCTAATCATTGTTACACTCGAGTACAGTTTAGCACAAACTCGGCGGTGCAAGTAAAATATACTACTGAGTCCAGACTTTGGTAACTATAAATTTATTGTGACAATGAAAACGCTTTTTCACAAAACCTTTTAAATATATACTTACAAGTGAAAGAAATCTCGATAAATGGAGTTTTGCGTTTGAACAGCGTTTTTAACCACCGGAGATTTTAATCCTACTAAAGAGAAGTGCATAAGAAATTTAACACAAATTTCTTTGATTAAAATGCCGCCTCGCATAGCGGCATTCGATAAAACGACGAACGAGATTGATATTGAGTAAAGATAAAAACAAGTAAGTAAGAAGCGTAAACTTGGCTGAATATTCTTTGAAGATTCGTAAAGTGGAGAAGTTCGTTGGCGAGAAACAAAACGTTCAAAGTGACGCAGTGGAAGTGCCTTCGTGTCTCTGTTTAGACGAATCGGCTTAACACCTCATTTGTAACCCGTTGCTGTCTGACTCAATTCCTGAACGAGTTTTCATGTTTTACAATTATTTACAACTTCACAATCTTTCAGTGCTTGTTTGATCGTAAAGAACTTGTGACGAAAGTCGAGGTTATGTTATGCGCAGACAAAGAAAGAGTTAAAATTGCAAATGTAGCGGAATAAACCTTTCGCCGTAATTTGTAACACTTCGATGGCTGTCTAACGCTCCATTCGTCCGACGCAAAGGAAGAGAAAATTTTTATACACCTTCAAGTCTGCTAAAAAGAGGATTACAACAAATTATAATTGATTATCTCTGAACGGGCGTATCTCGCCTATCTTGTACATCCTCGCCGCATTCCTCTACTTGTAGGAATCACGGGTTTGTTGTCCTTTTTCCATTTCATACGCCGATTTTGGAACCAAATTTTGATTTGTCGTTCAGAGAGCTGCAACATCGTGGCCATTTCTGAACGTCTCTCTTTCGTAAGATACCTCGTGAAGTGAAATTCTTTTTCTAATTCCAGAATTTGGTTTCTCTTGTAGGCCACTCGTCGGCGATGCTTGAAAGGTTGTTTATAATGCCAGGGTACATCTCTCTCGTCTTCACCGTCTAAATATTTGAACAAAGTTGAATTCCATGAAAACATGTTCTTGCATATGAAGAAAAATTGTTTAATTCAAATAGATTGTAATACTGAACTTAAATATAATGAATTTAAATATCAGAGTTACCTTTTGATTTGCATGCAAGACTGATGCCAAGGGTTTTAATATTATTTCACCTTTGATTTATTCTATTTTACATTCAAGTTGACCCGTAAGTAATTGAAACGATTGCATTATCAAATTCGTTCAAACTTCAAGTATACAATTAAACGTTTCCTGAAACTTATCTACTTAGATGCCGGCTGAACTTGACTCATCGTCTTTTTAACAACTAAATCTTCCGTTTGCTCACCTGTTTTGTCTTCTGATTCGCTGGCATCTTTGGCTGATTGGCAAACATCATCGTTATGTTCAGTGGATTCGTGCGTGTCTGTAGAAGTTTCGCTGGGTGATGCTGGAGGAGTTTGAGAGCCGACCGAAACAGGACTGGTACTGCTTTCTGAGTTTGTCATTGGGTTTGGAATGCTTAGAGGAGGGCTTGCAGATATTACCGGCGGCCTGTGGACCTGAGAGTTACGATTTAGCGGGAAAAACGGCGGGGAATAGTAAGAAGGAACACCATATCCATACATAACCGGTGAAGTGTTGAAGTAAGGAGGTGGTCGAACTCTCTGATTTGCTTGGTAAAAGCAGTCCATAGTACGCTCGCGCCGTTGTGCTCAAACGAGTAACTCAAAGTAGAAATGACTAAGGCACCAGTCTGGCGAGAGCAATATTCGCTCTCGCTGTGGTCATAATTTAGTGCTGTAATTAGATAGCCAGATTAATTACATGATTGGCTCCTTAACAAATATGTGACGTCATCGCTATGCTGACTTGGTAAACTGCTGGCGCCGTCGATGCTGCGCGTGCAACAGACCGAAAGAGTTGACACAAATGGGTGATAAATTTAATTAAAAGCCTTCATATAATCTCTTCGTGGATAAATTATAAAGGCGTGGAAAACAAAAACGGAATATTCGAGTTTAATGAAATTTATTATAACAAATTTCTTATCTCATTCATATCGCAATAAATGTTGATTCTCGTTTCGCAAAAATTTCGGACGGGTGGCCTCGCTGAGTACACAAGGTCTGACAAGAAAGGTAAATTTTTGGCACATCATAATTTCAAAAAAATGGCATATCATCTGCATTTTTGGCAATTCATGGTGCTACTCAATGAGAGAGAGGAACATCTTCAATGCATTATTTATGCAGCTTCCCAATCTTACAACCCCCCTAAAAAAGACAGTTATATGGAAATAAACATATTTTTGTACAGGACAGAAAGGCTTAAAATATCTGTAACTAATCGTTGTGTTTCTTAGAGAGGTTCCAGTTGTCACAGCTGGTTGTTAACAAGAGTCGTGTGTATGGATGATAAAAGATCCCCACTAACCCACAATCGGAAACCAAAAAATGCATGCTCTGAAATGACGCGTGCGAATGAAAGCTGCAAAACAAAACAAAAAAAGGTTTTCTTTTGGTCCAAAGTTATAATTAATGAGTGTTATTAAAAGGAGATATGGATCTAAACTCAGTTCAGCTATTCAAACAGCACCTTTATTAACTTGCGATCGAAGAAAGAAGACCGCGACATTTACTCCGAACCTGGCGCGTAATTCATAAATCAATAAACTTGCTTGCATGTTCATTTTCAAGTGACACCTTAATTCAATGAGCGCTCAATCCAACTTGTTTGTAATATAAATTAATCGAACTCCTGAACAAATTCAGTGCTAATTTGGACAACGAGAGCCAAATTTATTTACGTATTCACTTTTTTTCACGGATAACTGTCATGAAAGGCTGCATGATAAGCAAAAAAAAGACGCTTGGAAACTTGTAAGACGTCAGAACAATTTCCAGTTTTTGACAGGAGCAAGAACGCTTTAGGGAAGACGGAGCGTTTCCTCTGAGACTCCATAGAAGTGTGACGGTAATTTTAGTCGTCTAAGGAGACTAGATGTCCTGGAAATAGTGCGAATAGCCGTTAATCATGTGTGAAAACTAATGAGAAAGGAGACTAAAGTCGAGCGCGTGTAGTGCCGACAAACTGACATGGTCTTGCGGTAGAAAAAAATTTGAAAAATAGCCAATGAGCATCATCCATCGAAATGAACTACTTTGAGAGAATTACTGAAGGTTTTCGATTAAAAATAAAAGGATGTGTTAGTGATAATAATTCTGCTTTGCAGGTGAAAGTCATAGTAAGTCTAAGCTTCAAAACAACCCTGGATAGGGGAAAGCTTAACATCGATGAAGAAAAAAAACCTGTTTTTTATTTCGCGTAATACAGATAAAAAATGACAACAAAGGATGTACCGAAGCTGTTTTTGTGATCACTTTCTTTTAGTTTTTTTCGGTTAGATAATACTGGCAATTTCAATCCGTGAGTCGATACCCAGGGCTCGACAAAGGCAACTGGACCCTTTTGTAATCTGTTATGGTTTTCTCTGTTTTCAAACAGTACCCTGGGTGCATTCAAGGCACGGACACTGCGGCGCCGGGGGTGGGAAGAACTTCATACGGGCCGCAGCGGGAACAATTCCCGTCGGTCTTTTGTTTTGGCCACGCAGCCATTCATCAAACCTGACTGAAACACGGAGCTCGTTTATTAAAAACAACTTTGTTGAGATCATGGAATGGGTTGGCTATTTACTTATCGCGTGAGTCTTCACCACAAGAAAACTTTGGAAACATTCGCATTGTGCGAAGTCAACCAAGCTTGGAAAACGCAGAGATTTAGTCCCACCGGAAATGCACTAAACGGTAGCCATCGCTTTAATCGCTCTATGATTTCGTCTCATTAGAGCTTAATAAATTACGCATCACTCCATCACATAAGACATGTTGTTAATCGATCTATGTCCCGCTCAGCGTGCGCCTGTCAAATGGTATACTGACCCCTTAAATCAAATGTGCTGCATTTTGTGTTTATAATTCCTTTGAAGTTTCATCCATACGTTTATATAAAGTGTTACTCTTGTTTTCGAAGTGTTTTGAAGTCATTTATTGTTTTATTCATGTAAAGAGTCGCTTAATTAATGAATAAAAACACAACAGCGGCCAGGCACAGTTCAGTGACTTAGGAAAAACTAAAAGAGGCATGTATTCAACATAATTTAGATAGTGTCACAAATGAAATTAACCTAAGCTTCGATGATCCTGAATAACAAATGAATTCGTGAACAAAAAACCACGGTCAGATCGTCAGCTGTGCCACGCAGGTGCTTTACACCAGTTTACAACCTCGACAAGTTTCAAACTGGTGAGAATATGCGCACAAAGTCTAAGAGTTCTTATTGAAATCATTCAATCATTGTCTCTATAGCATTTATAAATTAACCAATGCCTTTGAAGTGTTAAATATAGTCCTAGGTAGAACGCACTCTAATGTGAAACTTTTAAACTTAAAAAAATGTACGACAATTTTAAGCATAAAAGATTTCATGTGCCAACAAATCAAAAGTTGTTTGACCAACTAACCTCTACTACATTTCCTTAATGTTTTCAATCTTCACACAGGTGAATAAAATGGCTATTCCAAACATGTTATTTTTACTCTCTATAAATACCTCATTTCCGTAAGACCGGCTAAGTATTTCCTAATCGACTTTTAGTTCTGGCTTATCCAGTTTACTCTCTTGTTCAGATACAAAAAGGGCAGATTCCTATTTTTCTACATGTTTCCTTTTGTCGGTTTATACCTTAAAAAAACAGATTTTTGTGGTGGACGGAAAAGGTACCAATATCTTCAAGGGAAATAGGATACTGCTATGAAAATTTAGAGCATTTAAAGTAAGCCTGCATACTTCAGGAAGTGGGAATTTATCCGTTTCCTTTCCGGAAATTTTTAGAAATGAACCGACATTTTGCTGGATGACAAAGCTTATTTCGTGAATAAAGAGAACTTGAGGCCCTGATGGTAGGAAAATAAACTTATTAGTGGAGAACAGACCCAGCCACCTATCTATAATTCTTGTTCGCGTGCGACATTCCATTGGAAAAAATAGACTTCAAAGTGAATGGGTCATCTAATAACGGATTATTGTACTTCCAAAATTTAATATGCGCCCTAGGAATGGTCGCTGAAAACGTGTTGGCGAACTTTTTATCTTGCAATGACGTCAAAAAGTTTTATAAATTTGAGGAAATCAGTGAGTCAACGTGCTACTGTGGTTTGGTGAATGGAGATGCCGAGACTGAATCAAAATAACAGCAAGACATTATAAATAGTTTATAACCTCTTGATTGCACTCAGTGTTTTACTAAAACGGTTTGTTTTTTTCAACTATCTGTCGTACTACTTTTTCACTCATTTCATTTTTGATCTTTGCATCAAACACGTCAAATCACTAATTTCGTAACAACACCTATACCTTCCATCTACTCTCCCTCCGCCCATGATTTCGGCCGAAATTGAAATATCACAAAAAGTGATAAGATTGGGTAAGAGTGGATAATGTTTTAGTCAGTGACTACATAAGTTTAGAAGCAACGTCCACAAACGTGTTGTCATGCAGCAGGATCCATCATGTCAGAAAAAGAATCAGCAATAGAAAAGATCCGATATATTTGCAATTCGTGTTCAGATGAGGGTTTTTTTCATTCTATCAGATTGCCATGAACGAAAAGAAGGGTTAAGTGGATAAAAGCGACAAAAATTTGTGTGGTGTTCGTTGTCATCAAAAATGTTTCCAAGGAACTTTCCGGAATATTAGCGAGTCCTAATCACTCGATGCCATGGCAAATAATTTTTTTATAAGAAATCTAGTTTTCACCAGAGTCATAACTATTGTTAGATCGGGTTCCATCGTAGGGGAGAGAAGCTTGTTACCGCACGCAAAAAATCTCCCATACGACATTTTTCCAAGTCATTTATATAGTTTACAACAGCTTATGCACTGAATTGACACTTATAACCAAGTACAAAAAATAAATTCTTAAAATACCAGTCACCTCCCTTCCAAATTTCTTGGTGATATTTTGGTTTTAAATTAAACCCATTGGTTCAAAACCAGGAGCTCATCACTCCTGTTCAAAACTAACTTTTTTTCAACGATTTACACACGACATCTTTGTTATTGATTGAAAATCATAACATAACCTTTTAACCGATCGTCATTTTTGAAACAAACATTTACACTACAAGAAACCTTCCCCGCTTGGCGTGCCCTCTTTCTTGTGAAACGCTTGCTTTTCTTTTTCTTGCGGCTGTCTTCAGTTTGTTTACAACTTGGGCCATGTCTTCTGAGGAGCAGTAGAAAATGTAGGTGGGCCATTCATCACAGCCCTCTCCGTATGTAAACTTTTTCTCCACTAACCGCATCCCAGCTCGGCTAAATAATGTCTCTAACACAGGGAAAACTGTTGGGCAAACCACATTCAGTCCTTTCTCGAGCGCGTAGCTAAAAGCGGAATGAAGAAGCAGCTGGATTATGCTTGGTTGTGTGTTTCTGTAGTCCTTGGCTACCGCCCCTCGTTGCACTTCCACTAACGGTTGGTCGGCCTTTGGGCGGAGAATTCTCTTCATGGACGGTAGTTGACTGGCTGGGTACAATTCAAGGTCAAGCTTTCCTAAAGAGTTGTTCCGTTGGACTGCTCGGGTAACTCCGATCAGGCTATCTCCTTTGTACGCTCCAAACCAAACAGATGAGTCATCAAAAGTATCGCAAAGGATAGGTTTGTTTTGGTCGTCTTTATCGATACGAAAACCTGTCGGACTATCACTACGAAAATCCCAGCCCATCTCACTAATATACACCTCGTGTAAAAGACGTCTGGCTGCATTTACGGCATCATAGTCGCTCAAAATTCGGACGAACAAGTCCATCACTGAATCCTCAAAGCTTTGCTGTACCAGGGAGAAATTCTGATAATTAATTGTGTTTTTGAAGGTGTTCAGCGATATTGACAGGTTGTACAGGATCTTGAGGTAGTTATAAAACTTAACATCGCGCACTCTGAACTTTCCCGCCGAAGTACAGTAGCGATGACTTTGCACGTGAACCAGAGAATGTCTCATTGGTCATTTAGGAACCTTGTTCCAAATTTGGAACTGAGAGCACGTGCATTTTCTGAGGTTTACGTCAACTCAGGAGTCTTGTGACCTGAGGCTTGGCAACCGAGAGCCTTCCCGACGGAATGTGCGAATTCTGGTTTATCAAATTTAGAACCTATCTCCCGAATTGTTTGCCACTGGAAAGGAAACTCTGTGACAGAAATCTTTGAGTAAACCCACCAGAAAAGTACAACACACAATAAGCAGAAGATAGTTCTGCCAGCCATGACTGCATTTTAACCTTACCAGTTTGGCAATTCTGCTGTGAATCAAAATCAATCATTTGTGAGACCGTTAATCCTAATAGAACCAGCATTATCATCCCACCTGCACGCATCCGTTTACTGTCTTTGTTTTTTGAATATTTCTCGCCTCCCTTAATCTGATTTTGCGTCCTGCAACAGACACCTGTGCACTCAGTCTAGCACAATAAACAGACTCTCCCCCGTTGTATTTGTTTGAGGAAGCCGTGACAATTGTGCAGTCAAACTTGTGACCCACTATAACATTCATGGGCTCTCGACAGGACAGCATATATTCAAATTGGTGTTAAACTTAAATGCTGTGTTAGCGATGTGATATGTTATACGGATTATAGCCTTTCTCTTTTATCGGTCCACAGTCGAGGGCAGGTTACCAGTGTTTTACCGCCGCCTAAAAAAAATACCTCCTACCGCCGCCTGTTCAGCTTGCATTGCGAGCAAGCTCTCGTGACAAAGTTTCGCCTTAAGCCACAGCCGCGTATAATGCCATCGGCAGCCGCTCATGGAACATTTACTGAAACCCCAACAGGCAATTCTCATTGGAAGTGTGTTCATAAAAACCTTTTCAGCCTAGAGGGATTTAACGTTGTAATAAAATTTTCTGTTAAAAAAAAAAAAAAAGATGTGACTTTACTGACGAGTCTTTCGCCACTTTAAGTCGAACATGCAAAAAATGGTTTCATTCAAATTCAAGCTCATTTCTTTTGTTTACTATTGTCAAGAGTTTGTCTCACGAGTTGAATAAAGAGCTGTACTGATGACTGAAACTCGTGACTGTTGTTAAAGCAACTGTGTAATAGTTAATCAGTATGCGCAAATGGCCGCTACTGTACGGACAGGTACTGAATGAAATTGACAAAATGAATAATGGTTTACTCTGGGCAAGCATGATTTGGTAACTCGAAAACTCGACGGGCTTTATATTTTAGATGATTTTAGTTGATTTCTTATAAAGAATTATCTTAAATTTGCCAAAAGGACTGTGAGCAGATATTACCAATTAGCAAAGCGGAATCCAAGCGACGGAAGGCGATTGAAAACCCACGTGCAACTCTGCGCTCGGCCTCAGGTTAGTAACAGATCGGTTGAAGAAATAAAGGGAGTGTTTTAATTTCTTTGCAATATCAAGGATAATTATACCAAGATAAAGATGGAACTTGGTAACTTATATAGTGGTTTTGGTTTCCTATACGTGTGCCATAATAAGGACTTTTTCTCACTTTTAACCTTTACACACTAACATCAGTATGCATATTTTCCATAACGTTCTCTAAACCTTTCCCATGGTGCTCACATGGAGAATTTTTTATTAACGATAAACGTATTTTAGTGATCATTTCCCTTTTTTCTCGTGAACTTAATATTGGATTTAAGGATGATATTGCAAAGAGAAATTACAAATTTTGAAAATTTCCGAAATTAAGAGAATTTTAAAACAGCCATTGATTTAAAATGCATTAACGTGTCTCGCTGAGTTTAATTGTAAAACAACAGACCTGGCACTATACTATTTACTATTCTGTAATTTTTTTATGTTTTGACCATAGGTTATGCATGCATAGTTAAATGTAAATTTCAAATGAACATGTCCCTAACATTTTTTGGTACTGAATTGCTAAACGTACTCTTCGTCCAGCCGAGACATAAATTTTCTGTCAGTCTCTACTGACTTTTTGCCGCTCAGACAGCGTAGTTGGATCGCATTAATCAACTGCCTTGTACACAGATTTTACCTCAGAAGAAAATAAAACTGGCAAATAATGGAAGAGGATTGTATTTTGCTTTCTTTACGTGTCATATTGTTTTGTTTGTTCATTTCCTTGTTTATCTTGTGGCTAATTGTTGTAAAAGATAAACATTAAGCTACAAATGTTTTAAAATTACATTAGCCGTCACCCCCAAGGAATCTGAGGTGCACCTTGCTTGTGATATGCTTCGAAAATATTATTTTAGATCAACAGCTATTTGAATCATGAACGACGAGTTTGAGAGGCTCATTTCAGGTAAAATTTTACGCTCCCCTCTCCTCCTCCCTCCGCGATTCATCGCGTACTGTTGTTCGGTCGCGCAGGATGTAAATGAGCCTACAACTCACACACGCTTATTTTCTCACTACTTACACGTGTCGCAAAATTTAAGAAATTTTCTCTTTGTACAACACACAGAAACAGCGAATGATAATATAAAGAGCTAGAAATACGCTGAAGTCATCAACAAGTTATCTCGGAACGCACTAGTCACAAATTCATGGCTTTTTTTGTCTTCTGTGTAGTTTGTATTCATGATAGATAGGACGTTCTGTTTGAAAATTGTTAGGAGAAATTATATGTCGATCACCTTCAAGTATGAAAGGATTAAACGGATTATAGCCTTTTCCTAAGTACAATGTCAATCATTCCCTTTATCAGGTTGAACAGCCATCTTGACTGTGTCGTCCGTTTGACGGACAGAACAATTAAAGTGCGATTCTTTACCTAATTGTGGGGTAATTCAAGTAAAACCTCGATTAAATCGTACAATTTTCGCCTAAAACATGGAAAAACGTGGTTCTTCACTTTCGCATTCAATAAATCGACTTCTAGGCCGCCGGACGGATGATACGCACCCCGACAGAATGAAAGCGTATTCGTCTAACCTACCAGTATACAATGAGAACAGAAAAGACATACCTTTGGCAGTCAGAGCGGAAACCGCCGAACATGCCAGATCTTCATCACCGAGCCAAGCGCAATGTCAAAACATCTGTGTTTTCCCCTGGATGCAGATTCGCAGGGGGAAACGTGATAAAAAGAAAAGAACGAGTAAGTTAATCTTCAGTTGTCTTTAGTAAAAATGTCATGTGACTATCATTTGAACCTTGTTAGCACTGGCAGACATTTACAAGACAGTTTGCTTGTCTTGTTAACAAGCTGTCTTTAGTAATCAGAGAATAGGTTTACCTAGAAAATCTCAGATCAGCTTTATGAATCCACAAAACGCAAGTTTAGTACATGCTGCGCAGTCCCTGTTCAAAAAATATTGAAGCGATGTGGCACACTTGAATAGTCATTTATCGCCGCCGATTTTCCTGTCGCAAAACAGTCCAAGCTGACAAACTACTGAAACATACATTACCCAGTGCAAAATTCGTGTGCTCCATAAATCTTGCATGTTCTGATATGATCATAAAACTGTAGACAATCTTAGTAAGATGTAAGGATTTGCTTCCTGTGATCGTCATTCCTAGAAATCTCTGTACATTCGTCTGAGTCATTCTTCTCAGCCTTGTGGAGAGCAACACTCGGAGACATGTGTAAAACCGTCGATTCACTCAAACGTATCTTCGATAATCACCGTCAGAAACAAGAATGAGTAAATCTACCGTACTGCGCAAAATATTTAGTTCTGATTCTCGAATATACAAATTATTAATTTGACACCTCTCTCGTCGGGGACAACTATTAGCAAACAGAGGACACTAAGTCTTCCTGTTTATAAATGCCTTCATTGTAATAATGTTGATTTTTACCACCGCTGTAATTAAGTATCAAAGATACCAGGTTTTTGTTTGATATGTGGTTTGATTTGAAACAATAAAACTGCGTCAGACTACTTCTAACCTCCAAACTTAGGACTACATGCAACGAATGGGTGATCATAAATCCAACTTCTTCAAACAATTTCAACAGATTACAAGGTACAAGGGTGAGGAGAAATTTTAATCACATCAGCTGGTTGTGACATGGAGTTTTATAAACACACATTTACCGGATTTGCAATGTTTTATTTGAAAACAGAATTTTTATTTGAATGTAATTACTCGCATGACAATCGGTCTGCCAGGTGATGTTCACTATCTTGTTGATAGTTCTCTTACGACGGCTAACCATGAACCTAGGGCTCAGCAGAAGAGAGCAAATGTATCATTAATAATGTAAAGAAGAAATAACGTGCTTCTGATTGGCTGAAAATGAGAATAACACGAGCGCAAATAACAAATGCAAAAATACAAATACGAATACAAATTACGAACGCTTTCAAAATTATGTCTGTCTAGCCTTTCTGTAATGTTTTTTCGTGTAAATTATTAAAACATGATTTAGAGTGCAATTTGGTGTAATTTTCAAAGACTACAAATCGCACTCGCCCCACTACGGAGTCGTACAATTTTGTTGTCTTTGAAAAATTTACTCGTACTTATTATCACCAAATTACACTCGACATCACGCTATCAGCAATATTAAGTCTGGAAATCACGCGCTTTGAAGAGTACCATAGACCCTGTAATAACAACACCCCTCTTTCTCTCTGAGAAGTTCCCCCCCCCCCCAAAAAAAAAGACTACGAGTTTCGATATTCCCTTTATCTAAACAAAAACCCTCCATCTTCCTCCTCTCAGTAAGGAAAAACTATTTAAAAAACTTGTCATAGCTCTATGGACGCGGTTATAGCGCAGAACTGCTATTCATTTAGGCTTGATGACGTTATGGGTATCTGTAATTATGAAGTTTGAATCATTTTATATATGGTAGGTTTTCACTATCAAGGAAGTGTATAATCTTTGGTTTGTATATGTTACAGTTAAGAATTTTGAACGAGCACCCCCCCTTCTGATAAGGCCCTCATGGCAGAGGGGCTATTGGAGCATTTATGTCAACTAGATATGGTTGTCTTGGTATAATACATCTTCAAATAAAATCTAACTTCTATTTATTTTCACTTTGAATGAACTCTTGAACAAGGTAATTCACAGTTCAAGAATCTTGAAAAATATTTTTCAACCCTAGACAGTTATTATCTCAAAGGGTTTCTCTTCACTGAACACCTTGAGGGTATATTTCATCCATATAGTTCGTGAATCGTAGCACACTTACCCTTCTCAGAGCATCTCACCACTCCTCTGGGTCAGTTACTGCTATCCCTGACCAAACGACTTGAATCGACATGAAATACGCCACGTTCAGAAATTTTAGTTTAAGTTATTCGGTGTATCCCATACACCCCTTAAATATCTGTCTCCATGAGGGCTAACTATCAAGAATAGTAAGTAAACTATTAGGAAACTACGCCAGCAACATAATGAACATCCCTGAGGTCTTGTTTAGTCATATCTTGTTTCGGTCGATAATGTTATTTTCAATTTTTGATATGAACGGGTGACAAACACTTTTAAGGGCACAGACAAAACCCAAGTCATGCATCACTGTTGGTCCTTTTAGATCCCTTTGGTGATGTAAAAGGTCTCCTCAGTACTCCACCAGTTCCACCAATCCTGTGCCGCTATTTGGGTCTCATACCGTGGGCAGTCCTTCCCAGGTAATTTAGAGTCTCCGGCCCCCGTTTGCCTTTCCTATCTGATGTCCTGGTCACAGTTTGATTCGTGACATCTTCCTTATCCTTTCTTAACATCTGTCCGACCCAATGTCAGTTCCGTTTAGTTATTTTTATGTCATTAACCCTTTCCGATAAATGTACATTTGCTAACCAATTACTCCACATTTACCACACTTGATTTCAAGTTCTTCCAATTTGAAGCAAGAGTGGTTTTTTTGCATGATAAATCCTGTCATCTGCTCGGCATTTGAAAGAATGTTATATTGTACATTCATGATCATCCTCTTCTCACTGGTCCACTTTGGTATTTTTCCGCCTCAACATTACCTATTTTTCAGCCGGTTTCCTTCTGTTTTAAGGCATTTTCTACATCTCAAAAACAACTAAAACGATATATGAGGTAATTCCTCTGTAACGATATCGTTCTCTTTTAAGTATCCTCAAACATTTCACCCCTATTATTTGCCATCATTATGATTATAGTTATCATTTTTATCATTTTTATTATCATCAGCGTAATTGTGTTCGACGTTAGGAGAACACATACTGTTCATGTCGCTTCTTTTTGGACTGTGTTTAGGCGCTATCTTGTGTGACTGATCATTCGCCTCGATTTCATGCGAGTGCATTGAATCCCGTGGGTTATTGGAGTGAGTCTCGCGGGTTGACTTGTACCTAATGTGAAACTATTACACAAAATGTAAAAGTTTGTTCAAATTATTTCGATTTGACCATCACCATTGCATCGAATCTATAACCAAGATGCTATACTATCAAACCTTAATGTTATGTTCAACTTTGCAACTGTTTTATGACATTGTTTGAGTGCATTCCTCAAATCGGCTTCCCTGAATATTCCAGGGCGATCAGCACCAAAAACAAATATTATTTTACAGGAGATAAAATGTACTTTTAATTGCATGGTCATTACTAGTTATCATTGTTATTATTGTTATTATTTTTCTAACTCGCGTTTTTCGGTGTGTAGCATTAAAATCTTAAAGCTAAAAAAATACTTTTGAAGGAATGGACTATTCAAAATATTGCGGCTGTTTAACGAAGCAAAAAAACCCAGTTATGGCTCAATAAGTTGTGATCATTTTTCCAACAGAAAAACTTACATCCCTACCCTAAGTTCAGATCATATACCTGTAACTTCGAAAACCAGTGTGAATATCACCGTTTTTGAAAAACTTGATCAGAATCAAGAATGATCAGAATCTTCTGCAAGTTTAGAGGAAAATCGGGGCTGGTTGATTTTCTCCATCATTTTGCTTGACGCAATGTAGTCCAAGGGCACATTCCTCAAAAGTGCCATCAACCAAATGTGTCAAATGTATATTTTAAAATCAAATCTTGGTAAAAGTGGCATGGGTTTTAGCTGGGAAACCATGCAGTCCATCCTGTCTCCTGCTAACTGAGTCTCAACCGAAATGCGTGGCTAGATAGCTTCTCTGTTGGTCTTGTAGGCGCTCCGAATCGGACCGCCAACGAAAGTTTCACGCGGGAGTCATAACACGTTTTCAATTGTGTCGCCCGATTTGTCTTAAAACCAGAAGTAACCAGTTTCCAGCTTAATTGGGAGCAATAAGTACTTTTATCCCGTAGACACAGTGGCTCACACAGGTGTTAAGGCGTTTATTGTTTGTCTTTTTATAGTTAGGGATATTTTAAGCTTTTCCTGTAACTAAGAAAAACACTGTGCTATCAACATTACTAGACAGTGAGGTGCTATTTTTTATTTCGTATGCTAAATTTCTGTGCTCGTATTTTTCTTTTTTTTTTTTTTTCTTAGTTCCTTTAATAATACCTTTTATCAGGAGCCCATCACTTGCTTTTATTTAGCTGTTGTGGTAGGCTGAAGGAATGGATATTATGAATTGAGTAATGCTAAACTGCGCAACAAAATAATCCTCTTTCTATTAACGGTTAGTTTCAGGTTACGAAGGTTAAATTATAAATGGAGATCGTTCTGAGAACATAAAACACTTTGTTGACGATCAACTAACAGCGCCACAGACGGATAATTAACCATCAAAAGTAAGCTCAGTTTTCAAAAGTTGCCGCAGCGGTGTAGGTTCCATTTCTATCATTCCATAGAGAAGGGTGATGTGATTCTCCAAGAAGTACAATAGGCTCTATCATGTCCCAAAAAATTGCCTTTTTAACGAGATTACTCGCGCCGGCGGTTTATTTGACTGAGTCTTTCTTTTGCCCACCAAAGCAATGAAACAGTTTCTTCAGAAACTGATAATTTTGCTCATTTATTTGTTTGGACGCCTCTTCGGTTGAATTTGCGCTTCCCTAGAGGGTACCCCTCTAAATTCTTGGTAGGGGCCGAATGAGACCCCGTTTCTTGCTATTCTGCCATTGTCAGACCGAAAGATGCAATTTTCTGCAGCCTGGCTTCTGAAACTTCCACTCTGTTCACGAAGCCATTACGCTTTGTTGTAGCACCATAAGCCTCATAACAGCGGCGAAGTCAAAAGTTTTAAAATGTACCTGAAAATTCTGAATCAGCTTGGATGACATATTTTGCTGACCTCTCTTTCCGTTTTATTCATAAGTGTACGCGCACACGTGGCGCACTTAAAAATCATTACCTTATTATGACTAATCTAATCGAAAACCATAACTGTTTTCAGACCAAAACGGCTCAAAAACCATATCCTCAGGGCAGCGGTACCGAAATGGGTAATACAGGGGAGAGCTTCTTCAAGAGCGGAGAGAGACTTGGTAGTAGAGTCAGTTTTATTTGCCGGTATTGGATAATTAGCTGAGCTCGCGCTCGACGGTCTTGGATAAATCAGGATCGGCCAGGGTTTTTGGGTATTCGGTATTCAGGGGCGTTTTAAATCGGGTATACGGTATATTGCAGCTTAAATATGGGTATTCAGTATATCACTTTCTTTGAATTTCAGGTATAAAGTATTCAAAGCTTCGATTATTTTTGGGTATATTTGGAGGAATTTGGGGTATTTTGGGGTATTTTGTCGATTTTTTTTCGGGTATATTGGTATTCCACTACCCCCCCTGGCCGACCCTGATAAATGCCAAGGGGTGGGGGACGGGAGGTTTGGACACTGACGGGGGAGCTTGCCCTTCGAACATAGTCAGCCGGTGTGACAGGGTTTTGTTTCTGATCAAGTCGACCGTTCCCTTGGTCCACTAAATTGCTTAAGGTTTCATGTAAGAATTTTTTTGCGACCACTAACTTCCTGTTTAGAATCACTAACCGACTGTTGATATTCCGAAATATTTCAACTACCAACGCGATCCAGATTTCACCGCTGTGTCGCTATCCTAAACATTTAATCAAGGAGACCCGAAGTCGTCCTATCGTCTCTTCATTTTCACAACTTACTTCAAAGGCGACAAAATTTCCGTCTTTGAATTAATATTCCACTGCGCCGTTCCCTTAAACTAATTAGCACCAGACATTGGTGCGCCATGTTTAATTTTTTTGGTCAAATAATCTGTCATGTGCTATTTGGTTCATGAATAAGTTAAAACGCCCTTACTTTACAAAAAAAGAGTTGATAAATATCCATATTCCGTTTACAAGACGGTTTCACACGCTCGTACTGTACATTCAATAATGCGGCAAAGTACAAACCTCCAGCACTCATTCGAACTGATTGTTATGAGGGTGGATAGGTTGGAGTCCGAATGTCTCGCGTCCATTCTTCCTTATTAATTTGAATTTCAAAAGAATAATTTGCATTTGAACATGCCGCTGATATGTGTTAGACGGTACATTGTGTAAATAGATTGTGATTATGGCATTTCATCCCAAAATTACTGTAAAAAATGTACAGGTCATTAATCCTGGTTAAAGACCGTAACAGCGGGAGATAAGTGCTCATCGGCTTAGTTGGTTAATAAGTGATAATCAATTATGCCAGTGGCTGTCTTCGAGGATTTAGACACTGAAAAACACCATATCATACCAAATAATAGGCTTGTTTCTGGATTCGAAAGTGTGTACACAACTTAGGCGTTCGTTAGAATTTCCATTCTCCTTCAGACAAATAACATCCAACTTCTGCATTAAATCAGAAAACAGCATTTATCTCAGAAGCAAAACAAAACTTGAACAATGTTTTGTAAGCCGCTTAATCTGATTTTTCATGAAGCTCATTTTCACTTATTCGGAACTTCTTAAAAGCACCCTTGCATATCTAGAACCACACCGACATAGCATTTGTTACATAGGAAAAGGTTTTGATAAAATTACCAGAGCAAGCGGCAAATGAGTCTGTGTTTTGACAGAAAATTCTGTTTGATCGATGAGGTATCAAACCAAACTACGCGAAGGCAGACAGCAAACACGTACAAGACTCCACATGACTGAATCTTTGAATTTGATTTCCTTCCACTAAACTCCTTATTTCTGTTTACAAAAGCTATTGAAAACTTAAGTTTTTAACAAGAGCTTAGCAAAGATTAACTCGCTAACAGACTTAAGAAATTTGTATCGCTATTAACCCCTTTTCAACGGAAGCTCCTGGGTTGAGTTTCAAGAAATTTATGTTACAGAATTTGTACGATTGTGTATACGTAGAATTAAAAGGAAACATCATTTTCACGAGATAAGACAAGCTGCATTAAATAGTACAGCGTTCAAACTGTTCCGACTGTTAAGAAGATTTATGTTTCCGCTCATGGCATCTGTAAATACCTTCAAAAAACGACGGCTTGTCGAAAATGATGTATTACTCGGAAAAACTCTCTCAACTCTTTGTGTATCTCGTTACATGCCATAAGTGAAATCTCGAGGCACCTCTAAGCAGTTTGATTGGTTCACGGCGAATCACATGCTCAAAGATAATACATCTTTCTTTCTTTAGTTGTTGGAGTTAGGACAATAATATGACTTTTACCTATTGAGTCTTGTCAACAGCAGGGATCGATTTTAGTACAGAGGTCAAAAAACTGGTCAACTTTGTATTGTCTACTATCAAAAACAAATTCATCTTCTTCAAGACCCGTATTTAAAAGCCCGGTGTGTGGACAGTGAATATGCAGAAGGCAAATACAGAGCGTTGCCAAGGAAAAAACGACCACGGCGCGGAGTCCGATGAGACATCTTCCCCTAACTTGTGCAGCTCATGCGAGCGCTTGGATGATGATGCCACTGAATTACCGGCACAAAATGCATCCACTGAAAACGGCCTTCAAGAAATTTACCCTTGGATGAAGGAATTTCGCTCAAAAGGTACAGAGAAACGTAGTTGTAGGTGATTTTTGTCCTAAACTTAAACGATACCTTCGCAAGTGGGCGGAGGTCAAAAACAACCCTTTCGTCGCAAAGCCGATTTCTGTTGTGATTTTTTAAAAATTGAAAACCAAATCTTGCGAAAGATGTGGAAACGCATGAAATAGGTTTGGTTGAAGAGTGTTTGTTTCGTGTTAAGTTCTTTAATTGTGGATTAGCGGAAAAGAATGGCTCCAAGAATAGGCTCGCCAGCATGGCGCTACTCCATTGTGAAGCAGTTTGCTTCGCCATTCGAAGGTGCGAACCGTACTATTTGTGATCCTTAACAAACAATTCCAGTTATTCTACCGGATAGATCTTGTAAAAGAGAATTGATAGCGTCGTTTTGTTATGCTAAGACAATTTTCTGTGGTGTTTCGAAGCCTTAACACGTCGTTGGCGCCAGAAGGAAAAAGACCAATTGATACGCCATGTTCAAATGTGTGGTAATCCCTTCTCGCTTGCTGTGTGGGGCAACAAATCGTTTTGTAAGTCTCCGACCTGTCGTAATTAACCACAAAACAGTCTCTTCTCAGATACTTTTGCCTTCCTTCCCCCAGTATTTTGCGTTTTGAGATCTACTAATGCGATGATATTTTTGATTTAGTGTGTTTTTATGCATACCCCATTGCATCCCGAGGGCATCACATGTATTTAAACGAGCGGTTCCATTAATTTGAACAAAACTCCTGAAAATTATATCGTGTTGTACTAAGAAGTTGGCTATCATACTATGCCAGGCTATAATCTTGTGCTCTTCGTAAGCGAGTAATTCTGCCTAAAAATCGTACTGGAATTAATTTAGTGCCGTCGAATTTGCGTTTGTACTTTCTTCGACTTGAAATATTTCATATCAATTCCGTTAGGAAAAGACAAAATATCACGAGATTGGGCACTCAACAGTATTCTTTATTTCGCCTTGACTAAAACCTAGATGTATGTTGTGAATTCGCCTTTCCCTCGTAAAAAGCCGTGGTTGAGATTTTAAAAAATGAAGACACGTTCTCAGCCAAAAATTCCGAAGCATCGATTCTCTATTTTTTACATCGAGCGTTGTTTCATACTTCTCCACTTTGTTGCTAGTTTTGTTTGATAACTCGGATAAAAGGAAGTCATTTGCTTACATCTATAACAATGCACTGAACTGATACTTTAATTAGAAGGTATTGAGCTTAAACTTAGTTCATGAGCTAGCGAAGAATTAGCGATAAAATTCAATTGCAAGTATTTCCGGAGTAGAACAATCTTTGTGATTTACGGTTTTAGAATTGTCGTGAAACTCCAGTAAAAGCTATGCCATTAATTCAAGGTTTTACTCTAAGAGGTCTTCATTGCAATAATTGAATATATATTACCGAAAGGACAAGATGCATTTTGTGTATTGATATGCAAGATGAAAATGAGACTGGTAATACAGGACTGTTCTTGTTGACTTTGGTTGATCAGTGTTTGAAGTGTAGTTCTCTCAAAGGTCATCATTTTCGTCCCAATGCACCTAACCAGGTAATCTAAATCTTCTTTCACTTACAATCAAAATTATAGATATTTCTTTGTTTACAGGAGCACCACAAGAGAAAGCTGGTGATGATAAACTTAACCGAACCATATACAGTACAAGACAGTTGGTTGAGTTGGAGAAGGAATTCCACTACAACAGATATCTTTGTAGACCTCGTAGAATCGAAATTGCTCAGACGCTCGGACTCACCGAAAAGCAGGTGAAGATCTGGTTTCAGAACCGCAGAATGAAATGGAAAAAAGAGAACAAAAGTGTCGAGAAAGCCTTGGAAAATGAGATTCAAGAACGAGTTCGACAACTTAGTGCACAAAATCCAAACGGTTTCGGCAGTTTATCATTGATGAACTTAAATTCACACCCTAATTCGTCTGTTTTCAACGAATCAAACTCTTTTCAGCGAAACTACAATCCGTATTCTACTCCAATGCAAAACTACAATGGAGGAGGATTCATGGAAAGGCCAAGGGCGATATGGAGTCAAGGACCATTACAACATTTTTAGTAATTATCAATTATCAGCGCAGCCGCCGTTAGATGCTGGCTTCCTGTTGTACATTTTTTTGACAACCTCGTGAGCGATATTTCGCCCACCGAGAGAGAGAATTAACACTTTGAGAATGAGTCATAATTCTTATGCTATTTACAGTTTATAAATTTATTTCGTTCCTGTTAGAGAGACTCGTGGTTTTGTAGCGAGCGATATTTATTTATTTCCGTTGTGAAATGATGTCAGTTTAAATTCGGGTTAGTATAAAAGCAAATGAATAGTTCATTTGAGTTAATGTTCTGTAAGCTTTTCTTCTTAACCTTTTGTAAGCTAGTACCCCCTTCATTTATTGCCTTTCACGTGCAATGCTAAAACAGAATTTGTTTGATATCAGGTCTTTTCAACTCTTCTCTTTCTGTCCTTATCTATGGCAAGGACATCACACAGGGAGCAAATGAGATAAAATTAATTCCGGTTGTGAAGTAGTTTTTAACACCTTGTGGGTTCTATCCCGGCATTAGTTGTTCTCTTTCTGTAAAAAAAACTGTAGCTAAGTTAAAGAACATGTAAGTTGCAACGTTTAGGATTCGAGCTTCAACGAGCTAATGGACAGTACTTTCGATTATCGACCATTGCTCAATTATAGGTCAAGTTAGATGCTTTGTTTGCTTCTCGTTGCAATCAGACTTTGTTCTCGTAGGTGATGTAAATGCCTACAACGAAAAATTTTATTGCAGAATGAATTTCGAATACCCGCCCAATAATTCTTTTACATTCTTTCATTCATGTATTTTGTTGAACACAACGTTTCTAAACAACTTGAAAGTTTGGTCATTATGTTGCCAATTATTAGTTTGTACGTGCAATTGCGTCTTGCATATTTATTTAAATGGATGGATATTGTTAGGTTTTATGTTATAGTAATATATTTTGGAACCAGAAGTTATTTGTTGTTGTTGAATGCTCGAAGTTGACAGAAAATTGACAATAAAAAAAGTCAGGAGTTTGGCTCTAAATTTTGACGACATTTGCTATGCAGCTAAAGTGACGAAGCAATCTCCTTCGCGAATCACCAATACATGTTTACATTTCTAAGGAATTAGGCTAAAATCAACCTGCAGCTTTCTTCAGGCCTCTACTACAATTGCATACAAAGATGATTCGTGGTTAAGATTACTTTTCTACTTTTTTTTCTCTCTTTTGTTATATTATAAATTTCTTCATTCTTATGGTTGTTATTACTGTGGTTGATATTCATGTTTGTGGTGATTCTGTTACTCTAGTGTCTCTCAGTTTGGGGTCAGTTTTCTCTAGGATTCTCATATTAGTGTTGGACTTAAAATTAAGCAAAATTAGGCCTGAAATGCAAACTTGTAGCAGACTAATGAGAACTAAAAAGATAGAGACTGACTTCAGACAGAAGGTAAATCTAGCCTCGGTTTATTTGACCAAACCAAAAATTGAACGAAAATTATTCACGATGTCTGGACAAAGCCATTTTCTCAAAAGTGCTTTTATTCATTCTGAGGTTACCTCAGCTTTCCCACTCCATAGCTAACGTTTGAGTTCAACAAACAATTTCCACAAACTGGTGAAATCAATAAAAAACCACACTAATGTGACGTGTCTTCCAAAGGTCGTCAGAGGATCAACCGGTTTGCAAAATGTTCATTCGACCGCATGCGCGCGACCTGGGACCTGTCTCGTTAACAGAATGACTGTATAAGAATTTGTTTTGATGTAAAGGTCAAAGAAAAAAAAACACTAAGCTCTGATGCTATCTCATTTCGGAAAACATCTGTCTTGCTCATTACCGCAACTGTTCGGGGACAGCGAATGATGGAAAGAGCAAGCAAGCAGTGTTGCCAAGGTAAAAACGCCACAGGAAAAGAGTTCGGCTCAATCCATGATGTCACTCCTGGTTTTGAGAATGAGGCAGCTGATAGTTTACCAAAAGACGACTCAGCGGGAAGCAGTGTTCAAGAGATATATCCCTGGATGAAGGAGTTTCGCTCGAAAGGTAAGACGGCGGTTCCGTAGACACTTTCTATAGTCATTGACTGAACAGGAACAGGGAGGGTGGGCGTAGGTCTGAAACAACAATTCTTTGTGCAACTTATTTCTACGGAAATGTTTAAGAAAATCGGAAATGAATTCGTGCGAACAAAGAGGTGAATCAGCGGTTGAGTGTAGTCGAGGAGTGTTTGCACGCTGTGAACTTCCTAAGTGACGGATTAGTAGGAGTGTTAGTTCGTAACTCTTGTGGTTCTTCGCCGGACAACAATGGTGATTCGTTACGAAGCTTCGTCCGTCACTAACGGAAGGTAGGAGCCACATTTTCACAAATTGTTAACTAATTCATAACATCGTGCTGTTGGAAACCCTTTTTCGAAAGAGGCAGATCTCTAACGTCTTTCATTTTCAAAGGGAATTCGAGATTGATGCTCAAAGAGGTTGTGTGAGGATTCTGAAAGGTCCGAGTTTAGAAGCCGTCTCTTAGCCGAAACAAAACGCGCTAGAGTAAAAACGAATTATCTATTCTGGCTATGTGAAAAATTTTGTTATTCTATAGGAAATGAAGACGCTTATTTTACCTGAATAGATCTCTTTATATTGATTCCCTTATTGTCTCAAAAGGGTCAACACGTCTTTAGCGCTGGTCCGCAGGACAAGAATCCATTCGATCGCTATGTTTAAATATGTTTTAATCCTTCCTCTTGCTGTGAAGGGCGACAAATGGCCTTCTATATTGTTTGACCTTTCTTTCCCAAGAGTTTGTATTTTGTGGCTAGAGAGAGACACATTGATATGACTATATTTAACATTTCGTGATCAATTCAGATTGCTCATGTTGAGCTGCATGCCAAATGGCATTGCCATTCGTGGCCATGATTCCGAAGGCCTCACGACTTGCGTGCAATGAACGGCTCACACGTATTTTTGCCATTAGAGGCGGACATATTGTTCCTTCTTGTGCATTGAAAATAAACTCCAGATTATGAATTTCAGACTGTTAAATTTACGAGATTCTCTGCTGCTTGTGCGCTTATGGTTTTGGAAGTTCTGCATTCTTGTGCGGCTTTTGACTCTGTTTCATAAACAAATGTCTTTTTAAACGCTATATAAAAACAAAGTTATGTTAACAAATTGGCAAAATGATGATGATTTACAGTTTTAGCAGTCTATGCGTGTTTCGGGCATCTCTTTAAACCGATTGCGCTTGCAAATTACATCTAATAGCCGTTATTTTCATTATCAACCTCGTTGCCGCTAAATGTTACACCTTAAACGGTGCTTACCGTCTACATATTTGTCCTGTATGAAGTATTATTTTTTATTAAGTTGCGGGAATAATTCAGAAGTTTGCCTTCTTGCTCTTCTCCGCGTCGGAACAACCAAGGCTTTCGTGATACCGTTATGTTAATTCTCCAGAACTGTGTTCCTTCCGCAACTAATGACACATTTATCCGAAAGGATTTCGGTCTTCTGTTTTGCAAGCCGAATGCAAATGATTTGTGTGCGTAGTTATGTTTCGTTTTGAAACTTGCTTTATTCACAATCATCTTTCCCTGAAATTTCCTTTTGCAGCTTTTTATATACTTATGTCATCAAAAAGAAAGACTGCATATGAAATTAGATATAGATTACACCTCAGTTTTACTAAACATGATCCGTGGAGACTGCTTGCAAACTGCAAGTAATTACTGCAGATACATTGATTCTAAAGGATGAGATATATCCGATCCTGTGTAACTCAAACGCCGTATGAAAATACCGAAAGATAAAGATGTATTTCATGTAAAACGGATCGCACCCACAACAGTCAGACTCTAACAGAAGCCTATTGTTTGAGTCCAAGGGTGGGGCTGCTTTGTTATAATTAGTACTACCAATCTGACAGGAAAAATCACGAACGACAATTACAACTTTGCTATCTCTGTGTTTAGGAGCAGCGCAGGAGAAAGATGACAGAAAACTCAATCGAATCATCTACAGCACAAAACAGCTGGTAGAATTAGAGAAGGAGTTTCATTTCAACAGATACCTTTGCAGACCGCGGAGAATCGAAATCGCTCTGTCGCTTGGACTCACCGAGAAACAGGTCAGAGTTTGGTTCCAAAATCGTCGAATGAAATGGAAAAAAGAGAGTGAATGTGTTGAGAAGGCTCTAGAGAATGAAATTCAGGAACGAATGAGACAACTCAGCACTCAAAATGCCTTCGGTAGCCAGTTATCCATGTTGAATATGATAAACGTGCAACCAAATGGGTCTCCACTTAACAAATCGATGCATTCTATCAATCAATACTCCGTTCCAATGCATCTGAAGCACGATGCAAGATATCTGGACAAGCCGAAAGCGATCTGGAGTCAAGGAACACACGATCATTGGTGATTACTAAGCATCTGTTTTGGGATTAGGGTTTCCTTTGGTTCCCCACCAGAATTCACACCTCGTAAATTACAATTAACTAATTTACAGCTCATTAATCTTGTTGCGTTTATGGTTCTGTTTACGATGAAGAACGCATAGGAAAAATCATTAGCCTTCTTCAGTGACGTTGCTTTTATCAAAGGTTCTGTTTAATTCGCACTATTGCATAATACACATGAAATTGAATGAACCATTTCAATTCTAGATTTAATATTCAGCCCGTCTTTAATAACTTTATGCTTAGTTATACACAATTGTACCGTATTCACCTCTCATTAGGGACCTTAAGTAAACCACGACGGTGACGGCAACGAGGACATGGAAAAACAAAAGATCTAATTGGAAGAATAATAGCTCAGCACATGTATTTTAAAACTTTGCACATTTCTTAGCCGTCCTAGACAAAAAAACAACGTGAAATCGCCACAATTTGCGTCATCTGCGAACCGAAACCGCGACGGCAAATTGTTTTTATTTCCATTTGGAACAACGCTTCTTTTATACGTTATGCTGAAGTTGAGGTGTGGCGCCGTATGAGACGGTAAACACATGCAGCCATTTTTGAAATTCTAATTAAAGGCAGAAATTCATTATTTTGTCGAAGTCTTCTTTGGCGTTGCCATCCTGACTGCTTAAGGTCCCTATTTTCACTTCAAGATTAACGAAAACGAAAGTTGAATAAAAAATTATACATGCAGGAATGAAGGTCGTTACCAACAGAGATAAAAAAATTAACATGCATGGATTGCAAGTTAGGAGCTTGAAAGATACGAGATGTTTCTTATCGAGAAACCCCCATTCACCCTGGCGATTCCTACTTTACAACATTTCCAGCGGAGGGATTGTAATTCACCTTAATCTTAGCCCACAATTAAGCATACGTATTGTCGGCTTTCTCAAAGGTATGTAAGAAGCCGAATTTCGGTCATGCCCAGCACTATGCTACTGCTCAACTTTTAACGATGTCTTCATACTCAATCCGGTTGAGTTTCCAAGTATCTCAAAAGTCGCAAAATTTACTTACATACACTCAGCTATTAACATCTTTCAAGTAAATCTTATGTCTGAACCAGAATACTTTTAAATCGAATGAATTTGTGCATTTTTTTGACCAAAGATTGCTGGCTTGACCTTTTTTTTTTTTTACATATTGTGTTCACGGTCGTGGCTCTGTGTTGCAGAGTAATTTAAGGCAAATAAGATGCCGCTCCCATTAATAAGTCTCCGTCCCCGGACGTTATACCGCCCAGTTTTTTCATAAGCCCAACTTACAGCACTCGGAAAACTTTTTTCGCGTTTCCAGAGCATCTTTGTCACATTTAAAAACGAAACAGTGACGTGCTTTGTTTCATTAAGAAGAGCACAGGAAGTGGTTAGAGTAGGAAAGCAAAAGTGTAGCTGGCAACACGAGTGTTACTTGAGTGTTTCCTTAGCGGTCTACCGAGACCTTTAGCTGTTTCCTAAGTAAACAGCATGGAAAATTCTACTTAGCAATCAGATTATGCGCTCGAGATTCTATCGCGTGATATTGAATGAGGGCGAAGCCCGATCAAGTATCATCACGCATAAGAATCGAAGGCGAAAATCTTATGGTTTTAGCAGAAATTTAAAGGCTGTTCAAAATTTAACAAGAAATCAGGCTCATGGTTTTATTTCATTTTGTTCATAACCCCACATTTTTTTGCTGCTGACTCTACTCACTGCATGTCTATCACGTGTTACATTGCGAGTAGCGTAGCCAATCAGATTGCGGTGTTCGTGACAAACATTAATAGATTTACATTTATATGGTCTATGGTAGAGAATCCTACAATCCCTCCACACATGCATTTTGGATGAGATAAGTTCAAATGTTTTGATTGGCTTAGAAGACAAAAGTTGTCAATTTTAATCTGAACGATTAATAAGGAGCTTAGTGCCTTGTGTCCGGTGGAAGAGGGAGGAGTTGTGGCTCCTGAAACATCAAAAACCTCACTAAAATCTTGCGGATCGAGTTGAATTTTAGGGAAAAATTCGATTTATTGTCAAAGCTGGCGATAAAGTTTGAAACACTAAGTTGCTTTGACTGAGTATACTCCGAGTACAAAAGACAATATCAAGAAAAGCTTTCAAAACTTCAATCCTCGGGTGTGCGTTGTATTTGTTCAGGTTTGTTTCACTGATTTGACCTGAGATCGCCAAATGCAGTCAGTGAGTCTTACTACACACCGATGAACATTATCGCCAAATGCAGTCAGCGAGTCTGACTATACACCGATGAACATTATGTAATAAAAAAAGCTTACAGTTTGAACCCAGACAGATCGATTGGTGTTTCCAGTCATTGTTTAAAGTGTTAAGTGCAATAATTGACATGGTGACACATAAGTATAAATAAATAAATACATTTATATGGAGCCAAAAATCGACTAGCTCTTCTTTCGCACTGCTTTTCAAGACTGTCTATAAAAATCATAAATGAGAAATTAAGAAAAAAATTAATCTTAAACAAAATGTTATCAGCAGCAACAGACAAGGCTAAGATAATTATCCTAGGTGCAAGTGTCATAAGTATAAATATCCAAAGGAAAATATCTAAATATATCAACATTTTGGAAGAAACTTGAAATATGTCACTCTAAGTCCCTTTTAAACATTGACATGGAATTGCTGATCGAATAAACTGGCATTAACTTACTGAATAAAATATAATTCCTTGATAAATTGAGACTAGAACTCTATTGTACTAGTCATAATTCGATTACCATTTTGTCGAAAATCTGGCAAGATGAGAGCTGATACTGTATTTGCTAACAATAGCCTTCCTTCATGCTGTCCATGATAAATGCAGACCAGTGTCTCATTTTCCTTCGCTGGTTTGTAACCTTGCTACTGGACGTTCATAATTCATTGTATTTCAACCAGCAAGAACGAAACTATTTTAAATATATGCATAACGCCAATTGACTAATTTCTAAAAAGCATAGGTTTTTCTGATTTAAGCGACAATTTTTAATGATCATGCAAAGCGGCTTCCGGCATTAATGCTAACGTGTCTGGATTTGAAAATTGGGAGAATCATTCTGTTGTGTATTAGAAAAGAACGACGTTTTAAAAAACATCAAGTAACCTTTAATCGTTTAATAAACACAGTGAAAATCGCATGAATAACCGAAAATTTACACTCGATTGCAAAAACATTGACACTCAATAAAGCGTTTATAATGAACGATGGGACCCTATGGCTTTCTGGGTACATATTTACACAATAGCCGCAACTAGTACGTGGTGAATAATGGAATTTAACCACGCTTTCTTGAAAGTAAAAAAGAGATTATCATAACAAAATTTTTTCATGACCTGTAAGCAAAGGTGAATCACTGACTATAAATATCGTTTAATATTTCAATAATTAACGGGTTTTCCGGTTTCGTGTTGTTGGATAAATGCTTTCATTTTTCCCCTCCTTTATTAATACACAAAAAAAGAGAAGAGGATTTCAGGAAGAGCCTCGAAGAAAGTTGTGATGGTTGATAGCTTAAATCAGAGAGTGAGGGTGTATGAGCGTTGCGAAATCATCCCAGAACTTGTTATGCCAATAGCTCTGGCCTAAGACAAGATGATCTGAGAAGCTCTAACCTGACCCAATACCGAACTGGTAGACACAAGACTCGACAGATATGATCCGGCGAAAATACCAAGGTTTCTTAATCAATAATACAAACTTATTTGCTAATTCGTGATATTTTAAATCCCCTTTCCAACGAAATTAACGCGTATATTAACACAAATCTTTCGTGATTTGTTCCTTTATTTAAATGTTTGACACAGATGAAAAATTAAATTTGAAAATTTTCCGATTTCTTTTACCTGTGTATCATATCTCCAGCGTCTAAGCGATATTTTATTTCTGACATGGTGGATTTTTAATTTAACCTCAGTTTCTCAATTATTATAAGACCCTAAGTGTCAGTCTGGTCTGAGTCTTGAACCCACGACCTCCGCCGCCGCACTGCAGTCATGCGCTCTACCGCATGAGCTAACCGAGCGCGGTTAATCGATTGACCCCTGTTGGAAGAACGATCTCTAGGCCGATTTACAGCTGCGAAAAGTGTCATTGATTCCATATGTGTGATATGTATATTCTCCCACTCTATTAAAATAACCCAAAACGTAGTGATTTGATTTTTTTTTCAGCCGAGAAATAGTTTATAGGACCTCCCTGTCTGTTGGAGATCGTTTTTGCCAAGATCATCAGAGCATAACCTCGAATCTTTGGTGTTTCGTTCCTTCCTTCAAGCGGACAGGAGGAAAAGAGTTCCTGGGAGTCTGGGAACGAGGTTGAGCAAACCTGTGCCTTTTACTGACTAAAGGGACTAATTTGCGGAAAAAAACCGTGGTGGTGTGTTGTTCAGGGTTTTACAAGATAATTCATTTTCATCAACTGAGTTAATAACGTAAATTTGTCACCGTAAAGAGTTCGTAAGATGACGTTTTGAGCAATGGTTCTTTGTCAAAGCGATTGATTAACTTTCCCTGACTGCTTTTTTTGCGCAAAGTGTATGGCAAAATGAATTGAGAAGAGATTCCGCTTCCAAGAGCATTTTCTTGACGAGGGTATGAATACATTCACAGCTTCATACCAGAGCAACTAAACCGCATTTAATTAATTACAGGTGCTTGTCACGTGACAGCACGAAAGAATACGACAACACGATCATTTTCAGCACGGTCGATACAAATATCCAATTGGATGTTTTGATGAGTAGTAGTACAGTATTACTTAACGTAAAGAAACTACACTATAAATCGGGACAAAGGTCGTAAGGATATCAAAGCTTCCGGTTCGCCTACTCGACCGCCCACGCGACCTAGTGCTTCCCTAGTTGAGTACATGTTTGCGAGTTCAGATCTCTAAACAGGCAGAGGTCACACAAAAAAAATCCTTTATCAGAGACTTATTTATATTAAGCGCAGTGTGTGGACAGTGAATGATGCAGAAAGCAAGCAAGGATCAGGATCACTGTCAAAGAAAAAACAACAGTGATGAGTCGGGTGTGACGTCTTGTGATGAGTCGGGCTTGTGCCAACGATTGGAGAATCAGGCAGCTAACTTACCAAACAAAGATGCCACAGGAGAAAACAGTGCCCATAAAATATACCCATGGATGAAGGAATTTCGCTCAAGAGGTGCCTGTAAAAAATTTTTTGTTCTTAAACTTGGCATAAACAGGGAGTTGGGTGGAGGTGAAAAACAACCCCCTCTATGCGCAAATGATATTGATTTGTGCAGATGTTTCCAAAATCAAGGGCCAAGTATCATAAACAATGAGCTATAACATAGACTACATAGGCAAGATGGCTTTTAAGAGTATTTCGCTCGCTAAAATAAGTTTATAGATAGTGGACTACCGGAAAAGGTTCTTTTAGGTGGTGGTGGTGAAACCTCGGCTGACGACGTAGAACATCTCTTAAGAACAAGTATGAAGGGAGCATATTTAAGGATTTCATTTTATCCTCGTGTTTGTTTCTCTATGAGCTCTTCAATAGAAATTTTTCATATTTACGTTATGGCTAAATCTCCGTGGTGTTTCAAACTGAACCATTTGACTTGTCGCTTACCCTAGATGATGAAAGACCACTAGACACGCCATGTTCTAATATGTGGCATGGCAATCCCTTACCGCTTGGTGTGCGGGGCAGTTGTAATACTCTAACCTGTCGAAATTAACCACAAAATTGTCGATTCTTGGGCATTTTGGCCTCATCACTTTTGAACAGTATATTTGTCAGAAAAATATCCACCTATACGAAATGTTTTGTATTCGTGATTTAAAGGATGGCTCTGTGCTGCATTCCGAATGCATTGAATTCCGAACGCAACATATGCCCGGCCGCATGCAAAGTTCGATTTGCTTAATTTTGATGTAGCAAAGTTTACCTTTGGAATTAAAACAATCATTTTATCGATTAACTTCGTTTAAGTTCAATTTGATTCCGTAAGTCTTGAATCTTTCTCTGTTTGAAACCATACCTCAACTCCTCTGTTGCATTCTTGGGTGTTGTTGCATAATTTTATTAATTATCGATAGTTTAAGTGGTACTGACTGTTGTGAAGCTTTACTTACTCAATAATACACTTTGAACCTCTCTTCCAATGAACTTCAACTTTACAGAAGCTCTATATCTGGCCCCTTGGCAATTCAGGCGAGCTTACAAGCAACTATACAAATTGAAGCTATTAAACACGACTTTATGGTTCTTCTCCGATCGAAGATAAATTTTACTCTGCACCTTTCTCATTGTCATTGCAAGCCGGATGCAATGATAATTACATATATTTCTCTTCCAAAACATATTAGTCAAAGTATTTCACACTTAAAAATAACCCCACTCCACACGCTAGCCACAGCAAATCTGTTTAGCCTTCTCGACGCCGTCTCCTTCCGTGAGGAGTTGATCCGACGAATACCATAATGTGTTGTTATGGTCGAGAGACTCCAAGTGAACTCTTCGCATTAATTCAAACTTGTATACAAAAGACGTTTAACTGTTAACAGCAAAGTGAAAGATTTATCTCCATAAAATTACAGCGAATTCAGTTAAAAAAAAGGAGGCATCCATGTCAGTTGTATACTGCGGGGGCATTTGTTTAAAGTAATGTACTATTTGCTCGAAGTGTGAGTCGCCAAAGTTTTATGCAGTTGTAATGATTGAAACTAAAAAATCTTTTTCTTTAGATGCAACACAAGGAAAAGATGATAAAATGCTCAATCGGATCATCTACAGCTCAAAACAGCTGGTAGAATTGGAGAAGGAGTTTCACTTCAACAGATACCTTTGTAGAACGCGGAGGATTGAAATTGCCCTGTCTCTCGGCCTCACCGAGAAACAGGTCAGAGTTTGGTTTCAAAATCGTCGAATGAAATGGAAAAAAGAGAGTGAGTTCGTAGAAAAGGCTCTTGAAAACGAAATTCAAGAACGATTGAAACACCTTAGTCACCAAAATAGATATGGCTTCGGTAGTTTATCAGAGGCAAGCATCACCTCTCATTCAAATTCCTTTACGTTCCATGATTCGATAAACTCCTTCCACCTTCAAATACGTGGCGACAATCACTCCATCCCTGTGGAAAACTTTAGTACAGGTTGTATATCTACGCCACAAGCAATCTGGAACCAAGGAACAAGTCAACATTTTGACAATCTTTAATTGAAGTTAGACCTTTACCTTGCAATGCGTTTCATGGTGGTTTCCTGTTAAATTCCCTATCTTGCCAACCAAGCGTCAGAATTCACACATTGTAAATCAAAATTATTATCTTATTTACAGCTCATTAATTTTACAGTTTTCTTCCTCGATAGCTTTTTAAAAAGACTCTTAGTTGGCTCAAAAGTAAAAGTGATGTGTAATCATACGAGTTTAGTTTGCTTTGACTTGGGTAATGAAATGCACGACGTAGCTGCATTTCAAAGGAGCGCTGGAAGCCCTGAAACGCTAATATGTACGTTCGTATTTTGAAATATTTTTACCAATCGTTCTTAATAAGCTAGCCTATGAACAAGGTTTAGCAGATGATGACCAAGAGAAACTCAAGTTATTAAGGTCATTCCATGAATGAATGCGGCCTCGATGATGCGCATTACAAGCTAAAGATTGTCGAAAACAGTTTGAGTTGTTCTTTAAGACCATGTCTGTTAACGATTAGCTATAAAGATAAAAGCCAAGCATTTGAGTTGTTATCTGGAATGGATAAAAAAAAATTTTACATAGTAATAAGCGAATTTACGAGCAAATCCTCGACGCCGATCAAAAGGTCAACGCAAATTTCAAATAAACGTAATTTGATAGAAATTAGGGTACTGAGACAATAAATCGTTAATTAGCGTAGTTATCTGTGTTATTTCTTAATTCGTAATCTACTTTTAGGCTTCTGACAGGACTACCCTGAGTTTCTTCTAAGGGTTATTTTAAATACAGGTGTCTATCTAGCCAAACAGAGGAGAATTATCTGAATATTTTTTGCTGCAGAGGTTCGATATTAATGCTCTAAAAGTTTAGCCAACTACGAAGAGCCTTAAAAATCAGCCCCTCTGTACCTGCTGTGTCTAACAAGATCAAAGCAATTGAATTTGACATGAAAAGCTAAGATTTCAAATTAATGTATCACTTTTAGTTTGAATAATGTTATCATTCAACTCTTCGCAATGCCATCTTTCTTCGAAACTACTGAGCTGAGGTTTCATCAAGATCAAATTCTTTGAAAATTACTCTGTATTTATGATATTATAATTTTACTATATTGTCATATTGTATTTAAAAATATCATACTGTGCTATATAATATCACACCACTCTATGTCATATATCATATCCGTGCTATTCATCGTATGGTGGAACATTACGCTGCATCATGGTATATGATAATTAATTATATTGTACGAAGCTACATTCGATTGTATTACATTATGTGATAATTTATATCACAAGTATCATATTTTATATAATTGTATTGTATCATATCATCTGCTATTATGTTTATGTTAAATGAAATTACATCCATGTGTGCATTTATTTATCGATTTCTAGATGGCAGAGCAAGTAAACAATTTCGCCACAGATGGAGCTGGCAAAAAATACCCTCAGGCCAACGAGGAAGATTGTTCTACTTTCGTACTTTGTGTTTGAATTCTACACCAATCAAGTTTTTATTGCCCTGGTTCGACAGTGAAATTCCTTGAAATTCCGAAATTAACACTACATTACCATTTCAAAGTTCTCTGCCAGAAGTTAAATTCTAGAATCCTGAAGTATTTGTTACATCCGCTTTTTGCTAATGAATTTCTTCCAGGGAAAATTGGAAAGAAAAATCATTTTCCCACATAACCACCAAGAAGGGAAATTAATTTTTGAGAAGTCAATCTCTAAAGGGCCGTAAGTTTCAAAGCGTCAATCTTTCCCTTTGATAGGGACCCTTAGCAATGAGGACGAAAACGTGGACGACGACTTGTGGGACCGTTTGCGTTCTGGGACGGAATGGCCGTCTTCGGCGGGAAAACGCGAGATGGTACCGTTACTCTCATAAACTTCGTGGATGATTTAGTGAAGAGCCAAGCTTTCTGGCCCTGGTTGTTCAAAGGGTGGATGACGCAGTACGTTTTGTTAACATTTTAATTCGTCCGCCGGATAGCGATTTATCCGTTGGGTAATGTTATCAACCCCTAAAACAACTTGGGCCCGTACAACGTGCACGGTACGAAAACCAGTACTCTTTCCAATCACGTTACTTTACCGCGGGGAGCTGTGTGACTGGTTATAAGTGATTAAAGGAAGGTAAAAATCTGTTAAGGTGAGGACTCTAATACAAATGGAATGGGGATTCTTTTCGCTTTCTGTCTGCTTCCCTGGCCATTAAATGTGGTGCTACTAATCTACAACTGTCATTTCCCAGACATTCAACAACAAAAAGGGGAATTATGGGACAAAAATCTCTCGAAGTGACGGCTATGGGCATGGAGAAACCGGCAGACAAAAATGCAAACGCTCAAATCAAAGCCTATTTTTGTTTAAAAGCTTTATTTGCGATTTGCAGCTGATTAGAGGTAAAAAAAAAAAAAAAAAAGACTTCCACTTTAAGACCAAAACAAGTCTGTCCGTGAACCCACCACAAGAAACCAAGTCAGAGGACAGCGCTAATTACTTCAAACTGAGATCGCACAGGATTTAAGCACTCTATTGGTCCCCCAAGGGTCTCTTTCGTACCCCATAAACTTAGGTCGGTAATTAACGATAAAAAGGTACAAATTATGAAAATATTTCTCCCACATAGAGCAGTTAATCTTTTCCCTCTGCAAAAACACCCTTCGACGAGATCTCTGCAACAGTCCCTCTAGGAAATTGTCCTCAAATTTGTGACAGAGTTAACAACAGACGATGTTCGAAAAAATACGGTTGATCATCAGCGATAGTTTTTCGAAAATCATCCAAGGGCAACTCCAGTTCGTGCTGAATTCGACCAACTGATAAAGCGCAAACACGGAACCCTTGCTTTGGCCTTAGCACAACAATTCCCTAAAAATTACAGATCTACTTGAGCTTCTATTAAACTACATTTAGTACTTGCTGATTCGAAAATTCGAAGAGTCTTTACATATACATTCAATCTACATAGATTGGAACCCTAAATTTCCTTATACTGGCAAGTTTACAAAGAAAAGTATCTATTCACCGAGGTGAAGAGTTTTAAAATTTTTATTTAATTCCATATGATATTGTACGAAGACAACTTAAGAAAATTTTTACCTCGATACCTGATAAATACTTGCATACGTCAAACTTTGAAAAAAAACGCGCAAAACCTTGAATTCCATATTAAGCGTTGAAACGCCTCATTCTGAAAAGTTTGATTTAATTTTGATGCCAAGTAAAGAAGCCTGGTTTCATTACTCCAAAAGTAAAGGCTAAAAAAAACTCAAGCAAAATCAACAGAAACATACTTCGATTAAATGAAACCGATAAAAGCTCGATCAATCACACATTTCTTACACTACTCTTTTGGAGCGACAATTTGCTCAAGCGCGAGTCCATTTTGAAAATTTTAAGTCTCACGAAAAAAATCGTAAATTTATAATGATGCAATGCAACGTGGTTTTCTGCCTGAGCGCTGAGCCGGAAATTGGACAAACTACTCCAAAACCGCGAATGCCTTGGGTACAAACTCTTTTACATTATGGCGTCTCGATGGAATAATGTCACCCAGAAAGGCAAAGGCTGGAAGTTACATTAGCTTTCTCTATGCTAGACAATTGCATATGACACATAACACCTAAAAATTTGATACATCAAGTTTTATGATTCAATAAAATAGTAAAATATACTGCCAATAAAACAGATTATGCTCATCAACTCGCCTCGAAAACAAACAACAACTTTCATTTCATGCTGTAAAAAAAATCTTCGATTAAAGTAGTTCAGATGCCATTAATTCTAGGCCACACGCAAAGTATGCGAGTGGTGTTCACGGAGTACCAAATACAAAACCCCTCGTGCGAGTTTATCTCACGTTAAGGGAGAAGATCATCTATGAACTGATGAAATCTAGCGTGATTTACATGGAAATTAGAAATGGTTTACTTAGCTAAAAGATCAGTCATGCACAGCACTGACTGGCACGATTCTTCAGCGCTCCACGGCCGACTAAAGACATGAATGATTGCTGTAGACTGAAATAGAAACTCGTCTAAACAATGTAGACCACCTTTAGATGAACCACTCTTTCTTCTTCTCCACGTCCTCCTCCATGGGTTTCCGGGTGGTGGTCATGTCAATGTACGGATCCGTGCTTTTGAGCTCTTCGTCGTCTTCGTGCGTGTGATACTCCCCCTTATGTCTTGCCCAGTACCAGTATATAACAATCAATAAAACCACCAACAGCAGCACCAAGATGAGCACTACGATCACTATGATGGCTGTCTTGTTGTCATCATCAGTACGTCTTCCAGAAGTCGGGTCATAAGGATTTGTTGACTGGACAGAGCCACCGGAACTGCCCGGATCTCGCGGGGTGGGTGGGTTTTCAGGCACCTCCGGCTCCTCGCCACACTTCTCTTTACTATCTCCACTGATACCAGAGGCCTTGTAATTCTTGGTTTTCCCATCGTAAACATAATCCTTGATTGGACTTATTGTTGGATGCGACTTGTCAAAACTAAACGGCGTCACTTTGACACCCGTGAGGCAGCCCTTAAAACCAGTATCACCTTGCTTTCCAACGATAATCTTCTCCATACGGGGGAAAGGGTTTCTTAACCGGTCGTTTTTCTTCTCTTGTGTGTCCTTTCCATCAACGGTGAAATTAAGTTTCTCGTTTCGGCGAACAAATGAAAACGTGTGTCTATTTCCATCACAGAAGTCATCGTTTTTGGAGGGGCTTATCTCAAATTCACCATCACCCGACGAGGTGGATTCGAAGGAAAACACGAGATTCTTTTTCGAGTTGATTGAAAACAGAAAGAAATCTTGAGTGCCCTTACTGGTGATCTTAAGTAAGTCCCCTCCGCATTTGTCTTTGGAATTCGCTTTGAAGCCAAGAACTATGTCTACGCCGGGGACATTCTCAGGGGTAGGGTATGTGTATGTTATCTCGCTTTCTTGTTCAGCAAACGATGCGCCATAATCTAAACACAACAGCAGGAAAAGACATTGCTTGTAACAACAAAAAGCATAGCAAAACCTATGTGGTAAACGTTTTACTAGGAAGGGGGGGGGGGGGGGTGGTGTGTATGTGTGTGTATGGCGAGGCCCACAAAGAGTGTGTCTCAAATTCGGGTACCAACACCAGGAAAGGGGGGAGGGGAGGGGAGGGGAGGGAAAGCTCTGGGAGCATGTTAACTATCCAAATATTTGGACATTTAAGGACTTAGAATTCTACTTTACACATTCTATACATGTAAAGCAATGTACCAGTTGGTTTGCAAGGTTATGACAAGCAAAATAAAGGCAAGATTTAAGTAAAGTATAAAATTAATCCTCAGGGAAGAACATCTGGTCTGATTATTACCTTTCAGTTTATATAACATTAATCAATGTGTTGTACTGTAAGACGAGACGGAGGAGTGAAAATCAAAGGAACTGGTTTGTCAGCTGACAAAGAACCCTGAAGATAGCATTAGGCAAGGACTAATGTCACACCCCTTCCCTTCCCTGGATTGAATACTGATCTATTGCTGGTCCCTGGTACTCATGGACAGAAAAAGGTTTGTGTACTGAAGGGGATAAAGATGCTATCAAAATGAAGTACCTTTCCCCTGAACCCAACATGTAAATCTGAAAGGACAGGTGGCTGAAAAGAAAAGGTGGCTGACAGAGGAAGTGGCTGAAAGGAGAGCTGGCTGAAAGGAGAAGTGGCTGAAGGGAGAAGTGGCTGAAGGGAGAAGTGGCTGAAGGGAGAAGTGGCTGAAGGGAGAGGTGGCTGAAAAGAAAAGGTGGCTGACAGGAGAAGTGGCTGAAAGGAGAAGTGGCTGAAGGGAGAGGTGGCTAAAAAGAAAAGGTGGCTGACAGGAGAGCTGGCTGAAAGGAGAAGTGGCTGAAGGGAGAGGTGGCTGAAAAGAAAAGGTGGCTGACAGGAGAGGAGGCTGAAAGGAGAGCTGGCTGAAAAGAGAGGTGGCTGACAGGAGAGGTGGCTAAAAGGAGACATGGCTGAAAGGAGAGGTTGCTGAAAGGAGAGGTGGCTGAAAAGAGAGGTGGCTGACAGGAGAGGTGGCTAAAAGGAGACATGGCTGAAAGGAGAGGTTGCTGAAAGGAGAGGTGGCTAAAAGGAGACATGACTGAAAGGAGAGGTGGCTGAAAAGAGAGGTGGCTGAAAGGGGAGGTGGCTGATGGGATAGGTGGCTGACAGGAGAGGTGGCTGAAAGGAGAGGTGGCTGAAAAGAGAAGTGGCTAAAAGGAGAGGTTGCTGAAAGGAGAGGTGGCTGAAAAGAGAAGTGGCTGAAAGGGGAGGTGGCTGAAAAGAGAAGTGGCTAAAAGGAGAGGTTGCTGAAAGGAGAGGTGGCTGAAAAGAGAAGTGGCTGAAAGGAGAGGTTGCTGAAAGGAGAGGTGGCTGAAAAGAGAAGTGGCTAAAAGGAGAGGTTGCTGAAAGGAGAGGTGGCTGAAAAGAAAAGGTGGCTGACAGGAGAGCTGGCTGAAAGGAGAAGTGGCTGAAGGGAGAGGTGGCTGAAAAGAAAAGGTGGCTGACAGGAGAGGAGGCTGAAAGGAGAGCTGGCTGAAAAGAGAGGTGGCTGACAGGAGAGGTGGCTAAAAGGAGACATGGCTGAAAGGAGAGGTTGCTGAAAGGAGAGGTGGCTGAAAAGAGAGGTGGCTGACAGGAGAGGTGGCTAAAAGGAGACATGGCTGAAAGGAGAGGTTGCTGAAAGGAGAGGTGGCTAAAAGGAGACATGACTGAAAGGAGAGGTGGTTGAAAAGAGAGGTGGCTGAAAGGGGAGGTGGCTGATGGGATAGGTGGCTGACAGGAGAGGTGGCTGAAAGGAGAGGTGGCTGAAAAGAGAAGTGGCTAAAAGGAGAGGTTGCTGAAAGGAGAGGTGGCTGAAAAGAGAAGTGGCTGAAAGGGGAGGTGGCTGAAAAGAGAAGTGGCTAAAAGGAGAGGTTGCTGAAAGGAGAGGTGGCTGAAAAGAGAAGTGGCTGAAAGGAGAGGTTGCTGAAAGGAGAGGTGGCTGAAAAGAGAAGTGGCTAAAAGGAGAGGTTGCTGAAAGGAGAGGTGGCTGAAAAGAGAAGTGGCTAAAAGGAGAGGTTGCTGAAAGGAGAGGTGGCTGAAAAGAGAAGTGGCTAAAAGGAGAGGTTGCTGAAAGGAGAGGTGGCTAAAAGGAGAGGTTGCTGAAAGGAGAGGTGGCTGAAAAGAGAAGTGGCTGAAAGGAGAGGTTGCTGAAAGGAGACGTGGCTAAAAGGAGAGGTTGCTGAAAGGAGAGGTTGCTGAAAGGATAGGTGGCTGAAAGGAGAAGTGGCTGAAAGGAGAGGTTGCTGAAAGGAGAGATGGCTGAAAAGAGAAGTGGCTGAAAAGAGAAGTGGCTAAAAGGAGAGGTTGCTGAAAGGAGAGGTGGCTGAAAAGAGAAGTGGCTGAAAGGAGAGGTTGCTGAAAGGAGAGGTGGCTGAAAAGAGAAGTGGCTAAAAGGAGAGGTTGCTGAAAGGAGAGGTGGCTGAAAAGAGAGGTGGCTGAAAGGGGAGGTGGCTGATGGGATATGTGGCTGACAGGAGAGATGGCTGATGGGGTAGGTGGCTGACAGGAGAGATGGCTGAAAAGGGAGGTGGCTAAAAGAAGACATGACTGAAAGGAGAGGTTGTTGAAAGGAGAGGTGGCTGAAAAGAGAGGTGGCTGAAAGGGGAGGTGGCTGATGGGTTGGGCAGCTGACAGGAGAGGTGGCTGAAAGGAGAGGTGGCTGAAAAGAAACAGTTGCTGACAGGAGAGGTGGCTGAAAGAAGCTTCGCAATGATTACAAAACCAGGGAAGAATAATATAAGCAAAAAAAAATCTGGACACTACTCTTCTCAAGGAAACTACCTTAACTTACTGATTTACGTGTAACACAGACTCACCCAGAGAACAGAAGTATCCATAGAAAGGAGTTAAACTGCAGTCACATTTATATACATTATAGTTATCCACACATTTACTGCCAAGTTTGCAATGATCTTTGTCACATGCTGCACCACAACCACCTTTCACGTAGCTGAATTCTTTGGAGTTTGCTAATCCCTCCAAGTCGATCAATTCACCATTAATGGTCTGTGAAAAAAATAACAATGCCCTGAAGAGGAGTGTTGATTTCCTTGAAATTCAACTATAACTACCAGGTTCATAATGCTACACCTTTGAATACAACTGTTTACATTTCAGCATAAGCCCCAAAATTCATCAACTTTTTACACTCACAAAGATTCCAAAATTGCTAAACTTATCACATATGAACCTAATTTACATGTAGCACCAACCTACAAGCACTCTATAACACTGCAATCTGATTGGCTATGCTACTTGCTATCTATTTTGAGATATATGAGAAGTTAAGGGAGTAGGACATAAGGTGAACTGATTCTTTGAAAATTTGAATCAATTTAAGCATACATTTGTGAGCTTATCTTCACCTTACTTTTTCATAAAAGCTTGGTAGATTTATACAAAACAATTAGATTAGGAGTTCGAGACTTCCATCGCATGATGAATCAATGAACACAAGGCCCTACTCAACTGCCACGCAATAGAAATCTTGTACTTGCGATCTAAAATTCTAGAAACCCAAAGTTTGAAATTGGTTGCTTATGAAAATGAAAACAAGCAGAATTGTTTATCAGGGCCTATGTACATAGCAAGCTCCTGACATTTCCCCCCTTATTTTCTGTAAGAAAAAGACAGACTAACAATAAGAGCAATGGTCTACCATAAGAGAATCGCACACAAGATCCCTGGATGCTTACTGATTACAGGTTTTGCTGCACAGAAAATGACAAAATCTCTTATTCTGTTAGTTGTGCATGTAAATGTAACTTAAGTACTGAAAAATTCTGGTTACCAGCCATCAGTTGACTGATCCTTTAACCCCTTAGTGTGATTTGCTTCTAAGTTCTCCTCACAATATCATCCTTCAATCAATTAGAAAGTCATGAGAATGAAGGAAATGATCACCAATTTAAGAAGCTCCTGATTACTAGATAAACTCTCTTGTCAGTACCATGGGAAATGTAGAGAGAACACTGTAGAGAATATGAATACCAATGCAAGGTTGTACAGAGTTAACCCTTTAACTCCCATTAGTGACCAAGACAAAATTTCTCCCAACAATATCAATACAATATCAAGCAGATAAGTGATGAGAATAAAGAAAAGATCACTTTGGGGATAATTAGTTGATCTAATACTGAATTCTCCGAAGTAACATTATAAGAATTGTATGGTTAACAGTACTGGAAGAATTACAAATTTGATCTGGGAGTTTAAGGTTAAGGTGAGTACACCACCAAAGTAAATTCGAAAAGCTGTCTCCTCCAAAGTGCAAATGCTGAGAAATATAAACTCCTCAAAAGCTGCTACAAGCCATTATCAGTGTTAACTTATAGGAGACAACCAACTAAGTCTCTAAAGAGTGATAACCTGGAAGAGTAGCAAAGTTGATAAAGTGAAAGATACAGGTATTTATGTTACAGTAATTGCTTACCAGTCTACGAATGCAGCCCACAAATCCTGCTGTAACATCTCTGGGGTTTGTTCCAATATTGAGCTTATCATCCATGTTTAAGTCTTTCTCTAAGAGCACAGGGTTCTTTTTCACTTTTTCTTCTTCATCCAACTTCAGTCCAAATTGTAACATGTTGTGATAAACGGTTACTGTGTGCCACTCACGATCATTTAGTTTCTTGTCATTTCCCAGAGACAATTCTATTTTCTCAACTCCATTGCCGATATTGTAGTTCAGCCTGATGCTGGTTTCATTGACAATTTCCAACTGGAAATAATCTTTGGTGTTATCACCGTTGTACAGTATTGTTCCCTTGGCATAAGGTGTTTTAAACAACAGAGAAATGATCCCATGAGAAGGTGGGGACCACTTATCAAGCTTTATCACACCATCTGCGTCAATGATTGTTGCTGTATTTTGGGTTTTTCCTTCACAAAAATAACAACAAAGATGTGAAATGTTTGAAAGACTACAGTGCCATTCAATTAGAAGCTTCAACATCCCCTTCCCCCCAGAAAATACTATGCATTCACTAGTCTAAGTTACAACTACTCTATAAGCTAGTGGTACTGTTTAGGCTGGGGTTTGGAAGCTATGTGTTAATTTGGAATAGTAGGTTTATTTACAGTGAATACACATCTAAAAAGATTCACATCTCACCTGTGCAGTATAGAGCCTTAACGGAAAAATTTGCCTCCCCTTCCTTCACATCAGAAAAAACCACTTGTGTTACAGGCAGGTCAGATGTAGAAGTTAACCACCCATGATCTCTCCTCCAAACATTGTCTCTTGCATCACAGTTGCACATCTTACTTTTGTCTGAACAGGTCTTATTCACTCCACAAGCACAGGATTCCATACTGGGTGGGGCACCTCCCCAGTAATACTTGAAAAGTCCATTACTAGCAACCCAATAGCCTGTTTTGTCTTTCCCACCAGCATTGAGGAGTCTAGCACCTTTGCATCCAAAGTCAATGTACTGCTTGCATGCTTCACTATTCCTAGCTAAGGCTTTTGCTGTTTTTAAATTAGGAACATACTTTATGTCTTCAGTATAAGGCTGGGTTGGAGTGCCTTTATCACCAGTGGTGATAATCTTCCCCCCTGCTTTGTCAGTTTCGATTACTGTGACTGCTGGATTGGCTGTCATGTTACAGAACAGCCTTACAGACACCAATGGACCTGGCCCATCCACATCAACTGTATATTTACTATTAGTGGGATTTCCACCTAGATTAATGAGTCGCCTTTTATGAGCCTCACAATTTTCCGCATACTCAGCTGTGGGGAGAACATATGCATAATAAATTTGGTCAAAACAAAGGTAAAAATATCTATACAATACATTGTATACAGCAAGCTACAGAAGGTTACTCTACAAGTTTCACATACTCAAAGTCAATAATCTACTAGTTCCCTTACTACACATTAGACTTCTTATGAAAACCCTTATTGGTCAAGAGCATACAGTCTATAGACATTAGCATGTAAAGTTGACTAGATAACCTAATATCCACAACAGATATTGGGTTTGGCATTACAAAGTCTGCTTAGTTTCCCAGCCCCTTGTCTGTGCCCATGTCGTCAAACTTTTGCAAACTCAGAGAAGTGTCTATTTTTGAAGATCATTTAAAGAATGTGTGAGAAAACAAATATTTAGTTTTCAGATGATATCAAAAATTATCAAACCTCTTGTCTGTGTTACCAGCCTCAGCCTTCAGCAAAGGCAGATAATAACTCAGACCTCTGCATTAGTAATTCATGATGTCATGCTCATCCTCATCCAATAACAGCTTATCAGTGTTGTGTAAATCACAGCATTAAAACAGCGTTCAGTCAAGTTCCCCTGACAGTCAGCAAGTAATCATTTAAACCTCTAACCCCCAAAAGCGATTAACTTGTAACTTCTCCTTACAATTCCAATATGTCATATTGCCAGCAAGCAATGAGAACAGACTAGTTACAGTCAGCCAGAGGGGTGTTCTGTTGCCATAACACCAAATTCCATTGTGTGATTCACAAGAAAATGTATGGCAGCCAGTAGGGAGAAATGCTATTTGGATCTTGGGACATACAGGATTGAATGAACATCCTTGGGTGGGGAGAGTTAAATGTCATATCCAAGAACAAAAGACAACGTCCCAGCTTAAGTCTAGCAAAGTAACTAATGAGCTTCGGCATTTTACACTCTGACAATTTGCCATACATACTTAACAAATATTTGGTAGTGACAAACAAAAGAGCAAAGCCTCTGTCTGAAAACCCATACCAAAAATGAAAGAAAAATTCTCTAATTTATGGACATACATCATAACCATGACTGAAACCCTTAACACCCAAACATCAATATTCATCTTCTCCCTACTGTCCTCTATACATTTCCTAAGGTGCTGACAAGGAGACTTTGTGTAACAATCAAAAGCTTCTCCAAGTAGTGATAATTTTGCTTAGAGAAATCAGATGTTAGTCACTCTTAGAGGTCCAAGGGTTCAACAGAACTTTGTTGCTAGATAAGATATGGTGTGGTGTTTAAGTACACCATAACCACACCATCTCATCTTACCATTACATTGTTATACAATCAACAGTCTACAAGTACTTACCCCACTGGCACACTTCTCCTTTGTAGCCAGTGCCTGGGCAATTACAAGTCAGCTCCTTTCCATCAGTTGTGCATTTTGCATTGTTCAAGCAGGGGACAAAGACACAAAGATCAGTGATGTTACATTTGTCAAATTCCACATTTTTGACAATGTCAACTCCCTTGACTGGCTTAAAGTCATTATTATTGATTTTAAGGTCTCGCATACAGCCAATGAAACCACCAGCTGTTACATCAGAGTGGAAGAAATTATTCCCCACAGGTTCAGTTGGAGTTTTTGTGACTGGTAATTTATTTTTACCTTCCAACCTGATGTTGGTGGCAGAGACAAAAAATTCAATAGTAATCCAGTTCCCAGTGTCAACCTTTGCCTCATTAACATTAGTGGAAAGGGTCACTTCAGTCGCTGTGCCCTTGACAAACAAACTCAAAGTAATACCACTTCCTCCAAACTTTATGGTGAAACCATTCTGTTCATCACCTTGCTTAAGGAGAGTTCCAAACTTCTGATATGTTCGGAACTTAAAGCTTCCAGTGACATCAGTCTTCTTGTCAATTGTACAAATAAATGCAGAGTCTGATTTTGAAAAAGTGTATGGCTGAAAGGCTACTGTTGAGCACCCCTTTTTCATATCAACGTTCACACTTTCAACAACACCCTCCTTGAGGAATTGTATTTCACGTGGAGGTGTAACTGTCTCGATCCGAAACTCCACATCAGTAAGACAACCCACAAAGTAAAACTCTGCTTTGACCCCTTGGAGGCTTTTGAAATTAGGTGCTCCTCCAACATAGATGGCAACATCTACCTCAAGCTTTTTATAATTGGTGGAAATTTTACCCCTCTTCTCTTGTGATGTTTTGTGATCTAGCGTAACATTTATGACAGTTTCCTTGTGTACCACTTCTACAGTATGAGGTTTTCCATCATTAAGATCTTGGCCCAGTAACAATTCTTTGCCATCATTACTTCCACCAAGCCGTACACTGTACCTGTGAACAAAAACATACCAAAAAAGTGAACAAAATTATACAATAAGTTGAATTTTATGTGCACTTGGATAGGTTCCAATAATCTACTGGAGGACAGAGGCATGAATAATGTCACTGTTAACAACACTTTGCCTTTTTTATCATATAATGCCTTATTGTTATCAATAAGCTCCTTGCATGCAGCAGACTATATAAAAGCTTGCCATCTTCACTGCACATTGTAATAATACCATCAGTTAATATTGTCTGACAATCCCTTTTCACAGCTACATACCTTAAACTTCCACCATAGAGCTCAACTGTGACATAGTCTCCACTACTACCACCACCCATTTGGGTATGGAACAACAGTCCAGAGGGTTCAACTGTCTTAAACTGAAGAGTCAAGATGTCTTCCTCAGAGTTGATTGGCTTCTCGTTAGCGACATACTTGAGGTAAGCATTACCAGGGAATTCGCGGTCAACTGATAGAACCAAAAATCAAATAAGCTTAGATACTCACTATCGAGTGAAGAGCAAAATTGTTCAGTTGTCCACCTTAATGCAAAACTCTCTCTAAACATACAACGTAACCCTATCATTCAAGAGGGAGGATTCCTCAACTTAACTTAAAAGAAAAAACAAACAAAATACACTTCAAGTACATGTTGGATTTAATTCCTTCTAGGGTTCTTGTTCCATTTTTTTTCTGAAATTTTGCATTATTTTCACCTTGTTTTTTTTTGGTTTTGGATTACCTGAGAGAATATCATTCCACTTCTGGCACAATTCAAACTGGTGGATTAAATTAAAACCAAGGAAAATTTTGAACCTTCAACATATAAACTAACAGTTACATGGCAACTTAGATTCAGACCCAACTGGTAATAACATTTTCAATTACTGACAAAAACTTCAAACATGCCAAAAGAAACTGTATGTAGAAATCAAGTTAAGTGGTGAACACAAGTTAAACCTAGTCCAACACTTAACAGATTATCAACAATGATAAAACTAATGATACCAAACAACAATGGCGGTAAGGCCAAAGAAGAGGAAAAGAATGACAAAACATCAGAACTTAATACCACAGAATAAGAAAATGTTGAAATTCCCAGCCATGGGATTTCCAGTTATATAAGAAGCATTACGAATTGTCCCAAAGAGGCTGGAATAGAATATTGTGAAAATTGCTGTGGATAACTCAGTTGAACTCAGACAAAAAAATTACTCTTTTGATATTCTGCTGTTAAAGAAAAGCATTTTCCTGTATTTTGGAGCAGAAAGTACCATGCCTCTGTAGCCACAAAGTTATCATTTCCATAATTAATTAAAACTGGATTTGATGCATCCATCAACAAGTAAATTAGTTCCATATGCAAATTGTAATCTTTAACTTATTAAATCTTTACATCTGCTCACCATTCATTAGATAGTGTCATCAGTGTTTGGATGTACATATATAATCATTCTGTACAAACACAAATCAAAATTCTAAGGAGAAGTGTGCCGGGATGAATCTTGAGAGATCAACCCTCTCCTTTTGCCAGTTACTTGCACATTAACTCGTAAAATTGCTAAGCCTTTTGAGCACAACATTACTTTTTGTGATGCATTCTGTGCTGAAACCCCTTCTTGGCTGATGATGATGAAAATGGTAAATGAGGTGTATAATAGAAAAGTAAATTATTGTTTAATTTTCAGGAGACATACATGTATAAAGAAAATATGGAAAGGTAATTTGAACTTAATTCTGTCTGAGATTTGGAAAGCAGCAGGCTTAAGTCATCTTAACAGCCTGTCAAATCACAAGGTACCCTGCCTTCAAGGAAATCCCTACAATATTAGAGTCTACCTCTGTTCTATGGTTCATTTGTGGAAATTTTGAAAAAAAAAAAAAAAAGAAAAAGAAAAAAAGAAATTTTGAAACTTTACAACAAACATTTCAATAGCAATAACTACCATTAATGCAGATGCACATTACATAACTACAAAGAGAAATTGCAAAGTGAAAGTATCTGAAAACTAAATAAATTGCATGACCTAAAGCAGTTTACATCACACAAACTTCCACAACAAAGGTTACAGTAATTGTTGTCCTCGATGACACATGTATGTGATGAATTTAATCCACCTAGGCTTCGTGTGCACAAAGATCTGTTACCAGTAATTTCAGAAACAAGCAACAACAAGAAGACATGTTCAATCATGAAAAATGCAATACGGGTGACTTTTAGGCTGACTCCACTTTGGCCACATGTAAAACTGATTCCTTTGGTAACAACTATTCATTTTCTTTAAGTTATGGTTTTAAGTAGGCAAAGGTAAATAATGGAGAGAAAGATAAAACAACTATGACACCTACACATTAACTGCAAACGTCAATTGGATCATATTACTCAGCGTGAAAACTTCGCTTTCTCTTGTTCATCCAGGTGAGTCAAAGATCTTATCGAGCAAGAGTACATTCAATACACAAACATTTTAAAATGATCTTCAGAACGTCTGTCAAAGTTGATTTTAACAGATGTTGATAGAAATAACATGTGCGAAAAAATATTCAAACAAGTTTTTCATTTTTGTATACATGCAATAGTGTTTTAGAGAGCTACAAAGCATATTAACGTTCCTGGGAACAGAGTCAAACTCTGTACACCCATCAAGAAATAAATAGCTGAAAAAGCTGTCGCCAACAAACGTTTTATCGGTGCTCTCAGTTTAGTCAAACTTTCATGACAAAATAAAGCAGAAAACTAGTCAACATATTGCCCGATTCAATTTGCCACAGAAAAGAACAACACTGATAGTTAAATCAGAAATGAATAAAGCGCTTCACGAATATAGAAACGTTGCGAAAGTAACAATGTTTTCATTGTTTCTGGTTTCATAACACAGCCACGGGTGAAAATAGCGAGATAGGAGAATTTTACCCCGGAAAACAACCAGATTACGGAAAAGGTGCACAAATCGCTGAGCAATGATATAGTTGGAAATAACACCTTTGAAAGTAGCAACATTTGTATCTTGATCGGTCAACCACCGGGTATTTAATCGAAGCAGTTAACACATAAGGCAAGGAAGCTTTCAAAAAAACTGAAATGAAACTCTGTATCTCATAAACAAACCCATAGTTAGAATTTTTTCCAGTTTAATGAAATACTTGGTTCGATGCTATCAGAGAAAGTTTCAGTATACTTCATTACTCTGTGCAGTTTGCTCGATTATAGGTTGACTTTGCAAACACTTTTATTTTCTAGTTTGAAGAAAACCGTCATCGTACAAAAATGCTTCCTATGAAATTAACGAAAAAATACCTCAAGTTTTATAAAAACATTAGCCGACTTCGCCAAAGCAATGCCAAACAACCGGAATTGCTTGGTGAGGTCCATTACCTAAGCGCAAAGACAGTTGAGCTTATTACAAGTGTAAACAGACCTGCAAAATACATCAGCGCTTAAGCATAAATTTTAAAAAGATACGCTGAAATATGAAACGTTAAAAGGGGAACAGTTACGTTTGAACAGTTGAACTGATATCAACATTCTACAGATCATGAACATCGCTTAATTCGTTTTAAATCGAGACCAAAACAAGAAAATTTGTCAAAAATTGTGCAAAAACAAAGAATAAACCACAAATGCAGACACCAAATTTTCCAATAAGCTTTAATACGCGTGTATTGCAGTAATTTTTCAAAACTTATTCGCATAAACAGTTTAGGAATTGTTCGCTTGAAAATCAGAACAAATTCCACAGAGGTCCTGGCCCTCATGGACTTCCGTAAAATAACAATTGAGAGGGACGCAGAAAAGATCGCACATTCTGTAGCACGAGGATGAAAAGAAATCAAGGCATCACACTGAAGATTATTACTGCGGAATTACCACATCACGAATAATTTAGGGCACAAATGTAGGTGGGACTAATATCTTTACTTCTGTTTCTCGCTTCGGCAGAATACGAGCAACAGTTTAGCGCTATTTCGAGAGAGAAAATAGCTTCAGCTCCAAAATCAAACACAATACTCACTTGCACAAACGACGAACAAGCAGTGGAATAACCACAAACCAGCCGCTAAGCTCCTAAAACCCATCATAACTCCACAGAGCAAGATGGTGGATTCAAACAATATGCAGACTAACCACGCTCGGTAAGTCACGTGATCATTTACAGACGCTTCGTTGCTTACATTCCTGGTTATTCAATTATATGGTTTGCTATTGGCCGAGCCACGCAGAAGTTCGTATTCTGATTGGTCGAATCTTACTAAAATTTGAATACAACAAGGTGGGGCATGGTCACGAAATGTCACGCAATGTGTCATTTGGAAAGGGGCCATTCTCGTGATCCTCATTTAAAAAGTTCAAGGATGTGAATGAATCTCGTGACGGAAAACCGTCGCTGGTAATGATTTACACGTAGAAACGTGTTCAGCTCATATCCTTAGGGAAGCTACTGTAGTCATTGCAAAACTTGCACCTAAACAAGGCGAGTAATTTGCGAGGGCTTTCTTACCTCCGCTGAAACTCTTGAATGGAAATCTAGACGTTTAGCAGATACCTCCTACCACAGACCCGTATCTCTCCAAGCAGCAGTTCGAGAATCCTCGAATTTTTTTTAGCATCAACCAGTTTTTGGCTCTCTGAGAGACCACAAACTCATTTTCAGTGTCAATTTGGTTTCTGGCTACTGATGATTACCTCACTGACGGGCTCTTTCAGTGTTAAAAATGCTCTTTAGAGAAACATTGACCACGCACTGCCTACATGACTATTCTTTTTAGATTTGATCAAGATCTCTAACTTCGACATTCTATTAAGGGACTTATTTCACTTGCTTTTCGTCCTCCGGCTGAGTAGTGGTTCCCACCCAACCTCTAAAACCGCCCTTATTTTACGTGCGAGACCGAAATACTAGGAAACCAGGGAAATCGTTTTTAGCGTCCCAGAAGGTTCCATCCTTTGTTCCTTGCTTTTCATTTTATACATCAAAAACCTTCCAGCAGTTACTGACTATTGCAAAGTGAAAATATAAAGTAATTTAGGCGCGCTGTGAAAATAATAGCTCTGCAAGGACCCGTTTCTTGAAAGTCCTGGTAACATAACGGGCCCGAATTCATATTTTAAAATAAAAAATCCAAAGAATATAGAATCACGTTCTGTCACCATAACCAGTCCATTTTTCCCCTTTAGCTGTTAGTTTAATGCTTTCTTCTCGTGAATAGATGCTCTTAAAGAATGGCCATTTTCAAGGTCATGATTTAAAAAAACGCTTTATAAAATAATTCAAATAGTACGCGCGCTCTGATTGGCCATAAAACCATTTTACATGAGCGTATGTAAACAAGCGTATACAAGTTTTGCAGAATATTTCGTTCCTCTTTCATTAGTTATTTTATAAAAGAAATGTAAAATGGTTTCCGTGTTTATATAGCCTGATGTAAACACTTGGGAGGTTGGGAGAACACTCGATAAGCTGGAAACCACTCCGCTTCGCGTCATGGTTTCCTACGCTTATCTCGTGTTCTCCCAACCTCCCGCGTGTTTACATCAGGCTATGTAAACGCGGAAACTATTTTACATTTCTTTAATGTAAGCCCTGCTGAAAAATTCAGTATGAGCTTCTTTTGCAATCTTTTTACATTGAACGATTAAGTCACAGCAGGAGGCAAAGTCATTGTGTTCCAGACACGGAAGGTTTACACCGACGAAGTTAGATGCTCTTCACTCTGATCGCTGTCACGCAGTTCGTCGTGTAAAGGAGATGCATGGGATATGTCTTCTAATGTCTCCAAGGTCCGCCGTCCAAGGGTCTCCGGAAGAAGACCACACAAGCACCCAGAGGCACAAGCAAAGCCACTCATCACAGCAAATGGGATCACGGGGTGAGTTTTGTCCTGTTGAAATAGAAGAAGAAGATTAAAGATGGAGCAAATGGGCTTGTTCGAACAAAAACAACTCTTGAACGACACGCATAAACCTGAACTAGTAACTTAAGAGCAATGTTGGAGAGTTACTGTAAGTAAGCGAGACACCAGTACTTCAAGAGAGTCACTCTCAGAATTTACTTGTTCAGACTAGGTTGTTACTCGCGTATGGTAGACGGCTGAAGATCAGGACACCTTTCTTCTCGAAACCTTTTCTGTTTCATTTCATAAACAAAGCCCGAAACAGGGGTCGCAGCCACCGAAAAGAAGGTAGGATCTTTTCTTCATTAAAGAAAATGTAAATATCTATGTGCGGTTCAAATCTAAAACTCTAAATATGCGTTCAAGTTCTCCTCGCAAAATTAAACAGTAAAAAGAGTAAAGGGGATAAGTTTCTAAAGAAACTGTGGTGCTGCGTCGGTGGGAGAGTATAGCAGGCAATTTAGTGTTAACAACTGAGTTGAAAACGTAAATTAGCCACCGTAAAGGGTAAAAAAGCTGACGTTTCGAGCGTTAGCTCTTCGTAAGAGCTCTGACGAAGGGCTAACGCTCGAAACGTCTGCTTTTTTACCCTTTACGGTGGCTAATTACGTTTTTAACTCAGTTGTTAACACTAAATTACCCAGTAAAAAGAGTGCTCTATGAAAAAATGCGACCGACTTGGCTCCTTAAACAGACTTGCGATCGTAACTAAATTGCCTCACAGTTGTGACTAAAACAAAACACAAGCGTTCTCATTCGATTGTGTCAGTAAAATCAAAATCAAGAAATCACAAAAACCTATCAGAGCAAAAGAAATTGTTCGAAGGAAAACGCAAGTGAGTAGGCGTGATTAGTCTTTGTTTGCCATCTAAAGCCGGGCAGATTGAAGTTATACTCACCAGTAAAACCACAAATGGAGCAATGCTAGCACCAGCCTGATCAAATGCAGCCATACTTCCCATTCCTAAATTCCTTGTGAGAACAAAGTAAAAGAATTTAAGTTTTCAGCAGACCCTAGTGGTCCATTCAACTGCACTTATCGTGGTCTCTGTAGCATGAAGCGACTGGGAGTATAACTACTCCCCCGGCATGGAGGTTCGCCGGTACTGTAAGAGTAATGTGTTTCGCTCAGGAACTCATAAACCCAGACCTATAGACCCGGAGTTCACCACGTCTATTACATATAAAAATAAAAGAGGTGATTTTCATCAAATCCTTACTTACTTTGTTCCTTTTCTTGACTTAGTAACAATAACTGAGAGCTGCCCGCTGAAGAACGACAGCAGTGTAAACTAGGAGAGGTTTGAATTTAAATATTTTATGTTTTGCAATTCAACTCTCTCCCACTCTCAGAAGAATGAATTTAAAATAATTCCAGCAAACTAAACCTGATGACTGTGGGAAGGAGCTCTGAGGAGAAAACGTAAATTGTGCTGAATGACGCATTGATGCAGAACTTTCCAAGGACTGTGAAAATGACACGTGCAGCTGTGCTACCTAAAAGAGGCAGAACACTTTATCATGAAGTAATCATGGAAGTATATTCAACATAACTTAAAGTTACAACATGCTGAAATAGAGAAACGAATTATCAAGAGAATGAATCAAATCGAGTGGCAAAGTGTGGGGCGTTTAATGAACCAATGAAATTGAGATATCAATTAATCATTTGGTAACCTTGCCTATGCAACAACTTGACCACAAAAAAACGTTTCAACAAAGTACGAAATTTTGAATGACAAATATAAAAATATTAACCACACCTAACTTGAAGGCAAATTCAAAACGCCTAAGAGTGTTACAGCCAGGGTCTCTTAAAAAATTCAACCATCACATCGCACGAATAACGCACAATAAAATTCAAATTAACCAATCAGAACTTCAGACCAAAGCAGGCAAAGGTGACTAAAAACTCTGATGAAATTTACTGCACGTTTTCAGTAACTGGTTTGGTCACTTTAAATCAGCCCAATTGAACAGTAGTTGCACTTTGTAAGTAAATGAGTAGGTTTACAAAGTAATTCTACAATTCCCTCACCTGAATCAGATTCTGGAGGAATTAGAGAAACAGTGATACAGAACACTGCTGCCAGGTTCATACAAAGGATTAAAGCTCTCTTTCTACCATAAAAACTTTTACACAAAATTCCTTTTTCCCTGGAATAATAAAAACCCAAATCAATATACCTCAAACATCACTTTATAGCAGGTTGTGTTTTACACTACCTGAGATGGCCTAGGTGGCTCATTAAATAAATCTTTTATTTCCTGCCAACACACACAACCACTATTTAACACTCTAACCACCAACACTGCACTAACCAATCTTTTGACACTGATGTACTAATTGAGTGATTACTTTCATCCTTAATTGACTAACAAATTGACATGACCAGCAGAATGAGTGGTAAGATGGATTACTAACCAACTGATTGACTGACTGATTGACTCAGATTGATTGATTGACTGACAGACTGACTGACATAGCAACCAACTGACTGAAAGATGATTGATGCACTGACAGATTGACTGACTGATTGATAAACCAACTAAATGAAGGGCACAGTGACATACTCACCCAAGGAATCACCACTCCACCTTAAAACTGACCAACTGACTGGCTGACTGATTGTCTATCAATTTACTGGCTAACTGAAATGTCTATAATTTACATTCTTTCCTTCATGTTTGCCTCAAAATACCAATTTCAGAATAAGTCCTTTATTAATATTCACTGCAGACCATGAACAGTTTTAGCTACACCAAGATATTTTTTGTTCTGCTGATTCCTGTTGACTTGCACAACAAATTACATTAGATAAAATTAGGAACTGCTCATCAGGTCTGCACAACCTCACTTATAAACAGCCACACCCCACCCTTGAAGATGACACAAGATATTTTTCAATATCTGTGTGGCCAATTTCTCCCCCCCTCCTCCCCCCCCCCCACACCCAACCCTATCCCCCTAATCATTAACAGACACTTACCAACTCATGAACCAGATAACGAAAAAGTTGCTGGGAATATCAATAGCACTTGTGAGGAAAAAATTCAAATAAAGGTTTCCACCTAGCACTCCAACACTCAAAAGTACTCCATAGTAAACCATGGAATTAGTAAACCTAAGAATTGTTTAAAACATTAAATTAATATCTTGTCTCAAATGCCTGAAAGATAAACATTTTCCTACAAGTTTTTAGAAAACTGGTTTTGAAATTTAATATAATTGTATTTAGAGGAAAAAATTGCTATCATATATAACTGATTATAATTGAACAATGCTGTTCCAGAAAGTTGACTGGCTCAGCAATTGTAAGTACAAGCTAGTCAAGTATGGCTAAACCAGACATCACTAGTACATCATTAGGATTCAGTTTTATGAGTTTTGCTCCATGTACAGCACAAAAAGTCTTCATTCTCCAAGGACTCAGTTTTCCAGGCACTGCATCATGTCATGTTAGCAAGTTCCAAAGTTAACTTTTTACCAAACATCACCACTTTGGTGAAGAAGTTACCCAAAAATTTCTTTCATTGCAGAGAGAAAGGGAAGAGCACTTACAAGAAAGAACTCAGGAACAGGGGATATTATTTGTGATCACCCATCCAATAAGCAACCCCCACCAACAGGGCTTAAGTTCGAAGAGAAGCACCAGCACATGGCTCATGAGCCCATGGCTAATCTCTGCATCTCACAAACACAACACTCAAGCAAATTTCTAAAACAATCATGATCTACCACAGGCATTACACATACTGAAAGCAGCAATGAGCCTTGCTTATTTTATTTTTCAGGGGGGGGGATTGTCCTGGAATCATTACTAATTGTAATTAAGAAAGAATGACATTTGAATGATATGTCATTGAAGCAGCCAAGAGGGGGGGAGAAATCAGGGGTTTAAAAGTAACTTGAATTATATTTTGTTACTATTTTTTTTAATTGTAAATATCAAAAATGCTTACCACGCAAACCAAAGAATAACAGTCTGTATAAGCTGGATCCTGGTATGAACCAAATCCAAAAATCCACCTTCTTCTACAGCATTGTGATTATTCTCTGCAAGTGCAAGTTTCTCAGTGGGAAGCCGTTTTTTATTTATGGTAGCAATCAATGAAAACACCTTCCTTGCTTCACCTACTCGGTTGTGAACTATCAGCCATCGACATGATTCAGGTACCCACCTTTAAGATAAAATATTCCAAAAAAAATTCTAGGTTCACATTTTCCACAAGCTTTTTTATGACATCTATGTTGTTTTCCATGACCTACAAAGAATGTTATTCTTGCAGTTCTCAAAGATATCATTCAAGGTAATTTTCATTGACTTATTTCCATGTGATAATTTTATCTCAACCTCATGATTTGATTTTCCTCACCTCCAAAATATCAAAAGTAAAAATGCTGGGGCAGATATAACAATTGACAAAGGTCTCCATTCACGTATTCCATATGCCAATCCGCTCAGGATCATAAGTGAAGAGGTGTAGAAAATCCAAACCACTGTCCCAGCTAAACTTCGGTGTTTTGGTCCAACAAACTCTGTTGTAAGCACATAAAGGGTTATATAAACACCTCCTTGAAAGAACCCTGTTATTCCTCTTAGAGTCAAAAACAGCCTGAGAAAAATGTCATATGGGAAGTAAAATAAATATTGCAAATATTGCAACAATTTCATTCAAGTAATGATTAAACTTGTGTGGCCAATCACAGCTAGGTCAAGTAGACAGGGGCATAGACAGGATTTATCAAAGGGTGTTCACACTATGTCATACAGAGGGTACTTACCAGATTATCTTATTGACCTCCATGATGTGTTTTGGGTGGAGGAGGGGTCATGGGCACCCCACAAGCTACCCTAGCAACACCCTTGGTAGATCCAATGCTTGATGCATGATGTGCATGTTAATGCTAATATATGATTCTTTAATCTACTGCTGTTTGACATTCATATTATTCATTAAATAAAACATGGTATTTTACAAGGATTTCCAGCCCCGAGAAATGCCATTACTGCTCACATACCAAATTACAATAATTTAATTACAATAATTAATTACAATAATTTTCTAACTGCCTCTGATATATCACCAATTAGCTGTTGACACATCGCCTGCCTTTTGCACCACTCCATCAGATAAATAAATGAATGGCAAAGCGCTCACCATTCTCAATCCTAGGTTATTTGTCTAATTTTCTTGTCAGAAAAAGCCAATGGTGTTTACATTTATATAGGACACAAAATAATACATGGTTGCTTATTGATGTGGAACTTCACTTCCTGTATTCAACTCAATATTTCATGCATTTGCTGTAATCACTCATGAAATATCAAGTTCAACACTGAAAGAGAAATCCCATATCTACACACCCTTATGTTTTACTCTCTACTCACCATAGCACAGGAACAAAGGAGCTTGCTAGTGAAGACACAGCAACAAAAAAAACAGCAGGGAAAAGAACTTGTTTTCTACCAAACTTGTCTGACAGTCTTCCAATAATAAATGCTCCTGGAATCCACCCAATGAACAGTATGGATTGTGACAGGCTTGCATAATATTCTGCACCACAAATAAGGTTCCACTTGAGTAAAAAGAAAAAAATGAGAACAAAATGATGATGTGTTTGAGGAAAATTCATAGCCACAGAGGGTTAAAGACTATCTGAACATTTGGCTAGCTGTCTGCTTGCATGCTGCACTAACCCTTATCATAAAGTGTTTACAGTTCAGCAAGCCATTTCATGTTCATCCTTTATGGAAAAGGTAACATGTATACCACGAAGGTGAAACATAAAAAGCTTACTGATTAACCCTATAACTCCCAGATCAAATTTGTCTTTCTCCTCACAGTCAACTATACAATCCTTATAATTTAAGTTCCAATAATTTAATATTAGATCAACTAATTATCCCCAATTTGATATTCTTCTTTATTCCTATCACTTAGCTGGTTGATATTGTATTGATATTGTAAGGAGAAATTCTTAGTCACTCATGGCAGTTAAAGGGGTTAACCTTTTCACTCCAATGAGTGACAAAGAAATAATTTCTCCTTACAAAACCAAATTTTTTGGACTAACATTGTGAAAAATGTATGTTAGACAATAGATAAACCTGCTACCGAGATCTTGGGGCTCAAAGGGTGAAAATACCCCTCCACCTATGATGCAGAATTCCAGAGCTTCTTCAACTATCTAAAAGGCCCAGGGGAGTAGTCTGAGAAGCAAGTCATACAGTTCCTCCAACTTAATTTCCAGTGAAACACCCCAATCTCCCCTCCCCCCTTTTAGGAACCTCGCCTTAGGGTCAGATAAGACCCAGGGTCAGATAAATTACGCCGGCATAATTTTTGGCAGAATGTAATAATCAGATTGGCAAGCATGATACTGGCATTTTGATTTAACTTGTAACAGTTAGACAAGAGATAAATTATGGAGCCTGAGTAACGTCATCAGTGAGCATGGTTTTCTCTCTTGCAGTTATGGAATTTGATCCCGTAAAATGTTTTGTTCTGAACTTCGCTAAACCTCTCAATCTTATGATTTTCACCTGTTGGGCCGTAGGAATGGGAGAAGGGAGATTGAGCAAATCTTCGAAACTGTTTTTATCAAATTAAGAATTATTAAAAATTTTGAGCATAATTTTCAGTAACATGCGATTTTTTCAGGGGTGACGCTCCAAGGCATAATGCTCAGATTTTCGACCGTAATTCATCCGACCTTTGACTAAACTCCACAGGTCATTGTTTACAATCCTGGTCAGACTTTGCAGAGGAAGTTTAACCTCGAAACATCTGTCCAAACTTCGAGAAAAACAACAGGCCAACCTCAGTGATGATAGATGTGGACTCGGTGGTAAATTCCCAGTCGTCAGAACTCATATTGCATCTGGCTTTGTAAAAGCCGTCATATGAACTGAACGTCTCGTTTCGTGTACATATAGAGCTGTTTCCTTTGCACCGCCATCTTGGCTCACCCCCAATAAACACCATAGAAACCGTTTGGAAGGTCAGTACGAAAATTATAAGGCCAAGAAGTAAAGAATTTCGCTTTTGAAAGAGTCCATAACTTCCTATTTCTTCCAGGATCTCGTCGGTATCCATATCAACGATAAAGGAGGATTGGGCGTGATTAAGATAACACCCTCCTCTTCTCCTCGGAGGTCATCGTTCAGTCGTGTGTCACGCAGCGTGATAATAAATTAAAATAAAAAACTCTTGGGGGTTAGGACAATTCAAGTTGTTGTTTCCCTTGACAAGTTAGGTTGTATTTTTGTGAATAGTAATAAACATGAAACGAGTGCATTTTTATGTAGTTACGTGTAACACGAGTGCAAATCATCAATAGCACGCGTGCTGCCAAAATTTTGTCTGCAATGCGTTTTTCATGTATTATGCCATCAAGTAACAACATGATTCCTTGAGTAATTCGGTGTAAATAAGCAATTGCAATTGCATTCGCCTTACGGGCTCATGCAATTTCGATGTTTTTAAAAAATTTACTCTCGCCCAACACCAAATTGCACGCGTAATCATGTTGTACCCATACTAATTTGGTGCGAAAAAGCACTTGAAATTTTCCACGACTACTGATTTTGATGTGTTTGAAAAATGTACTAGTTCTTATTTACACCAAATTGCACTCGAAATCTTGTCATTACCTGTAATATCCAGACCTTGAGCTAAAGGGGCCCCGGTTTTTTGTCGCTTGCCCTGCCGGCTTTTCTTCCTTTTGCGATTCTTTTTTTTTTAATTTTTTTTTTACCCAAAATAAGGGGGGGGGGGGGAGGAGGGCGGGAAGGTGAAGATGTCTGGGGATCTCTCCCCAAGCTCCGTCTCCATGTAGCTGCAGGAGGAATGGAATACTTGATTAGTTATCATGTTTATCTGATTTCTAACGACAAAGACAAATATTGCATTGAAGCAAGCATTTCAGACTTTTGACTTGAGAAATATTGTAACGACCTGTGCAACTTGAAACCGGAACAAATTCCTGAGCAAGCTCACGTCGAGAAATTAGTTTTTTTCAGTCGTGGCAAGTAAATACTTTCAAAAGAGCATCAGGAAAGAACCGAGGACGAAATTCAGCTGCTTTTTCGGACAAAAACTCACAATCTAACGACAAGGCCACAACCAAGTACCGTGAAAATGTTGAGAGACTCCTCTGGAAAGATGAAAGTTAGGAAGAAACCTTTTAATAAGATTTACACTAAAGAGACCTTAGGCCCCCCCCCCTCCTCTAATTTGTTCTATTTTTGATTTTTATGCAGAACAAAACAGTTGATGGTGGCTCAAAGAGAAGTTTTCCCCTCAACCCTCAATGTTCCCCGAGGCGAAGCCAATGTTTTACTAGAGGCCACCCCCAGAAACTCAGACGCACTGGTGGTTCAGTGGTAGAATTCTCGCCTGCCACGCGGGAGGCCCGGGTTCGATTCCCGGCTAGTGCATTGTAACCTTTTGGCCGTGCTTCCAGTCCGATGAAAAACTAAACCCATACAATAAGATCTAGCTTAGTTCTAGATCTACCAAATACGGTAAAGAGTTTATTTTTAAAACATAGAACACTGAATGAAAGTCTTAATGTTTTTTTTTTCTGTGTTATTCTATCTTGAGTTTAACACTAGTGCATTCTTTGGTTAGACCGCAAGACATAGCCTTTGACACTTTGTGCCTTATAACCTTGAGGGAACACGTATGTATTGTTTGATGATATGAATGGTGGTAAGAATTAAGAAAAAAAATAGGAATACTGGAAGATTCGACAGCTTCTGGTTTAACAAAGTGACGGCTGGTAAATCGCGTTTTCAAATTCTCTGATAAAAGACGTCCGTCAGTTAACTCAGGCAAGAGCCAAGAAAAACCGCTTTTGAAGCGTTTTCTCCTTGTTGGAGTGCCGGGTAAGCGATTCCTTTTCCTTCTTCACTCATTTTTTTTTCTGTCGGGCTTATCGTCCTCACGAATGTTTGTTTCGTTTCTTTCCTTCTACTTTCTTTTTTCCTTCTTTTGACCGAATGTAAGATACTTAAATTTTTATTTTTTTCAAAACCAAACTCCCGTACATGATGTTAAATTGAATTTTTTGGAAGGTTTGCTTTGTAGTCAAGGCCGTGCGCAGTTTCTTTTCGACGCACTGAGTTGACACATGCTGATAATAACTTATGAAGTATTTGGTTAGATTTTTTGTCTGAATTTGCCACCGCGTTCTGATAATCACTACTTGTTGTTGTTGTTGTTGCTGTTGTTCATGTTCACGTGCTGATATTTTTTTTTCTCTTCAATCTCGGGCTAAAAATTTCCATTGAAATTTCAAGTAGGCTTCATCTAGGATGTTCCACATGAACAGAGAAAAAGGCAGACTCATGACTTTCATCACAAGCTGGGCAACTATTGTAATATGACATGCACTTTAAAATAAATACACCATGAGGAAACCAAGAGAACCGTGTTTCCTTATGTTCTTATAAGGAAACAGGAAATAAACCTTATCATCCTTATGACGCACATACAAAAAGCATATTTCGTCCATGGGGAACATAAACTAGTTTCGAGTGGTTTTTTTTTTATATGTATATTTTGAACAGCTACAAACAAATATACCACCAGATCTTAGGCGCGAGCTCTAAAATTGGCCCGATGTTACACGTCTGTCTTTTTTCACGTGACACAAGTATACGATTTCAAGATTTCGCTGATGCAACTTGACTAAAATATCAACGAGATCGAACATTCCTTCTGGTCTTCGCCAAAGGGTAGCCTGACTATTTCATGCAACAGGTATGAACTCGTATCTTTATTCACATCTATGGAGTTGCTAACGTGCTTTATGCGCCCTCTGATTCCGAACAAACGCACTTTGATCAAAACAGAAAGACCTGGTTTAATGGAAAATCTCGATATGGCCTCAAAATTGCGTGTCCTGGGCTTAATATCAGCTCATAGCAAAAAAAAAAAAAACACATTAAGACCTCTCGAGTAAATTGCTCTACAGACTCCTCCAGGAGAATAAGTTGGTAAGCTCTTAGAAGATTGAAAATTTATTCTAAGCAAATCTTTTTCTTTACTTCTGATTTAAATGGCTTAAAACGAAAGGAAATTACCACCATTACGCCAGTGTCACCCGGTCTCATGAGTAGTTTCAAAATGGAGTCGGAAGCGTAATTATATAATTATTGGATTTAGTATCAGTTGAACAAGGGTTAAATCAAAGCTAAAGCAAAACTTTCAAAATACTCACGATTGTGAGGAAAAAATGAACGTAATATTTAAGATTTAAGCATCGACACGGATATATTTAACTCTGTGACTATCCCATTACATGGTTTTGAACATACTGATCCAAGAAAATTTGAATGGTCTGTAAGGCTCCAAAGATGAAGTCCTGGGTATGGCGAAGTCTTGGAAAGCAACTCGAGGTATCGTTAGCAAGGCTGAGGGCCCTGAGACAGACGAAAAAAGGCCTGTTTATTTAGGGGAAAAATGAGCAAGTGTTTCCGGTGTCCTTTTTTTGAGGGCCTGTTTATATGGAGGTGGAGAACCCCAGGTAGGTGAAGTAACTCGCCTGGCCGTGGTCCAAAAATAGCCCGCGTTTACTTACAATCCGGGGCCGGCGTGAAGTTTCTCGAGCTTATTGTCGCGCTTGCAATCAGGGATTTAAGATGTCACCGCGGCGAATTGTTTTAAAACGTTGCCAAAAAAAGTTATTTACAACATGTGAATGTACTCTTAAGTTCAAAGTGAAAACTTGACTAAATTGCCGTCGAGTCTTCATTGCTAATAGGGCGTTAAGTTAGTGTTTTGATGTTTCAGCTGAGTATGGGACGGCTAAGAAAAGGAAAAGTTATAAAACACACGTGTTTCGCTACCCCTTGGCTCATTTTATCTCTCTTTAATATGAACGTGACCCCGGCTAAGCGGGTTACTCCATCTTGAGCGGTTTACATGGCAAATTGTCACCCCGGCTGACAGGGTTACCATACCAAGCAGACCGGGCAACCCGCTTGGGTGGGTCACCGCACCTACCATATAAACGTGATTAAGATAAAATAAGAGATTATATGGACAGGCGGGTTACCCCACCCAGGTGGGTTACCTAACCTACCTGGGGTCCCCAACCTTCATGTAAACAGGCCCCTAATTGTCAAATGAGCTTATCAGGGCATGTGTCATCATGATAAGAATTTTGGTGATTGAAGCTCTTATCTAGCGTTTCATATTACAAAAACTTGATATTTTTGGAGTGCATAGCTTTCACCGGTTGTTCATTACTAAAGGTTGTTCCTCCGGAACCTTGACAGGATTTACTCAACAATCTATTCACGTTTGATTTAATTATCGAGACACAAATCATCCGATAATAAAAGCTCTGCAGGGAAGATAATACATTCGCCAGTTCTCAAGAAACATTATGTACGTAGCTCTTGTAGGACCTCTCCTAGAGCTAATGCGTGATAAGACTGGGACGGCTCTTCCGAGCCGTTCCAGTCCAACGCATACGGATTTATACAGCGGCATTTTTACAGTTTTCCTGACAGATTGTAGGTACCAATTACATTCCTGGAAGGAGAGAGGCCTGGTGAGAATGAAATGTCTTGCCTGAGAATATAACTCAGTCAGCAAATCAAAGCTCAAACCGGAATTTTTTGATCCGAAGTCCACCGCACTACTTATGTTTCCTTCCTCTGATAAAATCTTTTCAAATCATTTCACAGAATGGCTTTGACTGTGGATCAGATACTGGAACGAATTGGTAGCCTCGGATTTTATCAAATTCGCCTGATTGCTATTCTAAGCTACATAGAGTGGTTCAATATAACATTTCAAGTCATGGTACCAACGTTCATCGCCGCTGAACCTAATTGGATGTGTGTGGCCAATCACCGCTCGTGTAACCTGACTGGGGAGTTTAAACCCGGTGATGACCTGTACATGAAACGATGTGATATGCCGAGAGATTCCTGGAAATTCGCTGATGATTACACGTCAGTAGTTACTGAGGTCAGAATTCATTATAGACAATAGACAAGTTCCTGAGATAGTATGTTGTAGGATCCGGGTCACAGAAGGCCGACGAATTACCGGGAGAGGAAATCGGCAGGGTTTTTTGCAGGAATTTCAGGAACAAGATAATGGAGATAAACGAATGATTGGACGAGAGAAAATCAGGAGAGAGAGGGTTCGTGAGAGGCCCCTTTTTTTACTCTTGCTGACTGCCTAGAACAGGCCAAAAGTTTGTACGTGAAAGGAAAACTTTGGTTTTTCCCTGATGGTCTTGCGGCACGTATTTGAGCCTCGTACAACCTTTTTACTTTTTTGTTTAGAGGATATGATTATATGGCGACTCTTCGAAAAAACGTAAAATAATGTTTGTAACAATTTCTTATAGTTCGACTTGGTTTGTGACAAAGCTCTGCTTGGAACCATTTCGACTTCACTCCTATTTGCCGGCTGGCTTGTGGGCGCGTTAATTGGCGGAGTTTTATCAGACAAGATTGGCAGAAAACCAGTACTGTATATAGGATCAATGACTTGTAGCATCTTCGCCTGGTTGGCTGCTTTCCCAAATGTCTTCTGGCTTTTCATTTTATTCAGGCTTCTCGTTGGCATCTGTCTCGGTGAGTGAAGCTTTTCTTTTATCTTTTCTTTAAGCTTAAAAGTATCCCTTTCGTCTTGAGTTCTTGGGAGCGGTTCACACATCTTTACTATAGCATTTCATTGCTCCGATTCAGCGCTTCTGAGCTCCGTTGTTAATGCACTCTCTTTAATGACCGACATGCATTTTGATGAGGTTCTGTTTCCGACATCCTCCCCCCTCCTCCGCACTTGACTCTACAGAATTCGCTGCGTGTCTGTTCGATGTCAGATGACGTCTTTAAATTCTATTACTCGGAGCAAGAGAGAAGCCAAATCAACTTTTTCTCACAGAAAAAGTGAGAACCAAAAAAGGTTTAAAAAACGGTTCAATGTACACTTAACAGGGCACAAAAGAAGATCAAACTGGAGTAAGCGGGAGAAATCTAGCCCGTCATTTATTAAACCATTCAAATTCTGTCCTTTATTGATTGATAACATAAAATTTAAGGATGAAAACTCTGTGGAAAGAAATAGAGGGATACTGAAGAAGTTCTTCGTGTAAGCTTTGCTGATCTGACGCACCGTCTATTCCATCAGGTGGCGGAGCCATGGGAATCTACGTGCTGGCCACTGAGTTCGCGGGCGTCCGACATCGCCACGTGGCTGGTACGTCACTTTGGTATTCATGGACCCTGGCACTAGTCATGTTTGCAGGGCTCGCTTATGGCATTCGTGACTGGAGATTCCTTTCAATCACCTGTGCGGTACCTGGACTTATTTCCTTCATAGGCTGGTGGTAAGCGTTTTCAGATGAAAATCTCTTACTTTTGTTAATTAGTTTAAGGGCCTCTTCAGTTGAGGAGAGAGCTGTGTAATCTACCGAGGACAAACCCTCCCAACGGGTACGTGCTGCTAAACAGGATATGGTTTCCAGGGTCTTGAATTTTAAACAGGGTATGCATTTTCAATTTTTCCCTTCTTGAACAGGGTATCTTTGCAGAAGGGCATGGAAAAAACCATCCCCATGTTAACTAACATATCAAGTGTTGGTGGAGGGAGAGGGGGGGGTGGCCTGCAGAGATTAGTGCCAAAATTTAAGCTTTGCTTTCTGTTAAGCCTCTCTGATAGAGTTTCCCATTGAATTTTTTCCTGCTTAACTCTTTAAGGTTCACCCCCGAATCATCGAGGTACTTGCTGCTCAAGGGGAAAGTTACGGAAACTGAGCAAATATTGCGACGCATTGCTGCCACAAACAAGAAAACCTATCCAGAGGAGCCTTTAGTGGATCCGAATGCTGATGGCAAGCTACAGGATCTAGGTGACGTCAGAGATTTATTTCGAACAAAAAAGATGTTGCACAGGACTCTTGTTTCTTGGTATGCCTGGTGAGTGTCGGTAGACTAGTGAGTTTCTCCGCGAAGACAGGTGCTTGGATTTATGTTGAATAACCTTCCACAATTTTCTTTTAAATTTTCTGTGTATCGTATATGGGCTTAGTCTGTCTTCAGCTACTTTCTTACAAGTTCAAACATTTTTGAGAAGGTTTTGAGCTCCTTCTTGCCAGGGGAAAAGTATTTCTGGGAGTATTTTTATTTCAGATGGAATTTTGTACGTAAAAGACAGTCAAGAAGATGACATAGAATTTTCAACTGGTGAAACATAATGAGATTTTTTTTACAAGAAATTCGAAAGTGATTTTTTTCACCAGAATTCCTTTCTTGTTACTATTGTTGTCTTTTTGTTCTATTCCGCAAAGCGATTCCACGTTGCCGTGCATTTTTCCGCACAGATCACAGATTACGTCAAAATGTGGTAAGAACAAAAAAGTGCCACATTTTGACAACACATTTTGTCGTTTTTTGTGATCTCTTACTGTTCAGACCCACGGCAACATGAAATATGTTTGTGTTACATAATAAAGAAGCAAAAAATGATTAATGGTGACGCTATCGATGCGTCTGTTCTCCAATAGTAAGAACTAATCAAAATACGAGTATAATTCAGTTCATCATACATACAGTTTTCAATATAAATTTGAACAAAATACACTCCTAAGAGTGGAGCATCCCGCCCGTTACAGATGCTGTAAAAATCATAAAGATTACCTTGTCAGCAACAAACGCGCACTGATTTTGCTTACAGGTTTGTAAATGCTATGGTGTATTATGGTGTATCGTTCAGCACTCCAACTCTTGGCGGCAACATGTACCTGAATTTCTTCCTGCTATCCATTATTGAGATTCCTGCAAATTATGTCGGCATCTGGGCCATGGGAAAGTAAGTCTGTAACGCATGCCATCTTTAGTTTAATTTGATTTCGTGAAACTTGGAAAACTAGAAACCATGGATCCGACTTGCACCATCCTCATAATTTTCACCGGACTAGACTCTTGGTGCAAAAAAGTTGGCCTCTTTCCTTTGCGTTGAAAGTTCAGTCCGGACGAGACATTACTGATTTTACATAGGGAAGGGCTGTTAAACAGGATCCTGTTTTGAGGAGATTCGATCTCATCGCTCCCCTTTTCTTGTCGGAACCGACCTTTAAATTTCAGGTTCATGGACCGTAATGATTACAATTTCTATTTTGATAGTCTAAGAAGCAAGTCGTTGTCGTTTGAAAAAATAATCTCGTTCTTTCCTCACATGAAATTTTCTTTTTTGCTTACTTTGTTCATTTCAGGTTTGGTCGTAAAAAATCGCTGATTTACTGTCTGATCCTTGCTGCCATTGCGTCGACTGGTGCTGTTTTGTTTACTATGTTCGATCCAGGAAATGACAAATGTAAGTTTCGAAGGTAGAGATGGACGAGAAACAGAGTAAAAAGACACCGAGTGGTGAAAAGTGGATGGATGACCACTTAGCAGTAAAACAAAAGATCAATAACGTATCTCAATTTCACACCCGCCAAAATGAAAAACTAACACTGTTTTTACTGTGTTCTTCTACTTTTGCATGTGAATTCACCAACCTAATTTTCCGTGAAAGAAACTCGGACAATTGAGGAAAAGGAATCCAAGGAATATCCTAGAAGAGTTGCTATCAGTTTCAATTCTGTCGCTAGCATGAAAATTACCAAGGAGATGTGTGTTCTTGATTTCAGAAAGCGCCATTAAAATAACAAAGTGACGATTGGAAAAGTATAGGGGAAAACAAACTCCAACTGTGTAAATCTACATTTTTTTAAAATCTTTCCATGTATTTTTGTTCCTTTGTTTTTCAATAATTTTCTTTCACTCTTCGTGTATGTTTTTTTCCCCAATTTCTCCCTCTACTTCTTTAATGGCCTGTCTTTGTCAATTGAAGGTCTTTTGTGTTTTCAGGTTATGCTGCTGGTAAGATCATCATGGCTCTTGCTGCTAAGTTCTTTGTATTCATCTCGTTTGATGCAGTTTATGTTTACTCCGCTGAACTGTTTCCAACGGCCATCAGGTTAGAGTCCTATCTACCTTTACTTTCCGGTACATTTAATTTCCACAGTTAATAACTTTTGATGATCCAGCATTATGAAACACGGATTTATGCAATCCACCTCAATGCGCATGTCGTTGAGATCTTTGCGTTGCTCGATAAAGACACTGCTCCTAGGGGAGGGTTGGGGTGAGGGGTATGCCACAAAAGAATGACGCAACTGATGGGTGACGTCAACAAATTTTAAAAGCGAACAACATAGGAGAAGGCTCATGATTAGGGACTGCTGACAATGCAAAGAAAGCAATACAACAGTTTTTTTTAATAACTGTGAAGTCGTATCATAATTCCTTAGGTCATATTGGGGGTGGGGGGGGGGAAGGTGCACGCCCCTTGCACCTCTCCCCTAAATCCGCCCCCCTGAATGAACAAGTTCGGACCGTTGCAACTGTACACCAAGAAAAACAGGAGTGCCTGGTAAAACTTTTCTTTTCTCGACGTTTTTGTTTGCAGAAATATTGGAATGGGTACCTCTACATCCGCTGCCAGGATTGGTTCATTCTGTTCACCATATATTGTTCATCTTGTAAGTATCATGCACAAGTCAACGACATGCAAATCCATACAAAGGGCCAGTTGTTGTATTGGAAGTTAGCACTAATCTTTAAAACTACAGGAATTGACGTTATTTGTGGGTTTTATCCTAAAGTAAGGCAAAAGTAAAAAAAAAAAACACAAAACAAATATAAACTACCGAGTTTTCTGGCAAGCCATAAACATTGAGTATTTAAGGGAAAGATGTTTTTCGTCTTGTCACGAGCGTGAGACAAAGAAAAAATTCTGAGTCCCCATGAGGAAACGAACTTCAGACCTTCGGATTCCGTGCTCCGATGCTCTACTGAGCCACAGAGACTCTACGGTGAGCGAAGTCTATTACGAGGTTCATATGACACGCGTCTTGCATACTGCTAGGATCAGCATATCCTCATGGGGACTCGGAATTTTTTCTTTGTCCCACGTTCGTGACAAGACGAAAGGCATCTTTCTCTATTTCATTACCAGGCTCAAAACTTACCATCTCCTTTATTCTATTGAGCGTTTAAGTTACTCTCATCTTCGCGTCAATCGCCGGATCCTTTCAGCCAATAAAGGGTTTCTAAACAAAATGGCCACATTGATGTTTGGATACCTTCTGTCTGCTGACTCTCACGACCTAAGACTTTTCCGCATCATTTTTTTTCTCACAGACGCGCGTACATCCTCTCCTCCCTTACGGCATCATGGGAATCAAAGCCTTGTTAGCCAGTCTATTGTGTATGACTCTACCGGAGACGAAAGGAACACCCACTCCTGAGACGATGGACTCCGAGGAGGGAGTGGAACTAGGGATTCAAAATATGGCCATGGACGACATACAGCTAAACGATGAAAAGGAACAAGTGAAAGATCGTGAGAAAATGAATAATGGGAAAGAGAATAATGAAGATAAAAAGAGAGAAAAAGAGAATTGTGGCAACGAGATGAACAGCAGTACAAGCATCGGAGATGATTCTTTTCATGACACTGCTTTTTGAGATATGATCTTTCGTCTTTGTCAGCTTAACATTCTCAGAGTGTGATGCGAGGATTTTGTATTTGAGCTGTCTATTTTTAGGGTTTACCACATATACATCGCTTTTTAGATTTAGCTGTATCATTAGTATAGGTAATTACATGATTTCGGATGCAATTTGGGATAAATCAGCACCAGCAAATTTTTTAAAGGCTAACCAAATTGCATGAACCCGTGGGGTGAGTGCAATCTGTATTCTTTAAAAAATTTACGGATGGTCTGTTGTTACAAAGTATTACAAAGCGTGATGGTCTGTTACAAAGTGCGACGAGTGTCGCGCTTGGGAAATGTGTTTACTTGACGGTTAAAATCTGTCTTCGGGAACATTTTTATACGTGGGCGAGGCTGGCAGATTTTGGAAAAATTGCGTTAAACAAAAGAAATCACAATGGTATATGTCAACGCTTGTCAGCGAACCTTGCCGATTTGATGTTTCTTGTGCAAACTATGGAAAATTTCTTCAACAGGACACATGATCGCGATATCTTTCTTCCCAGCAGTAAACATGCAGTTCTCAACAAGTCAAAACACTGATAGTTACCTCACTAATGCGACTGTTCTCCTTCGACTAAAAAGGTTTTTTTCTTGTTGCGGTTACGCATTTCAATTGTCATTTTTCTCAAAAAATTGAAAACTTTCCCTTAGTGCGACCCCTGCCTTCTTACAAAATGTGAAATTTCATAACAAAGCGCGATAATTTTGCTACAAAGATCGTGACAGGTATTACATGAAGCGAAGACCATAACAAAGTGCGACAGAACCACTAATCAAAAAGTCGTTGCGAACATCCTGTCTTTCTTTCTATCGAGCATGCCTGTGTCACTGACAATGACCTCTGGGGTACTCCCTGTGATATACCGCGGGGGGTGTTGACCAATATTTTCAATGTTAATTCTGTTGCTTTAGGGTAGCTGGGAAAACCTTTCGTTCTCCTGACCGATCCCAGTTCCATCAGCTAAAAGTTCCCAAAGGTAATAATCGGTCACACTGGTACATTAAGTTTCCCGTGAGTGGACTGTCATCAAGTCACGTTTCCCAGGGACAAAAGTCTGTAGTGTGACCACAACAGAAAAAGAAACGGTTACCGCCGCCTTTAATACCTCCCACCGCGGTCTGGCTTCAATGTTAGGGTTTCGCCTTACGGCTTCCTTTCCAGGTACAGCCGCTGATTACACCATTAGTAGCCGCTTGTGGAAAAACTTATTGAAACTCCTGGTACTGCGGACCACCTTTACGAGAAATTTGAGGGGAAAAGCGCCCCAGGAGCGAGGTCGAGGGTGTGCATGGCAGTAACCCCATCCCCCGCCCTCCGCCCGTCACTTATTATTACATTTGTAAATTATCAACTGAGGAATGCATTGTTCTCGTTATTTGACCTCATTTCATCTTCAAACATTCATTATTGCTCGGAATTTTACGCATCCTTGTGGCTTACAGGCGAGTTCTTGAAATATTTGAGACGATTACAAGCAACGTGCCCAAAGGTAGGGTCATTTGCAAATATTACTGTGAACATTGAATGAATTCACAGTTCCTCTGGGATATTGTACATTGCACGAAGAGGCCGCCTTGTTACATGATCGGCACACATTCGTTGTGTACCTGTTTGCACTGGTATCCAACATTAAAGCGAAACTAAGTACCGGCTTTTGACGTGCAAAGCTATATAAAGCAAAGTTTTTGTCTCTTCTGTGCGGTACACTTTTCGATTATACTCTTCCCAAAAACTTTAGAGGCAATCATAGCAGCGGAGATGAACTTCTCTAGCGCCTAAGCCAGGCGGCAAAAGATAGGCCGCCCCAAGGATCGCCCCTGGGATTTCTTGGTTCCGATTTGCACGATTTAAAATGGCAAAATTAAACGGTGAATTGACCCCTGAGGGTAAATGAAGGCCAAAAATTTGGCAGTTGTTCTTGAGTACTTGGTCTGTGCAACTGTATGAAAGTAAACAGTTTTTGAATGAACACTTACTAGTTTATTGGGATGAAACCTAGTACTTGAGTATTAGCTCCTAGGCATTTATAATACGCGAATATCATATATACGCGAAATTTTCCTCGGAAACCTGTACGCTCTGGTCTTTTCGTGAATATATATATGAGATTATTCGAATGTTGTGAAGACTTAATTGCATTTGACCTGCTGTTCTCAATTTGCTTGCTTAGTCAATTTCTATGATCGGGAAAAAAATACTGGTCTGGTTTTCAAACTGTTATTAAATGAGCAATTGGCGATAAATTTGGCCGTGGGAAAGAACAGCAGACTGTGCAGGAAACTGTAGAAGGTGGGTCAGAATTGGTGAAATCCTCATTTATTAAACTATTTTCGTGTTCAGGGCCTTTGGCACCCAATTTTCGCTTTGTTTCATGTAACCTGCACAGTCAGTAGTTTTGTGAGCGCTAGGAAAAGTTGAGCGACAGAGCCACGCGTAATAGCAGCAAAATTCTCTTGTTTCTGTCACGTTTAGATTCATCGAGTACCCAAAAATTCGTCAGCCATGCAAGCTGGATTCACATTGTTACGTATCACTTGAACGCAGCTGACAACTGGTGATCATATTCATATAATTGTGAACTAGTGCAAAGCACAAGAATTACGAAGCGCAAGGGTAAATAAGGCGCGCGTGTGTCCCCTTCAAGGAGGAGACACGCCTCGCACGTTTACATGCTAACACGTGTTCTGCCATGCGCATCACCGTTATTCACGTGTTTCTTTGGCGGGGCGTTTTTTTTGAATAGAATGTATATTTTGTCTGAAAATTAAAAGGTTAGAGACTATTTTTTGAGCCGGATTCTTGTTTTCTTATCTTTCTTTTTCTACTTCTTCGTATTTTAGTCCCACCTCGAAAACTTGGTGCGATCGCCGTGAAACTGAAAATGGCTTTGAGTGTGGATGAAGTGTTGGAGAAAATTGGCAGCATGGGTTTGTACCAGATCCGTCTCATAATCATCTTGAGTTACATTGAAATGATTAATTTAACATACCAGGTGATGTTGCCCAGCTTCATCTCGGCTGAACCGAAATGGATGTGCGCCGGTAATAACAGCCATTGTAACATTAGTGGACAATTTGACGCTACGGATGAACGGCGATGTAAAATGCCTAGAGAATCCTGGAAGTTTGCTGACGATTTTACATCTGTAGTCACAACGGTAATTCAACTCACTCAAACGTAATTACAGTACAAAAGAAAACCTGTGAGTGGATGAAAATTAGAGGCGTAAGTAGTGACCTCTTAGGAGGAGGATGTGACGGAGAGGGTGAAGTAACAAAGGAATTCAGAATTTTCAAAAGAGGGTTTTAGTATCATAAACTCTACCACAAGAAGATTTTGGTACTAGGACTATTCTGCGCAATATGATGTAAAATATTTTTCAGGTTTTAACTCTCTTTTAGTTCATAATTTGATTCTTTCGTATTTGCACTGGTTATTTGTGCTGCTTGCACATTTGTCGGGTTTGCATACAAGCGGTGTTAAATCTCTTTTGTTTTTGTGTATCTGTTTTCGAACATACCATTTATACCTCCGCTATGTTATGCATTTCAGTTTGACTTAGTTTGTGATAATGCCATTCTGTCGAGCCTTTCCACATCTCTCGTTTTCGCTGGCTGGTTGGTTGGTGCACTTGGTGGAGGTGTTCTTTCTGATAAAATCGGCCGTAAACCCGTTTTGCTGATCTTCACGTTCACTACAAGTTTGTTTGGCCTTCTTGCCTCCTTTCCACATCATTTCTGGCTGTTTATCCTGTTCAGACTCTGTACAGGTTTAAGTATAGGTATAGAGTTCATAACATTTACGATTTTTTCTCTGATTATACGTTTATTATTGCTATAGTTTTAACCGTATAATCTTATCTGTAAGCGTGCTGGACTCTCGATTGAAACGTACAGGTTCACGTCTTAAGAGATGGACCATGTCAAAAACTGATATTGAAAGAGACTTACAGTTGTTTTTAAAATAATTTAAAATAACCCAGAGAGATAAAATGTCTAGGAAGAGCTTCATTAAAAACAATATTTTAACTATTCGAACAAAATACGAAGGTTGAAAATTGCTGGTCCTACAGGCTGAGACAGTTAGAGAACGGCCAGCAGACTGACCGCGTCGCGTACATGAATGATTGTTAAATTTTATATAATTACTAACGTCGATATCTGGCTTCTGAATATTGCACTAATTCACCGTAAAGCAGCGCTTACTTCTCTTAGTATGAACAATATTTTTTTATTCTTGTACCAATTTTTTAGGGGGCGGATCCATGGGAATGTACGTGTTGGCAACAGAATTTGTCGGCAAGAGGCACCGGCATGTCGCTGGCACGTCACTGTTTTACTCGTGGGCTCTGGGTCTTGTTACGTTGGCAGGATTAGCGTATGCGGTGCGTGACTGGAGGATGCTGTCAATCATGTGTTCTGCACCCGGCCTGATTTCTATTTTGGCGTGGAGGTGAGTAAATATAAGACTTTCCAAGCAGGGGAGGGGATGCACAGGAGTGGCATCAAACTCGACCTGTGAGGTAACGCATAATGCAACAAAATATGTGTGAATTTTATGAGTTCTGGAACTCGTCGAATTCGCAATTATTGTTTTTCATGGTACCCTCATGGCTTTAGCTCATTTTTCTGTCTTTAAACGAGACACTGTCACAGAGTCTCTACGACTCTTTCCATTCAGACGTTTAAGAGGTAACAGCAGAGGGTAGGGAAAATTTAGGATCCAATACGTCCATGAGGAGAAACACTAAACTCCCGGTCATCTAAGACTTTGAAGACTAAAAACTCTCCCACAGTTTCCAAGTTACAAGGCAGTATGACTTTTACTATACAGTTGGATACGAAGAAAATTTCTATTGTCCTTAATCTTGTTTCAAGGTTTGTTCCGGAATCGTCGAGGTATCTACTACTCAAGGGTAAGCTTTCTGAGACGGAAGAAATCCTTCGGGAAATCGCAGCAACAAACAAGAAGAAATACCCAGAGGAACCTCTATACAACCCGTGTGCTGATGGGAAAGTTCAACAGATAGGTGACATCAGAGATTTATTTCGAACCAAGAAAATGGTTCACAGAACTCTGGTGTCTTGGTATGCCTGGTAAGTAAGTAGCAAAGGTGCCTACGGCGTGTTTCAAAGAGTTTCGCAAGACTGAATTTAAACCAAAGGAAAGCGCGGGAAAACGCGAGAGATCAATGGTTTTTGTATGAATCTGATTGGTTGAGAAAGTGAGTTTTTGAGCCAATCATGGAGTGTCCTAATTCAAAGCCAGCTTACAGACTTAAAAACTACTGTTTATCTTTGCTGTTGTCGAGAATAATTAGCAGATGTGAGAGCTGTAAAAATACTTTGGTAAACCCAGGACTAGTGTCCACAACAAATTCTTAGTGATACAATATTTTGCGGTCATCTGGTGGCTTTCCTTTGGAGGTTTGTAAACGGCATAGTTTATTATGGTGTATCGTTCAGCACTCCTACTCTTGGTGGCAACATGTACCTGAATTTCTTCCTGACCTCCGTTATAGAGTTTCCCGCCAATTTCGTGGCCATCTGGATCATGGGAAGGTGAGTGGTGACAGAAGCACTCAGTACCTAATGCAGCTTTCTTAAGGCGAGAATTGTCCTGTCAATCAAACTTTTTTTTTTTTATCAGAATGTCAATATTTCATTCTTCCCTGTGTTTTTATGTGCATCAGGTTCGGCCGCAAAAAGCCTCTGGTTTATTTCCTGATCCTTGCTGCGCTCGCCTCAACTGGTGCAGTGTTATGTACAATGTATGATCCGGGGAACGATAAAGGTATGATTCAGACTGGATGAGGTCGTACCATCATATTTGCTGGGTTAACTCCTCATCTTCTCCCTTGTACTGTTCTTTTCATTCCATTTCTTTTTTCGAATGTTCGACCAGATTAACAGAACAGAAAAAAGCGAGCGATAAGTTCTAATGACACGACGAAGGAACTGTAAAGGATTGTAAAAAAACTTTCAGTCGATTTTAGTCTGCGATCAGTTACCCTAGGAGCAAAGCATGCGCATTAGTACCCTTTTGATGAGTACGACTTTGTTGAATCAGCGATTTTTCCGCTGTTTCATTCGAATGGAAAAACAAGTTGTTAAAATTCGTCACCTGTCCCTCATAAGGATTCCAACCCGGCCTGGTTCGATGTCGCGATTGGGTGCTCTTCCAAATGAGCTATTCAGAACTCTTCGGCCAGTTAAACTTCATACTTAGTTCTTATCTGACATGCGTCCTGCATACTACTGGGATTAACAGCATCGAATGGGTTTTACAAGGAGAGAGGTCTTTTTTCGGTATGCTGTTTTTTTCCCTCCAGCAAAACTATGCCTGCAACAAGCTAAACAAGTATCGATGCAAGTAAAAAAGCCATGTAGCACGTGCATGAAACTGATTTGTTTTTACCCTTGCTCTGTTTTCAGGGTTCATGGCTGGTCGTATTCTCATGGCGATGTCAGCAAAGTTCTTTGTGTTCATCTCATTTGATGCCGTCTATGTTTACGCTGCGGAACTCTTCCCAACAGTCATCAGGTAGAAATTTTCACTCAGAATGATGTAAAATTTCGCGTTTTTAGTTTACTAATGACTTCTACAGCATTTTTCAGACAGGGCCTTTAGTAACTGTCTGTTACAGAAAAATTGGGCATTTTTGTTTTCCTAACTAACTACAATGCATCAGGTATTATTTTTCACTCAACAGCGTAAACTTTTGGCGTTTTTTAATTTATCAGTGACTTCGAGAGCTTTTGTCAAAGACAGTGCCTTAGTAACTTACTGTTATAAAAACATTTCGGGCACTTTCCAATTTTCTTGGCGATGATTTTGTGCAGCAAACAGAATACCCATTCTGATTATAACTTTTTGGTTCATCATTCTTCACAGAAACATAGGAATGGGCACATCAACAGCCTCTGGTCGGGTTGGCTCGTTTTTATCTTCTTATGTAATTCATCTGGTGAGGATTTTTTTCTTTTTTTTTTCTTACATAAAATAGACCAGATAATTACACTTCCTTGTTTTGCTTTGCCATTAGCGCGCTTTAATTAAAATTAGATGGGACAATACCGAAATAATTACAACAATAAATCAGAACAAAGATAAACTTGCCAAGAACTGATGATTACCCAAAGTAAAAGGATGTAACAGCTTCAAGCGCGGGAAAACGCACTTGACCGTTACGTCATTGGGTTTGTTTTTGTATCTGATTGGTTGAGAAAAAGCGCGTTATCTGAATCAATTGCGGTGTAGAGAAAATAATCGCAATACAATCCGGGTTTCCGTATAGCTTTCATTTCAAAATTAAACTTATCTCCTCTGCCTCTGATATTTTACTTTCTCATAGCGATTTACTCACCCACTCCTCCCGTACGGCATCATGGGAGGCAATGCATTGTTAGCGGGAATCCTTTGCCAGACTCTGCCAGAGACAAAAGACTTGCCAACTGCTGAAACTATGGAAACCGAAAGCACGGAAGAAGCATATATGGCATTGAAATCAGCCGTAGATTTCAAAGAGAAGGAAGACGCCGATGGCAAGCAACTCACCATAGCCGACCCTGTGAAAGACACCACAAACAGCAGAGCAAACCTCGTAGATTACGCTACATCTTTGTGATTGTGTTTTCTCTTTTAGTTTTTTTTTCTATCTTTCCGAAGTACTTCTTTTGGTTCTCCTTCAAGTTATGACAAGTGTTAGTTTTGGACTTAAATGTTTCAACGAAGGCAGAATCTGTTGAGGTGATTCTTCAGTATTGCACTGCGTATGCTGTATTGCGCAAATAAGCGCGCGCATTCCTAGAACATGGTATTGGTTTTTGCAGTCAATGTACGAGGTAAATTTGGCCTATCAGATCTCTTTATCAAACATGGTGACTTATTTTTTTCATTGTAGTTCTCGAAACAAAGATTGGTAGGGAACATTCAAGGAAAGTTACAAAAATCGTTCGACCTCTTTTCTTTCTGTGGAATCACCTTTAGTTAATGAATGATATCTGCTAGGTGAACTGACTCTTACAAATTGACTTTGAAAATTCTTCCTGGTCATATTCTAATAACTTCTCTCTACGAAGAAGAGATTTTTCCAAGATAATATCTATTTACTACACGTGCGTCAGTTTCGCGACACTATTCCTTAGAATGAAAGCAAACAATGTCTACACTGCCTTGCTCTAAATTCGAATAGGCGGAAATTCCCTTACTTGTCTGAGCCGAAAGGAGTGAAAAGTATTTAGGTTATGTTCCAGGCTTAAGGGGACATCCTACTTTGGATAAGAACATTTTTTTGTACGTTTTTATAACTTAGGAAATCATTTTGAATATCTTTTTATCTCTTAGGACATTACTCTGATCATCTTTTTAAAAAAATGAATCGAAATTATTCTCTTTCGTAAATGATTTATCTCTTGACTAAGCTCCAGAATTAGCAGGTTTGTCTATGATTCCTTCTTTAAAAGTATCGTATTTACTCAGCTTTCACGTCTGACAAACATTTCCCTCGGCAAAGCCATTTAGATTCGTAGCTACAATTCATAATGATAAATGTTGTTTTTATAATGAGGTGCGAGTAGTCCTGAAAAGGAATGGTTACCATGGATACGGTGACAGTCACCGATATTTGACAAAGTTCGACATTTCGGGAATCTCTAGCAATCTTTATATCGTAGCCCCTCAAAATTTGTATTTTGCATTTAGTTTTGTTATAAAAAATACCAACAATTAATAAAGTGCTCTTTTTTCTCCACGAGCGATCTGTCGCGTGACTTCTTGCTCGTTAGCTCGCGAGTGCCCGTCTGAATAACGCACGCCTGTTCAAAACGCACTCTTTTCACCAAGGATAGGGTTGTATTTGGTCAGTGGCATTAACTAAATATTAATAAACCAGCTTTAATCGAACAGTTTTAATAACTCCTATGATTAATTAATGTTACTATACTATACTACTATACTAGACTGGAGAAGTCCCTCCTTTTTGGCGAAGTCTGGCGCGCGGGTAAAAATAAAAAACAAAACAACAAAAAAGATAGAAATTGGCGTCAACGCGTTGTACGGAACTCTTTTGGTACTTTTTGTGTACCTCTCTCCTGGAGTTCCGCGCGGCGCGTTATCATCAGTCTCCTTTTTCGCCGATTTTTCTGGGACGCGAAACGGACTTCGCCGAAAAGGCGTGACTACTTGCGGTCTAATACTTGACATGTAGTAGATTTTTGTAACTGGAATAGAGTTACGAAAATGGTGAAAAGTGCACTTGGTAGAAACGATCGATCGATGGCCTTACAACCCGAATTTAAAGGAGAAGACGATCTTTTGTACTAGTTCCGATTAAATGCCCACTTTTTGTATCAGTAACTTTTAAAAACGCAATTGGATTTCCCAATGGCTCGCTGGTATACAGTTTTACCTCTGGAAACATGTCGTCTAGAACTCTAAAATCTCTTCAAAAACTCAAACCACTGCATGTACGCCAAACCGAGAATGTCTACTTAAAAACTACTTCTGTAGTAAAGAAAGCCTGCCTTAGATTAAAAGCACTGCTGTTTCCTTCTGTTCCTCTAATAAACAAGCAGAAAGTTTAAGTAAAATTTTCCGTCCAAGAAACAACAAAGTGTTGGGAATTAGATACTAATTTACATCGTTGACGCTGACCAGGAGTGGACTTTAGGTACTAACCCCTCTTCCTAGCTGTAGATCTCCCTACATTACAGTCATTTTCTCGGGGTCCTCCTCTTCGTCTTCGCCTTTTGCTGCCAACAGGCCTAGATCAGTAGCGCCGGAAGCTTCAGCACCCTTAAGTGTCTCGGCTGTCGGAGTGTTATTAGTCTCAGGGAGGAGAAGGCACAGAATTCCTGCCACAAAGGCATCTACCGCCATGATAATATAAGGAAGCTGAACCATGTACTTACTCTGCAAAAAAAAAAAGCTTGTTCAGGTTGGGTTTAAGCACTGCTGAGGGTCATGTACGTTATTTTTCACTTCAGTCTCGCAAATCAGTTCTTTAATTCTTAGCTCATCATAGGGTCGTACATACCAAGCTTAACACAAATGGTGATGTGATCGCACCAAAACGGCCCGCAGCTGAAGATGAACCGAGGCCAATATTTCTGTGAGAAGAGAAAATTTTTATTTTTAATTACTTTTAGAACAAGACAACTTCCCTTTCGCACTTGAATTCTTGTCCGAAAAATGCGGGGACCAAAACAATCCGTTGTTAGCAGCGCCGTTGCAGAACCGAGTTTAAATGGCTATTAAAAATATAATAATCGAAGGTAAAACAGACTTTAATTATTCTGGATGACAATTTTTAAGTACCTTAGGATTCATGGTTAACGAACAAAGGCAAGATGGCAAGAGTCATACAAAAAAGCTCTCGCGCGCATGTGGCTTGCCTGACAAAATCACTCGCCCCTAGTTAAATTTAGCGCATGCTACGCAAGCTAACCGACCGCTAACCATAGATCGGTATAAACGAAACTGGCAGCTTTGTGTACCACTTAAAGATTTCCAATAAGAGAGGGGAAACTTTGTTTGATAACTTGAAAATAACGTTCGCAAACATGTTCCCTACCGCACTACAGTCGGGAACAACTCTGAGGAGAACACAAAAATGGCGTCAAACGAATTCATAACAGAGAACTTCCCAATCATGGCAAAGATGATACGTCCTGCTGCGTATCCTACAGAGTAAAATTGAGAAAAAAGATAAATCACTGACAACGTAAAAGGGTATAAGCAGGATGGCCTGTGGTAGGCCTTTAGTTACTTAAACAAAGCGCTGTAGTAAATGGTGATGCAACAGTAGCGGAGGGGTGAAAAAAAGGGGACGGTCCTTACTCGACCCAAATTTCCGTCAATCTTCGTCAGCCGATGTCACAGCGTTTTGGGTATCCCAAAACGATGTGACAGCGCTACTACCGTACCGTTTACAATTTCGGCACGTTTTACGAAATGAACGCCAGGGACAGGTAGGAGAACAAAGGTGGACAAAACGAGAGAGTTAGGGGTGTTAACTAGGATCTGTCGATAAGTATTCCTGTTTCTGCAAAGCTGAAATATAAGAAAAAATTGTTTCTCAAAGTGGGCCTAGAGATACAATACTATACTACCAAGAATGTAACTGAGAGGCCAGTCCTACTTAACAGTGGGTGAAGGTCGAAATGTGAAACGAGAAAAGAAAGATTTTGTCCAAAATCCACCTCACCTGAATTATCAGGATCAGAAGGAAAAACAGTAACTAATAGATTTGATATGGCTGCCACAACTAAACCTATCACAACTACTTTCTTTCGACCAAATCTAGAAAAGAAAAAAAGGATCAGAGGTCAATAGGATACAACCAAAAGTCTTTTTAAAAAAGGATGAACGAGAATGCTTAATGAAAACAAATTTATGTTGCAGTGAAAAAAGTAAGAAAATTACTAATGAAACAAAAAATGGATGAAAATGATATTATCGATCGCTTTTTTACAGTTACTTGAAAAAAGTGGAACATATAAGTGCCCTGAAAATTATCTGAGCTTAGTGCATCGGCAGGCCCTTATTATTAGTGTAACGGCACGAGTGTTTTTTCGCCCGCGGGAAAGTTTGAGACCTTGTGCAATGAAAGCCGTTTAGAGCTCTGCAAGGGATCTGGGTGTTAGTGTCAGACCCCGGTAAACCTCTCCCCGACCCGTGTAAAATCTTCCCATGGGCGGAGAAACGCGCGTCCAGCTGTGAAAATAACGAAAGCAAAATGAAGTTAAGACAGATTACGATTATGACAACCAACCTGTTCATGGCGTAAATAGCAAAGGCATTGCCAGGAAGTTCGACCAGCGAAGTTAGGAAAAAATTGAGATAAATGTTACCACCCAACATGACAGAACCTAACGAAACACCAAAGTATACTTGTGCGTTGACAAACCTGTTAGGAAAAGAAAATGAACTGGTTAGAATTTTACAAGATCGTTCCTTTGTGGAAGGTAAAAATTTCATTCTGTTTTGTCGAGTTCTGGGTTCCAAGCAGGAATTGTCAAGAAAGCAGAAAACAGACGGTGCGCCTGCAGCCAAGAAGGATTGAGATAGTTACAGATGTATGATATCGAAAATACGTCGAGTGGCGACTCGCACAACATCAGCAATTCACTTGTACCTAAGATAAATGAGAGTAAAATTTTACAAAATATATCTTAAATAGATAAGTTAATAGCAAAGATCCCGAAGTAGCCACAGGAAGCTTTACTAGTCAAGTGCCTATTTAAATCGTGTATTGTTACATTTTGTGGGTAGGTAAAAATATACAGGTAGGTACACTGTCAATAAACAAATTACTTTTCAATATGGGGAATTAGAAAAATAAGTGAATAACGAATAACACAAACAAACGACACTTTGATGAGTAAAAATAATTAATCGATATAATTTAAAGCTCATCTTTCGATTAAGTGTCGTAAAACGAAGCGAAAGTAAAAGCAGTCGAGAGAATCCAAAGTGAATACAAGCAAACTGCCAGAAGCGCAGCAAAACTGGCGTGACCAAGGCGTGATTGGCTTTATTTTTTAATCTGATTGGTCGAGAAAGTGGCGCGAATTTTCTGAACCAATCACAGAGCGAAGTAAAGCAAAACCAAAGAAATTCCGGATTAATTTCGACATTCAATTTAAAAAATTGCATAAACTACAAATAAATCAATGCACACACAGGCAGGTAGAGATAGATTATCAGAATAGTTTATAGAGGCTTAAAAATCCTCAATTTATTCTCTCACCAAGAGATCCAAGAGATGATAGTTTTCTTCGTCATCGAGCGGGATCCAAACAAATCCATAAACCCAGCCTCCTTCTCTGTAGTCCTCTGATCGTCAGGCAGACCCAAGTTCTCCTCGGGCATGGACTTTTTGTTGATTTTTGCCACTCGCTTAAGAATGTTCTCCGCCTCTTCGACTCGTTGATGCGTCGTCAGCCAGCGTACTGATTCAGGAACTAGTCTGTATTAAAAACAAATTTTTATATTTACGCCGTTTGCTTGACTCAAGCAGGTTCCGACCACTATATAAAGCAATCAAAACTCGTCGCCATCTTACATCCAAAAGATGAAAAGCACGAGGCCTGGTGCCGAGGTGGCGATAGAAAGTTTCCTCCAGTCCCTAATCAGGTAAGCCAACAGAGCCACCAGCATCAAGGCCCCAGTCCAAAAATACCACGCAAAGGTGCCTGCCATGGCGCGGTGATTGGGGTCCACGAATTCAGTTGCCATAATGAAGAGGCACACAATGGCTCCCCCTGCATTTGTAATCACAACAGCCAATCAGAGCCAAGGAAGATTTTAAAAAGAGCTAATGAGAGCTAAAAAAAAACTGTATGAAGCGACTTTCCAAATCGCAAATCGTTTTAGTTTTGCTCTGATTGGTTGAGAAGGTGACATGCATTTGCCTTACCAATCATAGAGCGAATTCAATTGAATTCAGATCTATGACGGATCAAGTCTGTTAGTTCGATCCTATCTAGTGTTCTGTAACTACCATTCATACATACCGAGACCAAAGCCGATCATGAACCTTAGGACAGCATATAACCAATACCAAGGAACAAACGAACTGGCAAATGCCACCCAACAAACCATACTGCATGAAAAGAAGAGAACTTTTCGGCGGCCATACTTGTCAGATAAGACACCGAACACCACGTTACCAAAAAGCCAGCCTAGGAACTGGATCGAGGTGGTCACCCAAGCCAATGTGGACCAGGAACACACCAAGCGCCACTGTTGATCAGAAATCGAAGGTTATTTAATTTGCATTCCATAGATAACGTATTTTTGGTACTGGCACAGTTTTCCGATGTGAAGTTTTAAACTAAGGGAAGCGGAGGGAGGGGGGGGGGAGGGTGGAAGGGGAAAAATTAGAAAGTAGGTACTTATCAGAACTTATAGCCTTATCAAGGGGACTTATTGGAGATTTTACGGCGTGATGATTCGAAGTGAGAAGAAGTTGGGCCCACCTCTGTGACGATGGATGTGTATGGTTTAGTGAACTCCCATTCACTGTCATCAATATCGCATCTGAAATCCTTGTTCGGGTTATTCGATGACATATCGAATTCCTCTAAAAAGGCAAAAACAACAACAATATGTTAATAGATCGGAAATCACCGAACAAAGTGAGTAACAAAAGCTTGAGAAATTTGATTTTCAGAAGAAAATCGCTTTAAAGCCAGAAAGCAAGATAGTCAAACACACTTAGAAGCAAAAAAGGAAATCGATAAATCAATTTATAAAACCCCATTGATGCCCTTTCATTCGTCCTTCCCCTGAGGTAACGGAGAACACGGCTACTCACCTGTAAAGTTGCAAACGGTGCTGTTTTGAGCGCACTTCCAGGGGGGCTCTAATCCAAGGAACGCCATGATGAGGGGCTGAAAGGTGACAGGCACCATCATGATACCCACCACAAAGACCAACATCCATTGGAACCGTCCCATACCCCCAATCTTCGTAAGGAAGCCATCCACACTGAGTGTCATGGTGTGGGGTTGAACTGGAAGGAATAGAGATCATTGGAGACTAATTTTTTATAAACCATTTGTTACACATACGCCATATTTTTCTTGGTTTGAATGTCACCGTATGTGGGGTTTCCAAAGCAGGCCAGCCAAACTCATTTCAAAATGGCTTAGCAACGCGACATGTAAATTAGCTAAAGACCGTCTACCGTTTTAGTGCCTGAAGCAAATGCACTTCGAAAAGGCATTGTGCGGCAGATGAGGTTATATTGTGCTCATGTGTAATATAATTATAGATTTTAACCATGTTGAGACGTACAGCCTAGTCATTAACATTAAATGGACAAAACACAATCCAAATCCTAAAGTGTGTGAAATAAGCACACTCGAATTTCGGCCTTGATTTTGGTAAAAGTTTTAAAAGCTGGCTCGCTTGTATATGTTGTGGTTCAATTTTATTCTTGTTCAAATTTTACTTTCCTTTGTTTCAAACTCATTATCATACATTACAATACCCAAAAACAAAAGAAAATAAAATTTGAACTAAGGATAAGATTGAACCACACCATGTATGTTAAGTTTGCATAGCCTCATTTGTGTAAGCCAAAGGCTCGAGATCATGCAAAATACTTTGAGACAGGGCTCCTGTTTGAGATCATTGTTCGAAGCAATGACTCGAGATGTTTGTGTTTGCAGTGTTGACATACGAGGAAAACTCGCTGGAATCCTAAATTGCTACATTTCAGTTTTTCTAAATTTCAAACATTGGCAGGTCGACGATGAAGATTGTTCTTCGTCACATTCAAATTTTCATGTATTACTAGAGTTAAACTAGCTTCAACAAACCCTTCGTTTCCCCCCTTTCTTCAACCGATCGAACGCAGGAGGCCGCTATCACGAGCATGCAAGCTGTTGATATTTCAGGGTCAACCGTGTATTACATAATAATTGTACAATTAGAGCGAAACTCGCAGATTTCTATAAAAGTGAAATTTTAATCGCCGACGCACGGTTTTGGCAAGTGTGTCGTGTGTTATTGACTAACCAAATCGAACTTTTTAGCTCTAACTATTCAAGCACAATATTATAAAAAAACTGTAGTCAAAACTCTACTCTTTACAACAAGCAGAAGACATCGAACACTCACCTTACGCAAAGTTTTCCTATCTACTAAGTTAAACGTATCTTTGGCAATCTACGCAAGTTGTAACCCGTCGAAAGCAAAACTTGTGAAACAGATAACAAAAATATACACCAGACTGACTTTGTTAATGTACATTTTATGCAAGGCGCCTGCACAACAAAAGCGGCATTGTGAACATGCAAATTAACGGAAAAGGAAAAGTATTGTACTAAAGAACACCTTAATTTCAAAACAAAAAGGTCATAACAGGGTCATATGAAGAAAAAAAGGGCAACAGGAAAAAATGTGTAAGACCTTCTTTAAGGATTTAAAGCGACAATTGATACAGGCGCCAGGAAGCCTTGCTATCTTTGTCACTTTAACAAAAAGAGGCTAACCAAACAAAACATGACGAAACAGAAACAAACAACTCAAAGACAGAAAAAGAAACTCGCTTGGGGGCCTTAAACTTCTCGCTGCGCTCTGACGTATGTCTCTCATCCAATTACGCTTTAATGGAGTACACAATGTGCTCTTTTGAGCCTCTGTCAAAATAAAGACGTTTCTTGAAAAGGCGTTTAATTTTTCAATGATTGGTATCTTAAATTAGTAGTAACAATTTTTGCTATGCATTACGAGAGCAAGGTAGATAGAAATCTGTTCTTTATGCCGAAGCCGGGTAAATTGTCCGACGGATCCGAAACAGTCTGCTGAAACCCGCTCAGAGAAATGGTGATTGGTTTTACAACAGCGTCCACTTTCGGAGACCAGAGGCGGACTTAACTACCAATTATCCCGGTAGACCGAGTGTCTGCTTCAAAAGAGAAACAGGGACGTTAAAAGTCTAGAGAAGTGATGTGTTTTTATTTCATTTATCGATTTTTTCGTAAACAAACACTCTATTAGAATGGTTGATATTTTTTTATGATATTTTGGGACTATTTTGGATCTCAGCTTCCAAGAGCTAGTTTGGAGTTGAGTTTATGTCATGACAACAAAATCAGATCTTTCGTGACACTGCCAGTTTGACAGCATTCCAAAACTTGTTATGAAATTTCTGTTCAGCATCTATCAAGTCATGTGTAAGGAAACCTCTGTTGGTGGTTTCTCTGTAATGGAAGATTCCATCGCTGACCGCAAAGTACGCAACAAAGATCTGCTAGCATAACAGATCTGGGAAGCAATTGACTTTCTTACTTACCTCTAAGAATCTGTCAGCCGTTACCTGTATACTATATGAGCTTGATCTGCTAAGCTTGAAAACGTGCCACTCAAATATCTCCTCAGTGTTTTACTGAGTCATTATAACAGTCAATTTAAAATATTGACAGACATCTGTAGAGTTCACGATCTTCTTTGCTTACCTTGCCTGTGAGAGCTTGACAGCGAATTCTGATATGAATTGCGGTTACCTCGCAGGATGTTTATTATTCCATGGCAGTATGATCGTTTCGTCCCTAAAGTGTCGAAAGGTCATCTGTGCAGAAATCTTCCACCATTCTGGAACAATCTTGGATAGGCTATCCGCCCATTTTTGAACGCATTCAGGCGGGGAAGGGGGGGGGGGAGGGGTGTGGGAATTACCTACCAGGTAGGGATAGCTATCCCCGATCTTATCTAACGTTGTATAGAAGGTAAAAGATTTTAAGATTGCACCGGACTACTCTGACATCTAACGTATCTCTTTTTCTCTTTTTTGAATTTGTTTCACGGTAATACACAATGTTACTAGGTCACCATCCGTTTCACCTACAATTTCCCTTCCCCTCTCCTCCCCCCCCCCCTGCTAACATCGGATTACCTTGCGGAACGCGGTGTTTAATACTTGCGCTTTTTCGTTTTGATAAGATAAAGGTATCTCCTGGGGTTAGAGTTATCATAGTTGTCTCTTAACGCCCACTCTAAGAAAATAATGTATGCTGATTATGACGTACCTTTAACCTGTGTTATGGTGTTTCAGTCGAGACACAAAATCGCCGTGTTCTACTGGAGTTGATGATGACTGCGAAGAATAAATTGTTACAAACACCAGACTAAATCTAATGTCTTTAGGATACCCTACCGGGTCGTGTAATCTGTATAAATCACGACTGCTCACTATTAATGCAGTACAGATATTGAAAATTTGCCTTATATATATAACGATAAACTAAAGGCATCAAATGTCAGATGTTAACTCTCGCTGTAAAAACACTGGGTATAGCACTGCGATGTACGGACCGCAAGGTATTCTTGTGTTGTGCGATGATCATTGGGTGGGCGCGGTTTACCCCCTCCTCCAAAATTTCACCCCAGCAGACACTATTTAAATAATGATAAATCCCGGATACTTTAAATCCTGTCTAAATTCATCCAAAGGCACCACTAGCCCGTGACGGCCACCTGCTAATGTCTAAGGTATGTCTCGGGGGATCAATATAGACCTACGGACTGAGGAAACCATGGTTATACTTTAGAAGATAGAAAAAGGTCTTTCTAACAATGTCACGTGTTAACTGGGGGGCGGGGAGGGGACCTAGGATACGCTACTACTTCATTACCCGAAAGGGTGTGTGTTACGTCAAATGTGTTGCGCACTGAGAGTTATTTCAGTCTTAAATAAATAAGATGTAGCAACGAAATAACTTCCCGAGAGCAATGGGAGTCATGTGGAAAACCTCTGAGAATGAGATGGAAGTTAAAATCATGACCTCTCTCTGTCTATTAAACCTCAAAGACTTCATTCGCAGGATACCTGGGTACGAAATTCTTAACTATAATTCAAGACACGAGCTGGAGAAACTCGAACAAGAATGGCTTCTCACCGAAAGTTGTGAATAAGCTTTTAAAAGACCACACAATTGAAACGTTTGCCTTGATGATACTTTCCGGTACCTGTTTCCAGCACCCGCTGTGATTGAGCCAACGAGGTTAAGCCTATACCATTCGAAGCAAAAAGGAAAAAGGAGTGGCAAAAACACAATTCTATACAATAAAAATGCAAGAAATTTGCAAAGAAACAACTTTATTTCTCATCAAATACAACTTACATGTTAGGAGAGAAACTTACCAGCTTGTTTTTCATTTTAATTTTTTTAATCCTACAGAAAATTTCATTTTTTTTCTTAAAAGGCAAGTCGAGTTTTTAAAGGCACAAATGATGATATTAGTGTTTTAGGGTTGGGAAGAGATTCCACTTCACAGATTTATCACGAGATGATATTCAGGTGACCAAATTTATGTGTCTCTGGTCTATGTGACCTCTCTGAGAATAGTTCTAAGCCTGGAGTCAATTTTTGTCCCCACAAAAAAGATTGATAACTTTCTTAGACAAAATTGGGATGATTTGTTACAACTGAACTGGATTGGGATTACACTGAAGCATAGTAATCAGACCTCCCCTCTAGGGGTAGACAGTCAAACAGTCAAATGCAATCTAATATCCTGGCTATGATATAACTTCCTCAAGTTACTATAATCCCCCATCTCATGGGAGATTGTTTCCCCACAATTGCTAGCTTGTTCTTCATTAGACCTACACAAATTTTCTAACACATTCAACTCAAAACAAAGGCTGTCAGCCTAGAGCAGTTAAATTAAAAATTATAAGCTCCTGTCTTTCTGTTCTTTTCTTATTTAAATGTGTTTAAGGAAAACAGTTTTATACACAGCTCTGACAATGACAAAACTAAGAATTGAGACACATGACTCCCTATAGTGTAGACAAGTCTGCTACCCAATATAAATGTTATTAACTTCCAGGTTTACAAAACCGCAATCTGAACCAATTTTTGTGTCCTTAATAGAAGTCACTAATTCAAGATGTCTCTATGGTTTTCAATACAAGTTTGCTAACTATTTCAATCTGCTAATTATCATTACTATTCTAAAATGGAGTATTAGGTTTATTAAGGTGCCAATGTCAACACAAACCAATTGCATATTATCTACAGTCTCCTCATTGGCCCCCATTAGATAACTACCAAGTCATTTACAACTAATACTTACTACCCTTTCCTATACAGCTGAGATCTAAATGTCAGTAAATAATACTGCAACAATACTACAAAAAATCAATTGCTCTATGCAACAAGAGTAATTTTTTTCATGAATCTACCACACCTTTGACTGTTTACACCAAATGAGCAGATGGAAACTAATCTAAAATAGGAAATTTCACAAATTTGTTGCTAGACAACAAATTTCTGAATTTATGCTAATTTAGGAGATTTAAGATATTTTCTTGATTTATAACTAGGCTAGGAAATCTCATGCAAAGAGCTAGAGTAAATCTGATGGGCTGTTACAATTCACAAGCAAAATATCTCAAAAAATTGATCAAGAAGTGATGAACTGTGCTAAGAATGATTTTTTTTGACTGTGTAAGTACATATTTCTGCTGTTTGCTAACATCACTCTGCAGCTATGATTCAATTCAAAGTCCAGCTTACTAAAATGTTAATTTTACCAATTTTATGAATTAACATCAATCTGTTTCTATATGTGTTATTTCTACATCTCAAGTCTACAGCAGCAGCTTCCCTATTCTTTGTACACTACACACTTCCAAGCTTCTGAATAAGATGCAGTGGCTGTGAATGCCTGTCTACTCTGTTGTTTCAAATGTGTTCAGTTCTCTTGCTGTAACTGTCTGTCACTCACTGCAGCTACAATTAACCTGCATTAAAAGTACACAGTGTTAGTGAGTGAAAGTAAGAGTTGTCCAGCGTATGCTAATGCCTTTAGATCTGATGACTCAAACAATTCACAAATAATTAAAAAATTGTAATATCAGAAATATTCCTAATAAAATCACTATTTCATAGTGTAGTATCATTTATGGTTACTTCAAATAAAAAACTCATGGAATCATCAGGAACATTTTACACAGATGCAGGAATAAAATTAAACATCTAAAAAAAATTTTAAAAATTACCTGTCACACCTTGTGACAGGAAAGACAGTAACAAAATGTAGATAAAACTTAACAGCCAAATAAATAACTGCATATAAAAACAATATTACAGAACAACAAATACTCACTGTACTCTTCTATTCCTGGAATGAATCATTTCAAATTGTCAGTACGAGGACATTTTCATAACTTATTTGTTCTGTCTACCATCATCACTGTAAATCTGAAGTATCAGGACTTTTGTGTATTTTGATACTAAAGAGGCATGTAATTGATAAAATTCTTTTGAACAGAATCAAGTTAGAGATCCTATTTTCAAGACGCAATACTTAATTGTGTTTGTACTTCCTAAGTTATATCGGTGGAACTATGTTGTTAAAATTTGGGTGATGTTGACCTTTGGATGACATTGATCTTCCTGTCTAAGAAACCTCTTTGAAAAACAAGAAACCTTCATTTTTCTGATGACAACTTTGATTCATGCTTAGGCGAATAAATTGCAAAATATTTCATGACGTTAAATTTATTAACTTTCATGAAATGAAGCACAACTGTGGATGGAGTTGAGAATTGTTCAAAATAAAACAACAGATGCAACGCAATGTATATGATCTTACCTCAGTAAGGTCTGAATCCTCGATTATTTTTGTCACCTCCATTTGCACCACGACTATTCATACGATTGGCGGGACCATAGCTGGAATTCATCTGACCATAGTTCCCCATCTGATAATCACCAGGCCCTCCTCCTGATCCCCCAACCCCACCACCTGCAGCAGCAGCTGCTGCAGCAAACTGATTCCAATCACCCATGGAGGGAAAGCCTCCAAAGCCAAATCCAGGATAGCTGCCATAAGCAGAAGCCATTGGGTTGTTCATCCCTTCATATCCACCACCAGAACTTCCACCAGTACCGCTAGAGCCTGCCATAGCTGAGGAAACATTGCGCTCCCCGGCCATGCTGCCCTTAACATCTCCCATACCATAAGGAACTTCATTGTAATTATCTTTGTCATAGTTGCTAGAACTACTATGAGAATGACCTCTTCCAGAGGCTCCCCCACCACCATAACTTGCACCACTCCCAGCGCCGTACCCACTTCCGGCTCCAAAACCTCCCGTCCCACCACTTCCTCCACCTCCTCCTCCTCCTCCTCCTCCCCCTCCCCCTCCAAAACCGCCTGGGCCAAACCCTCCAAAACCACCAAAAAAGCCTGGCCCAAAACCACCAAATCCCATACCATTGAACCCAAAACCAGGACCAAAGTTACCCATTGCACCAGGACCAAATCCACCAAAAGCTGCCGGATTGAATCCACTCATTAATGCAGCAGCTGCTGCTGCAGGATTACCAAACCCACCAGCCCCAAAACCACCCATGCTACCAGTTCCAGGCATCCCACCAGTCCCAAACCCGCTGCCATTACCACCTCCACTGCTGACAGGACCTCCAAAATTCCCTGGGGAAAAAAAACCAACAACAATTAATGATAATGATAAAAATACACTATTTATCTCATTAATTAAAAATATAATGCAAAGTCAGGTTTATTCACAGAAAAACTACGGTGCACCTGATTACAGCTGAAATATCTATTTCAATTCTGCCCAAGAATAACTTAACTGTTTAAGAATTGTGCAAAATTTAGACCTGTAGACCATCTCATTTCTCTCACCCTTCCCCTCTTCAACCAGTTTGCACCCACATTTGTCAATTTGCTTCTGGTTCTCATTTTGCTTGTGCTCTGGACAAGGATTTGAGAGAAAATAGTCCAAACACTGTTAAAGGAAGACCAATCGACTATTATGTATCAAGACCTACTTGAAGCATGTATTTACAAAATACGAAATCTGACGGTGTTTGATTCTCCAAAAGTGTCAAAATGTTTCATTCTTAGAAATGTGGTCACCTCTTCCACCAGAGCCTCCATATCCAGAATTCATTGCATTGAAACTTCCACCACTGGAGCCCCAACCTGGGAAACCTTTTTCCAATAAACAAAAATTAAAACTGTCAACACAGATTTGAGTTCAGCACACAGGAGAGCATTGGCCAGTAGCTTGTTGTAGATGAATTTTGAGGTCATATGTGTGAGTGAAGTTCTTTGTCAATTTATGTTGAGCATCACTGAAAGACAGTTTTTATACTTAACCCTTAGGACTGACCAGCATCTAATTTCTCCTTACAATATCACACTTGAATCGAACATTAAGGTCATGAGAATAAAGGAAATGGTCATCAACTTAAACGTAAGAAGCTCTTGATGGATAGACAAATTCTCCTCATCATTACCAAAGGAAATGTACAGAGAACAGTATAGAGAATATGCATGCTGATTTTAGGGTGTTAAAGGTTAGGTGTGAAAATGGTGACTACCAATTGGGAAGGGGTGGGGTGGTTTATGGTGTCATCGTCTACAATCCTAAACAGTAAGTGGCTTAAACTTATCTCCCGTTTCGAACATTTTTAAAAAGATTATCTTTACATATTTTAACGGAGAGTTCCTTTAATAAAGAACTATGCCTGACCTTCAGAGCTCGGAGTATTCAGTGCTCCGTTTGAGCGCCGTGACTCCTTCAACTCTTGTTCCTCCTTCTTTCTCATGGTGGCTTGAGATTCTGCCTTCTTAACTTCACACTGCTTAAGCTTTATTTGATGAAAACTGATCGAACAAATGCTCTCAACTACTTCTTCGTTGTCGAAAGTGACGAATGCAAAGCCACGGAGTCGGCTGGGATTTTCTTTATCTCTTTTGAGGTCGATATCCAATATTTTTCCCTTGCCGAATTTTTCACACAAGCCAGTGAAATATTCTTCCACATCTTCCTCTGTGGCCGTGCTTGCCAACCCACCGACAAAAATCTTTCGTGTCCTCGACTGAGCTTCGCCCTTGGGAACCGACCGTTTTGGTTCAATTTCCCAGTTATCCAGCTCGTGATTTTTCACTTTCAAACAATCGTCAACAGCTTGAGCGTTATCGAACGTGACAAATCCGAATCCACGCGAAGGCCCATTTTTGCCTTCACGCATAATAACACAGTCTACGATGTTCCCCCACGCTGAAAAATACTCCTTCAAACTTTCTTCTGTTGTTCGACGATTTAGACCACCGACGAAAATTTTTCGCAGCTGCTCAGGTTCAGAAGAAGACATGATTTTCTTAACTTTTTCAATCTTTCACGATGAGTTCCAAGAAAATGGCGGATGGAAGTAACGCTAATTGATGGGACCACGTGTTTAAATTGTAACAATCAATCCTCCTAATTTGGAATTCTTTACAACAAAAACAAACATGGCGGCTTCTGCCTTGATTGTTCCTTTGAAGAGGAGGAAAGTGAATGCTGAAGAAGAATTTTGTGACGAATTTTTGAAACTTGAAGATGACCTTTGTAAAAAACTATCGCCGCTTGTGTTTTCTTCTCCAATAACGCATGTGTATAACCCGCTTGAATATGCCAGAGAAACACATGAAGATTATGTCAAGAGGTACTGCAAAGCTGGGCAAAAAGTGCTCTTTTTGGGAATGAATCCTGGTCCGTTTGGAATGGCTCAGAACGGGGTAAGCCTGTATGATGAGTAACTCGTCTGTTAACTAGTAAGTGCAGCACTTTTCCCGTGAAAGAAATTCTATGAAGCCGAAATTTGATCAACAAGCCTGTTCCCAGAGCAAAGCTCCCCTAAAGGTCTAGAATCTCATCATGCAATATTTTCTCGTGATAGATATCTGTTGAGCAATTCTCCATTCGAGCTGCTTAAAATATTTTAATAGAATTTTTGATACATAACTTCCTCTAGCTGGTAAGTCTATTTTCTCAACACCTGTGTTGACGAGAATTGAAGGTTTTTAAGATCTTTTTCTCCTTTTTAATAAAGGAGACTTCTCCTTTTTAATAAAGGAGACTGGTAACTTGTGCTGGAAACCAACAAATCAATCATATTTCAATATATATTGCAAGGAGAAGTAAGTATATGTAATAAAGTTTAACAAATTAACTTAACGCATCAAAGAAAGACGTTAGGATCTCCTCAACAAGGAAGTCAATCTTGTAAAATTGCCTTGTAGGAGAGATGCTTTTCATATGCAGATTAGCCTTAAATTTAACATGTCAACCTCCTTCAATATCAAGGTCTTTCATTCATCTTTGTCCTTGCTATCTTTAAATAATCATTCTTGTGATAAAGGTGTTTTGATGACAAGAAAATGTTGAACACTCTGTAAAAGTTTGTCTTCAACAAATAAAGGAAAAGGTCATTTATTTGACATCAAAAGAGTATTGTGCAGAGTGATAAACAGCTAAAAAGATTGTTGAAATTATTTTGCTTTCATTAACTCCTGTTTATTTGTTAGGTACCTTTTGGAGATACCAAACATGTCGTAAACTGGCTTAAAATAAAAGGTAGTGTGGAGAAACCAGTTCAAGAGCATCCTAAAAGACTTATACATGGACTTGACTGCACAAGAGCAGAAGTCAGTGGTAGCCGACTTTGGGGTTTCTTTCAAGAACACTGCAAATCACCAGAGACATTTTTTGCCAATTGTTTTATTCACAATTATTGCCCACTGGTGTTTATGAAATCAAGTGGTAAGAATGTTACACCTCCTCAGCTGCCCAAGAAAGAGAGAGAGACTTTATTGGAGCTCTGTGATAAATCTCTGGCAGATGTTGTGAAGTTGATGGGAGTAAAAATTGTTGTTGGTGTTGGGAAATTTGCAGAGGAAAGAGCTCAGAAGGCTTTAAAAGACAGTAATGTTGAAATATATTCAATCATGCATCCCAGTCCAGCAAGCCCTGCTGCAAATAGCGGTTGGAACAATATTGCTTTAACAAAACTCACAGACCTTGATCTCATGTGCTACATCAAAAATGAACATTTAAATCCAGTATTGTCCTGATGATAAACCCTCTGGTTAATATTCACTGTAAACTATCATATTTTGATAAACTTTGATCCATCAGAAAGATGATTGGTACAACGAATGATACATTCTGTATATAGTTTGAAACAATTACAATTTTTTTACCTACTTATCTTTCTGCCTACTTGATTAAAAGAAGCTAAATGTTCACAGTATTTTTAATTAGTCTACATACATGTAATAAGTTCAGTTGTTGTGCCTAGAAATAGACTACCCAACCAACAGGATCCACCTTAACCTTTTCACTCCCAGATCAACTAAGTTACTCTTCTTACTGTTTGCCATACAATTCTTATGAAGTTAGTTTAGCAAATTTAGCATTAGATCAACTAACCATTTGCTAACTGATGTTTTTCTTTATTTTTATCACTTGTCTGCTTGATATTGTATTGATATTGTATTGATATTGTATTGATATCGTATTGATATTGTATTGATATTGTATTGATATTGTAAGGAGAAATTGTCTTGGTCACTCACTGGAATTAAACAGTTACAGGCTTTTGATTTTAATTCATTTTAAGGCCAAAAGGAAATTAAGCACAATGGCAGATTACAAAGTGAAGTTGAGTAACACCATGCAATCCCCAGATTACAACCAACCACTCAACAGGAAATTACTCTTATGCAAACTTTGACAAAAATATTACCAATTCCAGTTGGTTGAGGGTAATGGACCATTATCTAAAGCTTATGCGTCATATCAGGGAAAAATGGGTGGGGGGGGGGGGTGCAAAAGATTTTAAATCTGGAGTTCCCATCTATTTCCATGGCCCCCATTGATGAACAAACCTGCTTTGAGTCACTCTCTCTGATAACACCTTTACCACGTCAGTTCTAAGATGATAAACAACTTTTGGCTTTGATCTGTCAAACTCTTCCCCTCATTTTGTTAAGAGTCAGTCATTATCACTGACAACAGTCCTTTTCAGGACTGCTTGCTCCTGAAGGAGTATACAACACAACTCAACTGATACTCCAAGATTCAAACCAGCAACTTTACAGAAAGTAATCAAACATGTTGTGGTTTTTCACCTTACTTTATTTTTTTCCTATGAAACTCAATAAAACCGCAAATTTTGTGACTACAGAAGAATATACTTCCTATTCTACTTGTTATTCACAAAATAATATCTTTTATGAATACTTTTTCCATTGAAACTACTATAACTCAGCCAATAAAAGATCCATTAGGGCAATATTAATAATGCTTCTCTCTTCTTGTATAATTTCATACACTTTGTTACCCTAAGATCATGGAATTTTTAGCGGGGAGGTTGAGTGACTAATGGTAGCAGGAAATAAATGCTAAAAAGCATAAAACAAAGACTAAGCTGCAAACAGTTTCTCAAGTATAACTTTTTATAACTGTAGTTGAAGATGGAATACTACCTGGAAGCAAAAAGTTCCTAAAAATTTTTAAAACTTAAAATTTGATTCATAGTCATTATATTAAAATTTTACTTTTCTAAAAACAAAAAATTACAAAAGTACCATGAAATAATTACCTGTAATGCTAATTAATTTAGTTCTAGTCAAATGATGGGTTACATTCAAATCAAAGGTGTTGATACAAACATATAAAATTAAATATAAATTTAATAATTTCACACATAAGAGAAACTGTACAGTGACATTAAAAGCAATTTGAAATCTCTTTTCTGTTGAAAAGAAGCCTTATCCTTGAATATCTCCTCTCCTAATCCATGATCCAACATAACACAGGCTTCAAAGTTGCTTGTAAAAGAGCATGCGTAGAATCTCATTTGTTGACATTGAATGTGCCCACGACCTTTTTAGTACAAATTTCATGAGTTAATAATTTAATTCCCTTCTCTGGTCATTTCATTAGGTAGTAATTTTATCTTAAAATATATTTACATTAGAATGCTGCTTTGTCTCTCCTTTCAAAGCTTCTTCTGATTCATTTACTCTGTCATTTGTATGAGAAATAATATCTGTGAACTTTTTTGCAAAGTGGGCAAATTTTTGTGCATATGAAGGAACTACAATTGGGTCTACTGTGGATTGATGCAGTCTTTGACCCATGTAAGTAGCTAGGCTCCTAACTAAAATAACCATAATAGTTATTACTATAATAAGTGCAATATATTATTCAATCAGTAATTATTTCTTTCATTTAAATTATGTGTAAAACCTTTGTGATTTACTTTGCTGAACTTATATTTTTCAAATCTTTGTGTTATCTGTTAACATCACCTCTCCATATGTTATATATAAGAGCTTTTAATCATAATATTTACCAGTACACTATACTTTTCCTTATGACACAATGTTGGACAACTCTTAATTAAAACTGCAGACTTACAAACTGAGTGATTCTAATAAAAATTTATTACTACTGCTTAATTATCTAAAAGCATTGCTAGAGTAACTAGTTTTCAAGTAGTGAGGCCAATTATTTAAAGAATGAGTTCCAACTAAATCTTGTGAATTTGGTAATAAACTGAGAAACTTTACTGCCTTATTGTATTCATCAGGAATCTTCTACACATTTGATTGCCCTAACTTCAGGTGCTATGGGTGCCTCCACCATTAGTTTCACTCCAAACCATTTGCTCTGAACCTAAAAAAGAAAAATATGAAATAAAGAGGTTCACTTCCATCTTGACTCAGCTCTCTGGGATGATGCATCCTCAAGAAAGACTTGGGAGAGAAAACCTCTCACAATGGCCTCTTATCCTAACCCTGGGTAGGGTAGAGGAGGTATTTCTTTCTAGACATAAAATACTGGGGAACTGTGAGTAGGGAGGAATGAAGACTAAGCCCAGGGGAAAATAAATTAGAAATAAAGCCCATGGAACCTGATGCTAACCTATTCCCAGGAAATACACTGAGAAAAATACACCCAAATGTCATTTTCACATTGTTTGAGGTTTGGAATATAACTGGGTGAAAACATCTTGGATGTTATGGAAAAACTTGGGGATTGAGAGGAAATAACCTTTAGAAATTGTTATAACAAATCAGCAAATAGGTAGGAGTTTAATTTACCAAAAAAATTAAAAATTGCAAAATCTCACATAGGAAATTGCATAATTTATGAAAGCTCTAGTTTTAAAAGAACTGTACCTTCTCAAAATGCTCTGCTCTGAGTTCTGAGTATTCAATCAATATCTGCCGAAGTTCTACTTCTTTCCGCCAATCAAAGTGAGCAAGCTCAGAAGACAAGTCTTTACAAAGAAACTCAAGGTTTGTTTTAGCATCTGCACAGTTTGAGTTTGCCTGAAAAAGTTGGAAAATATTTTATCAAGACCAAAAAAAACACAAAATGATCAGAAAGAAGTAAGTATACATACAAATATTTATGTTTACTTAATATTATCAAGATTTATGTAAATGTTTCATTGCCATTTTAATGACTCAGCAGCAGAAGTAACAAGCTCTTGAATTCATCTTGTAAAAATGATGAAATAAATAAAATAAATAATATATCCACCCATTGTGGCCTGTATTCTCTAAAAACTATTTACATACAACTTGTAACCATTGTTTTACCTCTGCCCATTTATGTGTCTGACTGGCATGATCAGGGTTGTCCTCATCTGAACCAGGATTCTGAAGTATAAAGCAAACAAATATGAACACTGGCTATCTTGTTAACTTGAACTAAGTGATTTAACTAGTAAACCAATGACACAGAGTTGGAACTGGGAGAAAAGTATTTAGTTAGGGCGTAATTTTGCACATTGACAGTGGATTGCTATTGATACATAAATTCTTGAAGGCAACCTCCACTCATGGGATAAATTGTCATTAATTCATCAAGAAAGATGTTTCAAGCTAGTATTTGTTAGCATAAATGGGAGTAAGGTATTTAGAATGAGACAAATTTGAACCAGATGTCACCTATATTCAGGTAAAATTTCTTGTACATGTTGACACTGTAAATTGGGGACTTTTGTAAACAAAATAACTATTGTTTGAGATAATAGTTGTAATCTATGTTGTCACACAATTGGTAGATTCAAATATTTCTTGTTTTTGTTTTCTACTGTTTTCATTCATTCTGGTGGTTGTTTCTCACTTGTTCCGACAAATGTCAAATCACAAAACATTTTTGTCAGGTTGATAGCAACTTGATCCAACAGAAGAAGCTTCCTTTAAGAAAAATTTAGCTATTCACCACCTACCTTCATCTGTTCATAATTTCTGACTTCTTCTTTCCAATGTAAAAACATCTCTACAGCAGTCTGCACTCTTTGAAGAAGGACCTTAACACAATGATATCAAACAACGTATAATTAATGATAATTGGGCTAAGCTGGTGTTCAATCAATACAGAACTGGGGTAGCAGTCATATCTTGAGTCACAAGGGTGCATAAGATCCATGAAATCAATTGACCTTTTTACACCCTAACATCAGTATCCACATTCTTCATACTCTATATTCTTCATATCTGTACATTTCTTGCAGTTCTGACACAGAGAAATTTTTAACAATCAAGAGCCTCTTAACCCCTTTACTGCCTATGTGAATCAGGATTCTAAGCTGAACCTCTTCCCTAATAACCATTTAGTGAAATCAAGTCAAAAAAGAGCCACCAGAAAGAAACTTGAAGTCTCTAGGCAAAATAGAAGAATATGTGCAATAATACATATAATATTTCATGCAAATGTTTATCCCAAAGTACTTTCCTACCCATCACAGCACCCAAAAAAGCTCTACCAGGTGATGCTGGTTACTTGTTTTAATATTTTTTTCGGAAAAAGCCCGAGCAAAAAAAATCATATTTGGTGCTAGTTACCTAGTAATATGATAAAATTTCATGAATACTTTTTGGTACTTTTTTTAAGTCCCATGAGTGACCAAGAACAGAATTTCTCCTTACAATATCAATACAACATCAAGCAGACAAGTGATGAAAATAAAGAAAAATATTAATTTGGAGATAATTAGTTGATCCAATACCAAATTCTCCAAACTAACATGAAAATAATTATATGGCAAATGGTAAGGAGAATAATTAATGAGATCTTAGGAGTTAAAGGGTTAAGTTATCAAAACAGGCGATTAGAGAGAAGGAAGTATTACATACAGTTTGTAAAAACTCAAAAGGGAAAAAAGTAAACTGCCTGAGGCTCATGAAAATACAAGTGGAAAACTGTGGAAACTGATTCAGAAATGAAATACACACACACCTCAGCACTCTTGACATAATGGTGAACACTTCTCAGGTCATTTACAATCAGTTTTTCTTCTGCAGTTTCCTAGTCAGAGTTATCAACAAATCAGTTAGTTCCCTCTACAGATACTCTGTTATGCATTTATAGCTTGTTGAACAACACTTCATTTCCACAATCCCCCTTGGGGACAAATAAGCCATTGGCTAAGACATCAAACATCCAGTCATAAAAGGGAAATAAAAAACAAGTCCTCAGTCCACCAATCAGTCATTCAGCCATTCATTCCTTCATTCACTGATTCATAATGTCAGTCATTGATCAATCCAGGATAAAGAACAGCATAAATTCTACGAAAATATAATTCCTTTATTTTCCACTTACTCTGTTATTCTCCAATTCAATGCAGATTTTACTGAGAGCCTCAGTAGCAACCTGGAAAATAAAGTAAGAGCAAACTAAGGTTATTCAGAAATTAGCTCACAGTAATTATAATTTTGACAAAGTCTAAACTTCATCATATTTAAAGTCTAATATGAAGAAATTCAGAACAACTCAAGAATTTGAATAACATTCAATTATTTCTCTCACTGATTGAGTTTACTGACAATAATGATAATAGTACCTTTAAATATGTTTCTGCAGGTTCAAATTCTGCCAAAGATTTAAACCAAACCCCAGGGCCATCTAAAAATGAAGAACATTTACAAAAAATATCTGTGAGGGCAGAGTTTCACAAGATGCAGCAGTAAATCCTTTAACTCCCATAAGTGACCAAGACAGAATTTCTCCATACAGTATCAGCACAATATCAAGCAGACAAGTGATGAGAATAAAGAAAAATTTCAATAGGGGATTAGCTGCTTATCCAATACCAAATTCTCAAGAAATTGGTATTGGTATCACAAGAATTGCATGATGGACAGTTAGGAGAATAACTAAATAAATGAGATCTTGGAAGTGAAAGGGTTGACAACATTTGAGGATAGTGGCTAAATGTTGTTCTTGTGGGTTCAAATCCTGTACAAGCCTGAATTTTTTTCAGGCCTTATTTCAACAACTAGTTCAGCAGTGTTCATAACTGCTAGGATCAATTCTATATTTGTTTCTTCAACCACAGTGCACACGTGATTTTCATATGTTTACAGCCATTATTCACCACTTTGAAGGTTTATTTGGATCCAACATAAAGACCAGCTCCGACCTGGGTTGTTAGCCCAGTTGGTAGAGCACTGCACCAGTATCACAGAGGTCATGGGTTCACATCCTGTATGGGCCTGAGCTTTTTTCAGGCCTTATTTCAACTATTAGTTCAGTAGTGTTCATAACTGCAAGGATCAATTCTATATTCATACCTACTGTGTTCTTGTTTAGACTATCCTCAAGGTGTGTGATCAAACCATCAAGATTTTCTGCAAACTTTTCCAAGTATCTCTATTGTGAAAATTAATACAACAACATTGAAGCTCAGATTTGTATTTATACAACACATTAAGTTCTCAATATTCTTCCAAATACAGGAGGCATCTCTAATCAGACCAGAAAAAGGGTCTTGGAGACATTAACAAGGCTTGCACTATTTTGAAGTTAGAAATTTCAATGACTTCCATTACCTTTACCAATAACATTTTGAAATTTTTCATGACCTCTGATCAAAAGGGTCTAGGATTGTATATTCTTCTGTCAGTAATGACTCTTTATAAAACAACACAGCTATGAAGCTACTTGCATCAATCTGTTTCATTATCAAACAGAATTAGATCCAATTCTGATTTAGTAATTGATTGAATTTTGACTAATAATTTACTGGATAAATAATTACTCATAAAATTATAACAACCTGACATTTGATCACAGGAGCATTCTGGTCACATGGTTCCTGTTTCAAAGTCTTCTCAGCCACATTGTTGACTTTTTTCTTTTTCTTATCTAGTTCCTCTCTTGCTTTCTGTACATCCTGAAAGTGATTTATAAAACATCATCATCAACTGGGAAAGAGTTTCTGAACATTTAATACCGGCATAAACTTGTTCAGAAAAGACATACTAAAAAATTATGCCCTGTGACATCGGGTCATACACTGTACATGTGTGATGTCTTTTTCTGAAGCATGTGGCAACTGAAGATATTCCTACTTCTCCTGGTTGGAATGCAAGTCCAACATTCACATTATTCACCCACATTTAGTCAATGTTACCTCTAACAGTTTGCTGTTTCCCACTTGTACTCCAGAGAGGAGAAAAGCACATGAAGTGCAACAGTATCTTGTCTAACATAACAACACTTATGAGCTGCCAAGACTCTAACCTGAACCTTATGATATGCAGGGAAGTATTCTAAACAATAAGGGACTGACTCTCTGACAATGACCTGCTTTAGAAAAATGAATTTCAAAACATTTGTCTTACCTGACCCTCACCAGTTAAAAACAGGTTCAGAAGATGATGTTTTCTCAAAATCTGGAAAGAAAAATGGACATAGTGTTAAGGAGAAGACACCTTTTTTCTGTGTTAATTTCTACAAAAAACATACAGTTTGTATATAAATTTTCTTACCTTATGGGCACAAATTCGTGACAGAAATCTTTGACCCTCTCTCATTTTTCCTAAAAATTAACAATTCAGAGGGTTATTAAGTGAGGATGGCCTCAAAATGCAATAAAATTCTGATTTTTCGATGTGAATCTCAAGACAGAAATCTGTATTGCACATTTTACCATTTCACAAACCACTGGCCCTTGTTTGACAGTAGCAAATGTGTTTTAATCTTTAATATGAAAAAAAATTTCACAAAGTTCCAAATTTCTCCAATCCTTACTTTAGTCCTCTATATCTTTCATATCATCTCTAATATCAGTTACTATCAATTAAACTTCATGTAAGCCTGGGGGGGGGGGGGGTTACAAAAACAATTGATTGATGTACAAGTTCTCAACTGAATGGGAATTTAGCATTTGCTAATGTGAGGATAAAACTGAAACTCCCTGAAATTCCAGCAGTTTGTTTCTCAATTTCTCTTGCCTATTCCTCTTGTAGCTTTGCTGCTGGTTTTTGCAATTCACCCACCTTAAACTCTCACACAGCATATGGTTAGATGTACTAGATATTTGACCATGATTGAAAATTGTATACTAGACCCAATATTGTCATTTACCATGTAACGATGAATGTGACACCATTGGAGGTACTATTCTCTCTGGACAAGCTTCCTCCAGTGCTGACTGAAGCCATTCAAAATCACCTTCACTGCGATAAACCTCATAGTCAGAGAACTTATAGTCCTCATGAGTAGTCTGCAAATACATTGTCATTATGAAAATATTTTAATGTAAATTTTAATTATTATAACAATTGAAGATGAATTGTTAAAATCTCTCTTTAGGACCCCTACTTTATTCCCCCCCCCCCCCAAAAAAAAAAAATCTGTAACTCAGACAGAGTTACAGATTTTCTCTTTTCTCTCTGCACTGATTGCCATAAATTTTAATTTTTAGAGCTGAAAATTGTTTCATGTCAATTAGTATCCCTCACTATGTATATTACGGAGAAATTTTTAAAATGACATAATTATCATTTAATATTTTTTTGTCACTTGTTCTTGCATACTGCTGATCAACATTGTTGATAGAGTCAAAGAAATAACCTGTACTTTTTGTAGCAGTCAGTCAGTAATCCTCTACAACTATCAATGAAATAAATCCAGATTCCTTACCTTTGTTACCACTTTAAAGGTGGTATTTTTCTCATCAGTCTCTGAACAGGTCACTGTAACTCGAAGCATGTCTGTTCCTGGAGTTGTTGGACTAAAATAGACCAATCAAATCATTGATAATGGATCATAATTGATCATAAACTCATGAAAACCACTCACAGAAAATGATCTTAAAATGAAGCTCCTGAATAACATGTATAGCTCAGCCATTTTTGCATAAAACCTTGACAGCCTCTGATGATACTTTCCAATGATGACTACTGATAAGTAGATACACTACATTCATTTTCTTGCTAATTAATCTAATTTTTGATAGATATGACCCTCTACACTTACGTTGTAGGTCGTTTGTCTGTATCTTTTGATGAGCAAACCTTAGAATGAGAAGCCAGGTCACCCACCCTGTAAGGTCAGATAAAAAAAATCTCAACTACTCAGCAAGCTGCATTTTCAGTAATAGAGGTGAAGAAGAAACCACAGAATACTTCCCACAACTAGAAGAAAAATAACCTCAGCCAAAAAAATCTGGTCATGGAATTTTGTGCAGTAGCCATAGAATTCTACAATCCCTTAATTATAATATACATCCTAAGCAATAGATAACACTCTAGTTCAAAGGTCCAGGACAAAGATGATGAGCATCTTTAATTTTAATTGTTCAGGCCCTTTTAGAAAGTGCTCATAGAACATATTGCAGTACCTCATTTTTTCATGGCAGAGAGCACAAGAAAGCATTAAGTCATCTGATGAACTTTCAGATCTGGTCTGTAATAAGAGGAAACAAAAAATTTTTTTCAGTCAGTAGACTGAAATAACAGTTATGAACATTCCTGGTAACTATGATAGAAGCTCAGTGAATGACAAGCATCCTAAAAAGAAAACTGAGAGCTATAAGCAATTTGCTGAGAATCAAGCAGTTGCACCATGAAAAATGTTTGTCTGAAAGGGTTAAGTACTGAATGTAGCGAACAGATCTCTAGCAGCCATCAGTAAAAGAAAAACTGGATATTTCAGCTTAATCATTAGGTGAGGTAAACTGTATCTACTGCATTCAAACTACTTTAAATCTGAAAATTTGGTTCTATCAACTAAGTTGTTAACGTAAATAGGCCACCAATAAGAGTTTAGCCCTTCATCAGAGTAAGGCCTTATCAAATTTTGTGGGCGTTCATGAGTTATCAATTAACAAATAGATTCCAAGTTGCCATGCATCTGTTCAGTAATAGATCACAGATGATGTCAAAATGTGGCAAGAACAAAAAAGTAGCACTGATGTTCTTACCACATTTTGATGCCGTCTTACTGAACAGACGCACGGCAACTTGGAATCTATTTGTTTTATATCATAAAGAATTTAAAAAAAGTTTTAATGATGATGTCATCTATACGTCTGTCCTCCAATAGATCATGAGTGAGAGCCAATCAGAACGCGTGCATAACTGAGCTTATTATATAAAACAAAATAGAAACCTTTTGTATTAATCCATTTGCCTGTGATTTTGTCTCCTTTTGAATAATCTTCTCCAGAAGTTTTATCTGCAACATTATCATCATGAAATAATTAATTATCAGTATCCATAATGTAATTTCAGTCCAACTTAGCAGCTCAACAGCCAGAAAGAATGTAAAAAAGATCAAAACAGGATATAGAAGGACTGTCAGTGGTAATACATGAAACCCAAGGGATATAGTGGCATTGTGTGGACGGCCAAGTACAACTGAACCACTCCTGACTATTCATTCTCCCTTCTGGCTGCCACACATTTCCTTGTAAATCAGTTAAGAGAATTTGGTCATTGATAAAGATGACCACTTCTACATGATAAGTTTAAGTATTCTCACCACCTGTTTGCTGGATAATGTATAGACATTATCAGGAGAAGTTACATGTTAATCAGCTCTAGGAGTTCAAATGTTCAGTAAAAATGGAAGTCGTCACCAGGGTAATGAGAACGATTGTGGTTTGGATTTTAAAAATGTCATTCATGACCTTTACAGACATCCCTCCTAAAAACCACAGTCAAGAGGACAATCACCCTACACAAATGAAATATCAATGTGTGTTCAAACTATACCGCTGATTTATTGCCAGACTTGTTTATCTGACTCTTAATGTCTTCTACTTGCTTTTGATATTGACGGCTTCTCTTCTGCTCCTGAAATGGATAGAAAGTGCAAAATATGAGAAGCTACTTACAATAAGTAATTACACTGGCTGACAGGATGTGGCAAAGGGACAGAGAATTAACTCTTTCACTCCCATAATCTACGAACTAATTCTTCTAACAAATACCTTACATTTCTATGGCTAGCCTTTAATATAAGATTTGGTGTCATATCCTCTATTTAAATATATAGTATTACAAGATTTTCATAAAGATCACTCTTGGAAAGTACGGGGCTATCTATTGTCAGTCATGGCTGCTGTTTTTCTTAATTTTTTAAAATTATTTATTGCATCCTTTGAAATTGAAAGGTTAAATAGTTTTTGACAGAGCCGTCTATAATAATCTCAAGGGTAATTAATCTCAAGTGCCGATTAGGACCAAGGAAAATATCACCAGGAGCCTATGAGAACTCAAACTAAAAACAAATGAGCCGCCTGAAGTACAGGAAAAAGGAAGTGACCAAGTCGTGATCTGTTTTTGATTTGCATCTGCTTGTTAGAAGGTGGTGCAAAGTTTCCTGACTGATCACAGAGTGAAGGAAACCAACACCCATGCCATCCTGCTTTGCTTCTGACACTCAAAAGAAAAATGCTCCAACTACCTCAATTAAAGATTCCTGTGCAATTGCTAGTTCCTCCTTGGTTGAAACCATTGTTTCTCCAACTGCATAATACCTGAAAAAAGTGAATCATTATCAAAAGGGAAATCACAGATAACTTCAAGTTTTCTAGCTCAAACAAAATCTCATGGTGAACAGAAACTAAAGCAAAGATCAAACAAAATAAAAAAATTGCACAAAATCATTTTTGTCATTCAAGCTCCAGCTATGGTTGCTGCTCACTTCCTTATTTGATGAACAAAAGGATTTTCTAAAAAATCAACAAGGTAAAAGGTAAAATTGAATCTCTAATATATGGACTGTCCTTCTTTTGAGTAGCTTTAGTTTATGTTTCATATGAAAATCAGTGAGTGTCAACTCTTACAAGCAATATTTTTATCAAATAACAAATACATCAAACACTGAATGGAAGAAATTAAATGCATCAGTATAGTTAGTGACTTAGTGACTATTGAGAATCCCTTTGATCAAAGTTACAAGTTAGGGAACTTGTTTACAAAAAGAGGGTAGTATGTGATTACCAGACTGAGTATGTTTAAGAGTGCTACATGTTGCTGCACAGCTATTAAAAGGTGCTGTGTATTGATCATGCCTTAGGGCTGGACAAGAAATATGAACTATACACAATTTATTAAATGGCAAGGTAGTCCTCAGGTAAATCCATGCATTCTAGTTGGTCTTACTTGGTCAGAATTTTGCCATGCAGACCGTTTCCAAAGAAACATTCATTAGCCATGTACTTCAATTCACAAAAGTAGCAAATTCAGAATAAACAAGTTTGGTCCAAGTCTCATATAATAAACTACTTAGTAATCTTGCTTGCTTAAGCCATACTGGGGAATATTGGCCCTTGGTTATCTTTGTACAGACCATACTGAGCTTGGTTCAAACTGCCATGACCTCACACCAATACTCCCCAGTACACCCCTTGTACTTGGTTAAAAAGAAGTTATTATTCCATCAGGTACACCACCTTACAGATAAAAAACTGTTGTTCATTTAGTGATTGTGTTTTTTTTTTACTCGACGAAAACAAAACAAATAGAAAAGCTATTAATGATAACCAACATGAACAATTAATTAGCCTTTTACAGAAATATCAGAATAAACATTTAATAACACCCAAATCTTAACTATAGACACATGAAAAACATAACAAAACAAATGTCATTAGTGCAAAAGAAATTATTGACCCTCTTTCTGTAAACAGTCACCCTTTCAATGCTGTTAGGGTGAACACATTTATAATTTATTCTAATTATTTATTAATCACTCATTACATTTCAATACATTTAAGTACATAAAATTCACACTATCAGCAAAGGTGAGCTTTTTGTTATTAGCTTTTGGTCTCAACATAAGAAGAAAAAAATCTAAGTTAGCATAACCCAGGACCACAAGCCAAGGTTAAATGAAAGACACATTGTTAACCACAAATGGCCTAAAACGTATGCGTAACTGTTCTGTAGCTCCAATTTTAAGTGGTTTTCAGAGATTTCTTACTGTTGTAACAGCTGATGAACAAGCTGTAAATTGTGCTTGTACTCTTGAGCAGACCTTCAAAATCAATAGCAATGTTAGGGCATCTAATTGTATTTATCAAAAGAGGGTACCCAAAAAATCACCTATAAGCTAAACAGTTCTGTCTCTCATTCAATCAGAAAATCTAAAGGCAAATAATCTATTGACTTAATTCTCAATTACTAAATTGTTTGAAAACCAGTGTTTGATGGTGTAGTTTCATTTTCTATATCATAACATATCATTAATTTAACCCTTGGCTCCCTGACATCAGTATGGATATTCTCCAAACTACTCCCTACATTCCTTAGGGTTCTAACAAGGAGAATTTGTTAAACAATCAAGAGCTTTTTTAGTTGGTGATCATTTCCTTTATTCTCACAAACTTAGTGTTTGATTTAAAGGTGATGTTGCAAGAAGAAATTAGATGTGAGTCACTCTTGAGGATTGAAGGGTTAATTATTGGCTCTTGTTTGAAATTAGGTGCACAGGTAGAGTCTGAATGAGACACATAAAACTGACCATAGACCCCTGGACTGTTGCTAATGTCACTGACTGTCATTTGGACAACCTAAATGATGACTACTTCTTAGATTGTTGAAACATCAGCCATTACTGCTGACAACAGTCCTTCCCAGGACTGCCTTCCTTAAGATGATCAGACAACACAATCAACTGATTCCAGTTCATTGCATTTAGTTAGAATTAGTGCAAGCACAAATTTTATTTTCTATCGTTGTAACAAGGCTGGCCAGGAATGGAGGGTTAGAAATCTACTAATTTGTCCTTGTACTGAAAACTTCTTCTGATATTCCATCAATTACAATTGTACAGCTTTTAGTTACACAAGTCATTAAACTTTTAAAAGCATTGTCTAGTATTGTCAACACTCAGATATAAAAGGCACTTATAAAGGTTACAAAAAATCAAGATTTTTCTCAATCATTCCTTTATTTATCTGTTAGTCAATAAGAACAATTATCATTATCCATTTAGCAAACTAAGCGTAGGTCAGATTTAGATATAATTTCATTAGTGATTAAGTTCATTATCTGAAGATATGATAAATCTCAAGTTCTCATTTGGCTTGAAAATTAGTAATATATTAATTTCGTTAATAAAACAATTTACGATCCAGTAATGAAATTCAGTACCTATCTAAAGTAGGAAGATTCCTGTTTCACCCACCCCCCCCCCCACCCCATTGATTTAGCTTAATACAAGCCACAGACCTTTTACTCTCTACCTCTCTCCTACAAAGTTCTCTTTGCATCTTGATACAGTTTTAGCAGCAGTCATACTGAATCTCATGACAAATAGTTTTCAGTAAAATAAATATCACATATTCTGGAAAAATCTTAAAATAGATTAACCCTTTAACTCCCGTGAGTGACCAAGACAGATTTTCTCATTTCTATATCTATACAATATCATGTAGACATATGATGAGAATCAAAAAAATATCAATTATGGTATTACTAACTGATCCAATACCAAATTCTCCACACTAACATGATGAGAATTGTTTGGCAGATGGTAAGGAGAATTGCTGTTGAGATCTTGGGAGTTAAAGGGTTAAATAGTATTAAACACTTTTAAAAGGCATGTGGAGAGTCCTTCGGATACTCACCTTTCATGAAGGGTGGCATTTTCTTTGTAAGCCTCATCAAGTTTTCTTTTTAGTTGTTCAACTTCTTCTGCCAAACCATCTCTCTCAGTTCTGAGCTGGAGAATTACATTTCAAATATAGCAATTAGAGATCAGAACTTATAACAGATAGAAATTGGAACAGGATTTTTAAAACAAACCATCAACGGATAGGGTAGAACTTGAATCTAGATGTAGATTTTAATGCTGTTTTAAAGGAGACAGCTTTAATCTAAGAGATCAGGAATCCCTTGCAGGAAAAGGAGAGACAAAGAAACTCAAAGAATATTTGGCACAAAAAATTCTGGTTCTGGGTACGAAGCTAAAAATTCATTCCATTCTATTGAAAATATAATGACCGGGGAAATAAATGATTTTTTAAGTAAACAGCAAAATAGGTGGTTACAGGAAGCTTGATCTCAACTCTATCAAGACTACAAATTTCACTAATAGGAAGTTCTTGTTGTTCTAAACTAAAAATGATCTAGGTCAAGGGACACTGAAAAATATTTAACTCTTGGAACCTCTCATGCACCTCAAGTCAAGCTAAACACCTTCTTCAAGACACTCAGTCAGATCACCATACTTTACACAAATACTTGTAGGTTTTTATAATAAAACAACCGTCTTAATTTCTTACATGCATAAGTCTAAGGGAGGCTCGGTGATATTTACGTCTCATATTATCTTAAGTTCACGTGTTTTTCTTGTGAATAAAGGATTCAAGCAAAACATTAAAGCCACACCAACAATGGATTTATTACTAATTCATATCCTATGAATTTACGATCACCTTTTTCAATTAATTCATGACAAACATTTCGTGGAGACATCAAACTTCAACTAGATTGGGAATTTTTAGTCTAAAGTTATCTTATCTGTATTGAAGTTATATTATCTATCGGCATGATCTATCATGAGAAATAAAAATCGTTTCTAAGTTGACCGTTACGTCAAAGAATTATTCATGAACGACACAGATACAAATTCTTCACACGAGATCGAATGTTTTGCACATCCGATTTGGAAACTGACCCATTTGGGGAATCCGTATTGAAATAATTGAAATTATTTTGATGGTCAACTTAGCTTCTGTCCTTCATGCACCAGTTAAGCAATAACATTATCGAGAAAGAGACATGCGAAAGATGCGTGTCTTCAAAAGTCGATCGCAAGAACTTTAGAATGCAAAAAGGTGAGTTTACCTCGAAAATGTTGTCATGACTTGCTTCATCATGATCACCGCTGGAAACCAGGCAATTTTCTTCTTTGCGTGAAGACATTCCTTCGTTCTCTTGAACGTCCATCTCAATTATATAGTCCACCGGCACAATACCACGCTCAACAGTCAGGTATTCCTTCGTCTTGAGCAGCGGATTGTGTCTCCAAACCGTCCTCTCAACATTGACCCAATAGTTGTCGCGGCGACTCAGAAATGTGAATATTTCACCTATTCGAAAAGACAGAGGATTTGCACCATCGCTGTAACATGTATCTGCTGCTGTAAAATCTCTCAAGGCCTGCAACAGGCGAGATTGTCGATTATTTTTCTTTCGAGAGGCAAATTTTGAGCTCATTCTATCTCGCAAATTGCGATTATTTTAGTCATATATTTAGGATCTCAGTGAAAGAACGGCAACAACAAATTCCTTCCAGAAATAGAACCGAAAAAAACAGTGTACTTCGAAAAAACCACAGAGTCTCATATTTTCAAGCTACTGTCTATATTGGCCAAAATTGTAAACAGAAAAAAGTCAAGGGATTAAAAATACTCACCTCTCAGACAATCTCAAGGTCTTTACTCATTTCCCTTGAGGAAACTACCCACAATGCCGTTGCATAACCGGAAATTCCATCACAAGTAGTAACCGGAACTGGCTATAGTGGTTGCTGTCCTGACCTCTGTCAGGCCTCTATAGTTGACCTCTTCCATTCGTTGTGTGTGCTATTTGTCGCGGCTACCGACTGATTGTAGATAATAGAGAAAGGAATTCCCCGTCGTACTCAAGTGGTTTTTAGGATGTGCGCCGTCTGATTGAACGAGGATCATATTTCCCCTGGTTTTTAAGCGCGCGCGGAGACTGACTACTTCTCCTAAGAACGGGTAATTCCTTAATGGTTTTGATGAAAAAAGAACATATTTCAAAAGTATAATGAAAGAGCTCGAGAAAACAGTTACTTTGACAATCGTCTGCGTAATTATGCAATCCCTTCTACCTCGCCAAGGAGGATGGTCCGCAATATCCCTGAACAATTTTTAATTAATTCGCTTATCAATGCCCTAGCAAAAGCAGATATTAGCTTATCAAAAAACATCTCAGTTCATTGGTGTTCCAGTTTGTTGCCTCTAAGAGAGAGAAGACCTACATAGGAGACCTGGGCCAAGTTAAGAATGTTTACCATGACGTCACGTTTGTATGTCAAAAAAGATCCGCAAGCATAAGTTCATATCACAACATGGCGGACGAAAATCTCAAGGGGGATTCCACAGAAAATTCGACGGGATCTGAGAATCCTGACAATCAAGAGTACTACGAATGCGTTAGAAAACTCTTGAGGCCTGTGGAAAATAGATGGCAGTACATTCAGAGTGTTCTTTTGTGGCAAAAACCATCGCACTCGTTGAGCTATTTCATTGCGATGACAATTCTTGTCGGGTAAGTTGTTGGGTAAGAAAAGAATTATTTGTTATTGTGATGTGCTGATCGAATGGCATGTCGCTTCACAGGATCATGGCAAGTGGGAAATTCCGTCTGGTACTACTGCTTATAATATTAATGGCGTCATCACTTTTGATGGAAGATATCAGATGTAAGGTGTGGCAATGTGTACAAGGTACGTCATAACACTTCGTTACAGGTAGTCCTGATAATTTGAATCTCTCTGTAATTTGGATGGTCTTCATTTGCATAAAACTTGGATCCAATCAATAATTATTTTGTATGATTTTCTCCATGACACAGGTAGATTTGATGCTCTTACTGATGAAGACAGGTAAGTGTTATTTAAAGAACAACAAGGAAGCTTCAAATTTTGCGTTTTCGTTCTATAAATCTCGAGTTTTAAGTTTGTTTTATAATGTTTTGATATCCCGAAGGACTGTTTAGAACTTCCAAATGGCTTACCCCAAATTGGATCTATTATCTATTTATGTTCCACCTGTAATGAGATAAACAAATGTACTATGAACTGATGAACATCGACTAACTTTGTCCCTTAGTCGTCAAATCACGCTATCTTTCCCTCGTCTTTGTGAAAGACTCGCTGCGATTTGGAGTTGCTTCGCTGCTTGGCGTGAAAAATTGAACAAATTAAAGGCTGAAAGCACATACAAGGTATGTCATCGATTTTCCCAATTTTATATCGATATTTTCTGTTATTTTTTCTCCCTAATTTAAGATCAGTATTAATTTCTTTTTCATTTTGAATTGACATTGATATTAATATTATGGTAATGACTATCTTGTTTTTCAGTACTATGCCGTTCTTTTTGGACTTTTATTGGTAGTGGTGTTTGCTTACCAGTACTTGCCCCTGCTGCCAATATTTTATATGCAAGGTGAAGTTTTTTAATTTTTATCTTGGTAAGGTTTTGTAGATGAGAAAGATTGTCATATTAATTTATGATAGATGAGGAATGAAGGTAATGGACAAATATAAAACCTTAAAAACTGGTAATTTATGATTGTAATAAATTGTTGCTTTGGTGATCATTACTTTTATTGACAACACAGAGGATAAACTAACTTTGTTACTTTAATTCCATCTCAGGGGGTACTACTGGCTCATTCTCAAATATTCTTAAGTCACATTTTAAAACAATCTTTTGGTTGTTCAATGTATGAAGCATATATGACATCTTAGGGAAAGGTTTCTCAATGACCCTATACTATTCTGAAACAAAGCCAAAGTCCTGAAGGCAATCCATCCAAAAAAATGTATGCATAATAAGGTATGGGGTTGTGTGGAAATCTTTCCATATCTGTTGTAATTAGGGATTCAAACTGATATCAATGTGGCTGATATGAAGTTGCTTGGGAAGTGGAGATTTGTGTGTTGTGGGGACTGTTTTCTACCAGTTTAAATGATATTAAAAAAAAAAAAAACTAAGAACATTTTTCTCCCTTCTTTTTTACATTTTAGCTTGTGCACTGTACTTTTGGCCCATCATTAAGTACAATGGAATACACATAATAATAAAAAAGGCATTGGAGCCATTTTACCGACCATTTGTAGTCCAATGGCAAAATACCAGGACAAAGCGAACAAGGGATGCTGTAACAACAGGTCTGACTAATGAATAATGAAAATTCACATTTTTAATGCACCAACTTGTTCATCATTTCGGGGTATTGTGGTATATCAAAAACCACAGAACCTTCTTTCATCTCCATGAAAACTGAAAACTTGGAATTAACTAACTCAAAAGTAGATAACCACCAAGAATAATGTTTGGAAACCAATTGATGCTGATTGAAAGTTGTCCAAGTTGTTTGGAAAATTCACGTTTTCAAAAGAAGGATTCACCTAAGGCTGCAACATATGCTAAACCAGAAAACCATACAATTTGAATGGACAAACGAAAAAAAATAAGATCAAAGATGCTCAAAACCAAAAAAGCCTGTGCATACTCTGTTTTCATTGTCATAATGGTGCATTTTTTAGTTTTTTTGATCATTTCACTCCCAAGATCTCATTAATAATTCTCTTCACTATCTGTTATACCATTCTTTAAAAGTTAGTTCAGAGAATTTGTTACTAGATCAGTGAATAATCCCCTAATTAATATTTTTCTTTGTTCTCATAACATGTCTGCTTGATATAAATTGTAAGGAGATATTCTGTCTTGGTCACTCCTGGGAGTTAAAGGTTTAAAACTGATTTAGTTAGTGTAATAATTCTTCCAAGGAACTAAAGGAGAAATGCCAGCTGACAGTGACGATGAGTTTGCGAAGGATTTCAGTCCAGTTGCTGATGATGCAGTGGTCAATGAAGATAAATTTGTCCCTTCACAAGATGAAGATTTCAGGGAATCAGAACCTTCTTCCTCAGCACCACCTGTGGAGGTTAAACTCCTGGAAGGATTTATTTCATCAGCTGTAACTCAAGGCCTGAGTTCTATTACAAGCAGAAAAGACAGCCTGGAAACACAAGGTAGTGTACACAGATTGGATCCAAGATGGCTCTTTAAATTTAATCAAGTCTTCCAAGGGTTATTATTTTGGTATGGAAAAGAGCTTTTGATGATGAGAAATGGGGTAGATTTAAATTTAGTTAACTTCAAAAAATTGGCTGTTTGAGAGTCCTGCCAATCAATGTGGTATGCATGTAGGTAGGTGTTCCTTTTAAAATGCATTTATTTGTTAGGTATACATGTCTAGGTAAATCCAGCAAAATAATAAATTCTGGTAAATTTGTAGCGTATATACTTCAAAATTTATATTTTATATGGTCACTTCCATTAATTAAAAATGCTATCATTCTTCTACACTTTTTTTGGAATAATTTTTCTTTTGTGCTTTTTTCCCAAGAAATTTCTGCACAAGATACTCCAGAATCTGAAGTTGGAAGCCAAAGCTTAAACAGCTCTACTGTGTTTGTTGATAATCTACAATTTTCATCAATAAGTCAGTTTGGGGATACTTTAGAGTTGGAGGAAGGTGAGTTAATGAGGGGACTAGAATTTCCAGACATTGAAAGAGACTCAGAATCTGACACTGAGGCTGTTCAACCAGCTGGGAAATCACAGGTGGACAGTGAGCCAACACATTCAAAACAAATGGAAGAGGCAAAGGATTCTAAAGAACAAGTTAACCAACAGATATCAGAAACACTTGAGAGCACCATGAAAGAGAGTATATCTTCAGATGTGTCGGATTATGAGATGTTGGACCCATCAGAAGCTGAAGGCATGATTCCAACTGATCAAACAGACAGTGGCAATTCCAGTCGACTGGGATCTGCGACTGACTATGTTGGAAAGTGGTTGGGGTATTGATATGATGTGTCATTTCAAAATATTCTGTACTTGAAAGATTTCTTGAGTCTGTGTAATTTTTAAATTCTGTCAAGTTAGTATGCATTTTATGCTTCCTATGGAGTCTACAGCTGTTTGATCTTTTTGTCAGTTGTGAAACAGATTAAACAAAGTTGAGAGCATGGGCAACTTCCTTTGTGCATGAAAATCTCAATGGCAATATGACTCATCTTACCAGATTATACTTTCAGAATTTGGGCTCGGCTGTCTCCATTGCTTGTGGGGTGCTGTAGCTGGAAATAGCCAATTTTTGCCATGTGGCATTCATGTTTATAAGTTGTATGATGCATTTTCTTTTCTTGTAAGATTTGTCTAGAAAACTTTTTTCTACACCTGAGAGCTCAGAAAAGCACAATCTCTCATGGGAATGTAATGGTTAAAAAGCTATAATACCTTGTCTTTGCAGTTTTTATTAGGAAATGAAGATACCTGTAGAAATGCTATGCAAAGTTTTAGCCCTTGTCGTAGTTTTTAGAAAAATCTTAATTTGAAGTTTTTGGAGTTTGGAGTGTACTGCATATTTTTTTCCATTTGAGAATTGAGCTTACCAAAATTTAGGTGTGACAGGCTTGTGAATCAGCCCATGTTTGAGAGAAGTGCCTTTGCAGTCCACCAGAGACTGGAGTGAAGAGGAACTTGAGAGGGTGATGAAGTTAAGCCTACTAAAATGACAAAATAATAGCATATTCGACATGAAATTTGATAGACAGTCAGTTAAGTTTTATTCAATTATTAGTGATTGCAAATGCTTCTTAGTATTAATTTTTATTGAGGTAATCAATGGCAAGTTTGGAAATTTGAGTGATCCAATAGCCTTTGGTGCCACTTTGTTTGGTTTAGAACAGAAATTGCTTAAGCTGTATTTGTTGTGAAGGTCTTTTCTTTAAAGAAAGCAAGACTTAAAAGGATGGCTTTCTAGAAACCATAGCTCTAACAGGTATTATTTATTCAATATTCCAGCCATCATGCATAGTGTAACACTTGGTCTGGAACCAATTGGGTGTTGTTCAATTTTAGGGGATAAAAGGAAGTTTCCTTGTTTTGCTTGTAAATTAAATTAATTTTATCACTTGTGTAGTCATAATGCCTAAGGAATGAGGTTTTTATTAATATAATGTTCTATAAATATGCATGTGAGATAATAAATGGCAGTATCAGCTTATTAGATAGTGACACAATAAAAGCTGGTCTTTGAAGTTAAGTTTTCAGTTTCATGAAAATTGAAATGTCAGTTTTTGACAGGAAGCCTTTGCTTTTAATAAAAAATAGCATGTATGTAGGCCATCATAGGAGTGGCAGAGCATGCGTGTCTCTGCTCACTGGAAGATTTTTGACAAGGTGGGGAGAGGTCTGCTTTAGGTCTGGCACTAATAATGAGTCACTTGAGGCCCCTTGCAGACCTATTGGTATTGACTAAGAGCAAGATCTAGGCACTGGTTAGTATCCAGCCAACTTGACTGAACAAGCCTAGTTAATACAGGAGTTTTGTTTTAAAATACATGACAAGATTGAAATGATGGTGCCAATTGCGAATGAATCCATTTCACTCATTCTTGACTGATGTCAGAATGTGTTTTGCAACTTCCAACTATTGTAAATAGCATACATTGTTCTTTTGTTGAAACCCATCATAATTTTAAATTATACTTGTAGATTCCAGAGATGTCTACATCCTTGAAGAGACAGAGAGCAAATAATCAGGCAAGGGGAAGGGAAAACAAACTCTACCTTCCAGCTGAAGCTGCTGAGTTTCCTCCCTCTTACTTGCCTATTTGCCCATAGGTGTCTGAGGATCAGGTGTCCCTGACAACTAGCAGAGTCAACCATGTGTTTATACCAACTGTTTAAACTTTGCAAGAATTTAAACCAAAGCTGTGTTGTTTGAAAGGGGGTTAATGTTAATCTAGGATTAAAAGTCAGCTTTAATTTCTCAAGTAGAGAAGTGTGTATTAAGAGCTCAGGTTTTGTTGGGGTTTATCTCAATATGACTTGCAACTAAAAGGAGAAAATAAAAAAGAAAACTCCTTTACAAAGCTATTAACTTGAATTAAAATTTACACTAATCCCAGGTTTGGTTAATCATGTTTTGAACAACCTGGCCCAGGGCAAATCTCATGTCATAAAATTCTTTCCAGAAGAAAATGGTTGGTCCCCAGGGGAAATCTTAACTTTACAACATAAATACAGAACAACGAAAGCGTTACTGCTTTCTTCCTGTTTGCCAAACACATGTGGGCAAATAGTTTATCCTTGCAGCAAATCTAGTTCTAGTACAAGCCATTACAACCAAAATGGTTGCAGCTTGGGACACAAACAATTGAAACTTTGCCACTCCTTAAACTCTGGCCAATTTCTCAAATTTTAAAATTGTACTAACAACCTTGAAAAAGGTACAAGTTATTCCTTTGAGATTAATTGTTTACACAGGGCCTCAAAATAATCAAACAGAATTGTGGGGCTAAGACAAGGAAATCTGGAATCAAAAGTGTACTTTTGTATCTTTATAATCAAAACAAAAATCATTAAACAGCAAAAATTGCAAACTGGAGTTGAGCTGGTTTATTGTTGAACTGTACAAGTGATACAATTTATGTCTCCTGCATTTCCCTGAGACGACGCACTGCACTTCTCACTGTCACAGCAGCTGTGGTGCTAAAATAAAAGAGAGAGAAGCTTTCATCATCGTGCATCAGAAAACACAGAGAAGTTTTTGTTACGAAAACAGTCTAGGTCAAAGAAAACTTTGGACTAACTAATGTCACTCTATTTCCCTTAAGATGGAGACCTTAACCAGAAAAAGAGGGTATCCTACTTTTGATTCTGTAATTGGCAGGCTCTTCAAAGTTTGACTCGAGAGTACTTTTACAAATCTGAGATATGTAGAAGTAGTACTAACATGACAAAATTAAGAGTAATTGACAATTAATTTCTGAACAAATAAAATTGAAATTTGCACAAAGCAGAAACCAGTAAGACCTCAACTTGAGTCTGCTAAGTGCAAAAGTCTCGTAAGTTCAAGAATCTGCTTAATGCAAGTTTCACTGTGGGAGATAAATGAGTGTGGAGAAAGACATGTCGTCACAGTCCATTGGCTTTTAGTCCCCTTTTAATGAGGGATCATTTACGCAGTTTGTAGCAATACTTGGGATTACAGCAGAACCCAAAGTTTATGGGTATTCTTTCTCACCTGACAACCCAAGCTCCTCCAGCAACAGTTTTTCCACATCCCCTACAATACCAGATTCCCACACATTTCCTTTTCAGGGCTTCCTGGAAGAAGAAACAAGATGCAGGAAGATTTTATTATTTGTAGGAAATGCAAGTCATTAAAATAAATCTAAGTGCCTTTTGAAAGCATCCAGCTAATTCTGATTTTACAAGTGAAAGCTAATAAGGCACAAAGAGCTTGTAGGCAAGTGAGGCATTATACCTAGTGCTGGTTGTTCACAGGGTGGGTAATACTACCCAGTGGATAAATCTCTATCCAGTTGATGGTACAGTAAGTTGCATTGACACTTGTCTGCTGGATAGCAATTTATCCATCTTTTGAACAACTGGGTCCTGGTACATATTGTACTGTCAAGAATTCTGCCTTCTGTCACAATCAGCAATATCAAAATCACTTGTTGTAAATGTAGCGCTAGACATATGGTTAAAAAATGTAGCTATCCAACTCTGATAGCACTGTTTGTCAGCTGTTATGAGGTTTCCTCACTCCGATCACAAAGTGAATGGAGAGAGTTGACATTAACAACACTGACAACAAGCATTCGACTTAATTGTGGTGTTCTTCTTTGGGTTGACATTTTTCATGTACGTAATTAAATGCTTTATGGTGATAAATATTGTAACGGCAGACTAATCATTTGATCCGATTTGAGAAAAATACAAAACACTAGTATGGTGTAAGACCTAGGATATAGAATGATCGCAAAGTTTTCGAGAGTTCTCACACCAACTAGCGAATTTGTATTTTTCTTCGTTATGTCAGACTTACTTTTCCGCAGAAGACACATGTGTACTTCGAGTGCTGGGTGATTTCCATTTTCTTAACCATTTTTCGAAGTGAGGCACCGTAACGAGTACCATACTTTCCTACGACTCCGACCTTCTTAGTTCTCTTTGCCTGGAGAGACGAGCGAAAACAAGTCGTCGATATTACAAAACACTCAAAACTATATATATAGCTAACAAAGACAATAACTCTGCTTTCATGGGAAGCTATTTATTACTCTCGATGGCCTTTCATTTATGAAATAATCCAAGGATTTTTACCCACCATTTCGCTCAGAGAATCGGATTTGCAGTAAAGAGGAGAAAGAGAACCATACGGGGTTTTAGCCTATAATTTGTAGTATGACTGTGAACTTTGGCAGCGGTTTTATTTGTACTTCAGTTAAGAACACTTGAAATTATATGGCGCGAGGTACAAATTTGGCGCGGAAATCTATGAAGTGAAGTTTTTGGAAAATGAGTAAGAAATCCGAAGAAGAAGGTATATTAAAAATAAACTGGATGTACGATGTTTCTTTTTCTAGATAAAATTTTGTTCCACGTCTGAAATTGTGTTCTTTGTGTGAATTACAGCGTCTCAAGCGGTGTTGGCGTATCTTACCAAACAGAACCGACCTTATAGTGCAAGTAAGAAATGTCAAACTGAAATATGATTATCTTGCCTCCATTATATAGGATAACACTACTTTTCCTCCGTTTTATACACAATTTTTGTGTAGGATATAATAATTACGCGTCTAAATAAAGACTCCAGATTTCATTATCATTGTTACTAAAGCTTATCTACCTATGTATGTTTTTTTGCAGTTGATATTTTCTCGAATCTGCACAAAGAGTATGGAAAAACGGTAAATATACGCACTTTTGAAATTCTATTTCTGTGTTGTGATTCTTTCATTCTTTAACAGAGATCAAAGGGTTGCAAATAAGATTTTCCCCTCTATTTCCTTCAAAACAACTGCCATAAAATACAATATATACAAACACCCACACATAGTGTGTGAATGAAAGCCCTGCACTCAATTTATTTCTGATAAATTGAAAATCATTGTGTTGCTTCTTTTGATAGGCAGTACAAAGGAGTTTAGAAAAACTTGCTAGTGAAGGCACTATCACTGAGAAGATTAATGGGAAGCAGAAGGCATATGCACCTAAACAGGTGATTACAGTAGTACCTTTGGATCAATATCAGTATCTGGGCAACTGCCCACCTACCCCTCCCCAAACCCAACATTAACCTTAAGTTGTTGTCAATTGACTGTTTTTTAGTTCAGGGAGGGGTAAGTGGGCAGTTGCCCAGATCCTGATATTGATCCCTACATTTTATCTGAAAGACTTACAATATTTATAAATAATTGTTTTTCTGATTATACAAAATGGTTGCTTTTTGCTTTCTTTCCTGGTTTCCTAAGGAGCCAAAAAACCAACCATATGACATGTTTTGTCTTTGTTAGTGCTATCATAGTAAGTAAATTGATTTAGTTAGTAACATATTTAAAATCACTATTTGGTTATCTGCAGGACCAGTTTGGAGACTATGATGAAAATGAGATCAAGAAAATTGATTCACAAATCAGTGCATGCTCAGAGAAATTGAAGAAGTTACAAGAAACATTGAAAACTCAAGAGTCAGGTAATGATAATTGCATAAGTTTTCTTAATTTGCCATGGTGTAGCATATTTAAAATAAGCAGCTGTCAATGGCAGCTTTGCTGTAAGGGGAAACCCCAAACATAAGAGGCTTCTTGCAGACTAAACAGAGGGTGATAAGAGGTCTTAAAAGTGGAAGTAGACTGCCAGTAAGTGGCTTTTATCGCAACCCCTGATATTCATGAAAAATAACAAATGACAATGATTATCAAGGATGGTGCAATAGTTGTTGGAATTTAAAGGGGCTGTGTCATGTCACTATGGTTTCCTGGGAAAGGCAATTACAGAAACATTCTGTCTAAGTGTCACAATCAAAGCTTCAGACAAGGATATATTTCTTGTGAGCTTTCAATAAAACTAACTGTTAAGCTTAGCTGTTCAACCTCCAATTCAAATGGGTGATAACCTTCTTCAATTTTGTCCATTTGTGTCTTCCTTCATGTTTCCTACATGTTGGCTAATTATTCAAAAGGTGATAATTGTAGGCAGCATTTTGTATGATATATTTTGCTTATGCTTTACTGTGATTATTAGGGCATGTATCAAACATGTCATTCTTAACCCTATATGATTTTAGAGCTGCGCAATGTTAACAGTACACTTACAACCAAAGATGCCAAGGCCAAACTATCAGAGCTGACTCAAAAGGTATTAATTTACATGCTGCAGTCAAAGCTGAATGCAAAACTTGTATGCAACAATGTATCTGATTATAGTTATACATCTATTTAATGGTATTTATTTACTACAATATTTGTTATTTTAAGGTGATTTTTTCGTCATTTACTGCTTTTGTTTTTGTCAATGACTGATTCTCTTCTCTTTATAAATAGTGAGAGGAAGAAATGGTGTTTGAACTGATACATGTTTGTCTCAGGATGAGGTCTCTGTCAAGACTGAACTAGATTCACTGTCACAATCTATCCTGCCTAGGAGCAGTAGTATTGGAATAGAATACAAAATTTAAAGTTCCCTTCCCTTTTTTCCCTTTTTTTCTTTTGCAGTGTGACAAATACCAGGAAAGACTCAAGAATATTAAGTCTAGTGAGTTTACTTTTTCTAATTACATGCAGGTGCATGATAATGAGTTTTTTGCATCCAGATAATTCAAAACTTTTTAATACCTTTTCCTTTTTCAGCAACAAAGCATGTTACTCCAGAGGAAAAAGATAAGGTAATACTTCTTAGATCCTTAAAGTTGTTTGCAGCTTTTTTTTTTTTTTTTTTTTTTTACATGAGAGCATTTTTCTTTCACTTCTGTTTTTATTCTGTGATATCCTGTTCTTTAAAAAAGATCTATAAGGATCACAAGCAGTATGTCCAGATGTGGAAAAAGAGGAAGCGATTGGTATGATAGTTTTCTTTATTGACTTAATTTGATTGAGTATAAGTTGTTTTTAAGGATGGGGCAATTCTGTTAGAGGAGAAAGTGAAGGAATTTAGTTTGGCAAAAAATTCAGGAGTTACAACCAAGGCACCACATAATTATCCCAAACCATCACAGAGACAGGATGACTGAGTGTGGTAGGGTGTAGGACTTAAACTCAGCAGTCCTGGGTTTAAATCTTGCTCTAAACACTTTTTTGGTTTGCTATAAGCAGTCCTGAGTACAGCTCTTTGATCATCTTAGTTAATGTTCTACTTGTTGTGTGGGCCATGTAATGTAGTGTTCCAGAACACTTCAGAATTTTCTAGAATGATATGTTGTTTACCTTGTTATGCTTGAGTCATGCCCTTAGTCATGCACACTGATTTATTGCTGAAATTTGATGTAATCCTATAGAATGTTCTATGAACAAGCAATTATTTTCATTAGAGTAGCTTATGAAAAGCTGTTCTTGTCACCACACAACAATCTGTCAATTAAAAGTGTGTCACTTGCAGAAGTGTCTATTAAAAGCCACAACTTGAAGATAAATATATTGGTTCACCAGTAATTGTGTAACCCTTATGATGTCAAGTTTTTCTTACTTCTTCCTGACTATTCTCTTTTTTCCTGGAGATCCAAGTTCATTCCTTGCAACCCAGATCAGTGGAATGGCTATAATCACTCAACAACTTTTAAGTGTAATTTTAAAACATCAACTTTGATGTGTTTTTTAATTTATTTCTTTAGGCAACAGACATTTTAAATGGCATTTTGGAAGGCTATCCCAAACCCAAGAAACAGCTTATTGTAAGATGAATTTTCCTTTTTTTATAGAATGAGATTTTTTTTAAGCTATTTTTTTTATATTTTATCATTTGAGTGTGTCTTTGAGTATGTAAACTAACCAGTCTCTGTAAGTGATGATAGTCAAGTGACTGCAAGACAAAGTTAATCCTTTACACCCTAACATCAGTATGCATATTTTCCACACTGTTCTCTACACATTTCCTAAGGTGGGCACAAGGAGAATTTGTTAATAAGCAAGAGGTTATTTAGTTGGGGATCATTTCCTTTATTCTTGTGACTTTGATGTGTGATTTGGGGGTGATGTTGTAAGGAGAAGTTGGATGTTAATTGTGAGTAGCATTCCAGTGACTATCATTTCACTCCCAGGGGGGTGACCTAGGAGTAAATTCTCTTTTTAATCAGACAAAGAGCATTCCCTTCCTTTTCAGAAAATTCCTTTACACAAGTGAAAAAAAAATTGATGTTAGAGCACTGTTGGGAGCACCAAGAGTGAGGCGCTCAAAAAGAGAAGACTTCCCCCTTGCTCATGAGATAAAATCCTGAGATTCCTTTGGAGAATAACTTCAGATTGATTATGAAGGAAAACTCAGCCACAATTTATCATGTCTTTGTTTACTTGCTTTGTAGGAGGACATTGGTATTGAAACAGATGAAGAGTATGGTGCTGTAATCCCAGGCTGTTAAAGGCTTTTTTCTATATGTATTAAATGATTTATTTTCTGATGGCAGTCCAGGTCAATGTGATGAATATATTATTTTAGTCAGTGCGTAGTTTCTTCCGATGCTTTACCTCACCCAGTGGCTGATCATATCATTCAGGCAGAATAATATCATATAAAATCTACCATTATCAAGTATATGGTGCAGTAATACTTAAAGAGTTAAGGATGGTAGCCCGTTTATTAGTGAAAACAACCCAATAAAGAGAACAGAAACCTTGCACACAACACTCCTTTGTAAATACCTTTTAATAATTAATAGGCATTGTTGTTAGTGTAATTATTATTCATAGAACCTTGATATCTTACATTGTTGTAAAATGTTTTGTTTTGTGAATTGATCCCTTTTCAATATGATTAGTTCTTTCTTTTACTCCCAAAATGCTGGAATCATCATCTTGTGAATGGATAGGTATGCATACTGCGTAATAATGTGTATACCTGTACCCCACAATAAAGAAAGGATTTATGTTAATATTATTGTATACCAAAAAAAATTTTAAAAATTCCAATTTCCTTGCAAATTTTCCAAAATTAAAATTAATGCCATTTCAACACCACCTTTCATCTCTTAAATAATTTGTACCAACGAAGTACAGTTAACCTTTAACACTGTATATTTATTGAGGTAAAACTACTCTTGAAAGTAAAGGAAATAATGTCAGTGTTCAAATTACATCTGTCTGATTATAAAAGGTGCAATCATAAATTATAGGTTTGCAGAATTGTTCATTTAGTTTGTCTCCCAAACATAATCCAACAACTTCATGACATTTTCATAAAAAGTGAAAACAAAGGCAACATCAAAGACCACTCTGCCAAGACGAGGTACTGTTCCCTTGTAGAACCTGGAAAAGGAGATAAAAGTCTTCATAAGCCATTATTTGAAAGTACCAGTAGATTTGTTACACTTCATTTTTTTATAAGGATTCAGTAGCCTATTAACAAAAACCCATAGTTGAATTTCTATTGTGAAGGGGTTGACCTACATATTGTCCTTGGCTTGTATAACTAGCAGCTTTGTTTTCATCTTACAAGTCTACAAAAATAATTTTTACATACGCTTTCAGTCCTTCATATTTGATAATCCTCATTACACAATCTAAAGTGTTCTTGTACTTGTGTGCATCTAGACCCTGCAAGAGAGATTTCAAGAAACAAAAATGTCTTATTGTGTATGTCTAAATGGAAATCACACTGGTTCCAAGCCAAACCTCAATGACAACATGTAGATACTCTTCAAATAAGTGCCAACGTACAAGAAAATAGGGAAAGCTTTCACACAGGCACTTTGTTGCCACATCAAATTTAGTGACCATTCTTAGTTTTTCATTATTTTGTTATAGACAAGTCATCCGCTAAATGCAACAAAAATTAAAGAAAAACGAGTATCAGCTTGTAAATGTTCAAGCAAACATCTTCAAAAAATATCAGTGTTCACAAACCTGCATCCTTGTTTTAACAACATCAACAGGAGTGTTTCCAAAGACACTGGCTGCCCCTGCAACTCCACCAATGCAAAATGTTTTTATAGAGCCAATGTCTACACTAGGGTCACCTCCTTGAAGATAGTTCTTCAAGTTGGAATATACAAAGAATCGAATCATTTGATTGGTTCCCTGCTTTATTATTGTGGCTGTTAAACCCTTGTAGACTCCACCAAATCCTAAGATAAAGAAATCAAAGGTCAGCCAAAAGAAAAAAAAAGCTCATTTGGTACACCCATGATCCCAGCTGAGATCCACTTGAAATGCAGATCACTGGGTCACCTCTCTATGATTGATTACCAGTAAAAGTACCTCCTTTAATTGAAATGATTCAATTTAAATGTTACCTGAATAAAAATTCCTCTGTATATCTGAAAATATTTAACTTACCTTCTGTTCTCACAATAGTTCCAACACCATTAAAGAAACCCTTATATTTTGGATTTGGTTGTGTTTGATCATGAATAAACTTGACTTTGACAGTTTCCATTGGACACACTATGATGACAGCCTCTGCAACTCCTGCTCCTAATCCACAAAGGAGGGTTTGCACTTGTGTTAATTTACCCTTGTCATCTACCATGTTATTTTTTAGGAACTCGAACATTGCAAATCTGCAAAATCAATTACATAGCTTTCAATTTAAACATTATTAGACTGCATGTGTCTTTAACCCTTCAACTCCCAAAATCTGATAATCAATTCTCCTCTCTAGCTCCAACAAATTTCCTTGTCAATCAGTTACAAGAATTTGGTGTTACATTAAGATAACATCTTCTAACTGATAAGTTTGGGTCTTCTCATCACCTGTTTGCTGGATACTTTATGGATTTTGTTGGCAGAAGTTACATGTTAATTACATCTTGGTGTTTAAGGATTAAAGTCCACACATTTGTCTATGACTCAGTGGACTAGTTGACCTCTTTTGACAAAATAACAAGAGACAATTATCCCTCACCTTACAGATGCTTTTGGTATTGAGCCATACAACAATGAACTAAGACCTCTGTAGAGTCCAAAAAACCCATGATTTTTTACTGTTTTAGCAGCACAATCAAGAGGGCCTTTATACATTGGCTTTGCTGCTCGCTCATCTAGTTGTACTTGGGTTTTTACATACTCAGTTGGAAATGTGCAGCAGATTTCAAGTCCACCTGCAATCCCTCCTGTTCAAAAAATATATATCACAGAATTAGTTTTTTCCTGTGAAATATTTCAAAGTACAATCTAAAAAAAACTAGTTAGTTCATATATTCTAAACTTATGTCTAGCTTCAAGAAATATGAAGGTATCCTTCACATGACGCACTCGGCCCTCCCTCTCTCTTTCCTTCCCTATGTATTTTATATAAGATTTTTAAAAAACATAAAATGATGTAATTTATTTATTTACTGAAATATTAATTGTCCTTGAGAAAAAGGGGACAAAAATATCAACAAAATATTTTGGAACAGTACACATTTTCCCTAGCAATCAATGTCAAAGTTAAAGTTGGCTTCCAAATTTTTCAAAGAAAATTATCACAATTGTGTCAATAGCTTCAGTTCTGACAATGTTCTGTTTAATTTTATAACACAACACACTTTTCAAAATTTCCCAGGCTTTCCCTTTCAACTTTGGACTTTTCATCATTATTTGTTTTATATTCTGCCCCTTCTCATCGGAGATGAGAAGTCACGCAAATCGGAAATTGCGCAATGGGTGGTACGGGGGCGTGTCACGTCAAGATGTTTGTTATATTGATTCTGGGTTCACAAAAAATTTCTTGAAGTTTCCTTAACACGAATCACTCTTCTTCCCAACATTTTTTTTTTAACTATGTTAGCCTCAAATGAAACGCTAGTAAGCTAATTAACGATTAATCGCGGAGTGTCAGCCGTTATTAAAGATTTCAACGCATTCTGATTTACGGTATATTGCGTAAAAGCGACCACGTCCACAAACAACAATCGCACATTGGAAAAATTATTCTGCCACGTAGAAAAAATGTTATCTCTCGATTTCATCTGAACAAAACAAAAAAAAATCGATATATGTTCAATGATATTTCATAAGGCCCTAACTACGATAACTTTTCGAAACGTCTTCGACGCCTTTCAGTGAAATAAGTCATGAAGCTACTTCGACCTTTGTACTTTCAATGATCTAAGGCAAATTGTAAACAGTAACGATAGTGCGTCAACGAAAAACGTCCGTTCTCTCTGCGTATAATAAAAACTGAAGCATAAAAATTTAAGGTTCTCGTGTTTAAGCTATAGTATAGTTGCTGAAACATGCCGTAACGACAAATGGTCCCCAAACTTAAACAAAAAGAACACTCACTCTTTAAGCTTATTCAAAACATGTTAGTAGTTCATTGATCGCAAGCACTTGAATATTCTCCCACGAGTGATAGAAGCAAGCTGGTTCAAACAAACAGATATCATCCTTTAAATCTGATTGGCTAAATAATTCTTCACAGCTGACAAACTATAGAAATAACTGCTATAAATAAAAGTGCCTCACCTGCGAGAATAGCTTTCCCTGGATGCCGCTTGCCTTTTCCTCCGCCAGCTGGGGCGGCACACAAAAATTTCCTTCGATAAAAAGTAGCAGGATCGGGCATGGCAGCCAGTGCCCCTCGATTGCTATTTTCTAGAGAAGACATTGTTTAATATGTAACACTAAACTATAACCTCCCTTTCAAACCTTCCACAACAAAACCTTTCCCACGTGAAACACGAATCGCGAACTAATCTCGCTTAAGGAGCGCCGCTGGTCATCACCCCAGTCCTCATGCATGGCATGACCATCTACAGAGGCTCGTGATTGGCTCAAGAATATCTTGTGTTTTGTTATTTTGCAATGTAATGTTACTTTTTTAATGTAAATTTACTACAGCGTCACAATATACATGGAATGCTGTCATTTGACGAAAGCATTCAAATAAAAAATTATATCGCCAAAAATAAAGCGAGTTTCAGTGCATTTGTGCCGGTCACGGGTTTATCGACAGCACGCGTTAAAGGAGATGTCTGCACGTGCCAACGCATGAAACTAAATTGGGATCAGTCAGCTTAAGAAGAACGGAGAAATGGATAGCGTGTCTTACTTTTTTACTTTTTTAAATTGACAAGACGCGTGACTAGACGACGATAGCTTTGTCACCGAAAAAAAATTACATTTTTTAATTCCGTTTTACTGGAGAAGTGCTATAAATAACTAAGAGGGAGTTCAAGTGTTTTCTTCAAACATGAAAAGAAAGTGGGCAAGATGGCAGACATCGTTGATCGGTTCCCTTGTTCACGAATTGACGTCACAGCTTTTAAACAGAGAGACTTGTCAATAACAATTTGTCAGAATTGTTGTTGACAATTGCAACTATATCAAATATCATCTATTTGTACATATTTACATACTCTTGGCTAGTTAATATTTATCAATATTTTTTAATATTTGTATACGCATAACCCTCATTTCATCTTGTCTTGTATTTTTAGTTTGTCGAGCGTTTTTAACATGAGCCTCTGGCTCGGAAGATTGTGCAAACCCTTCCCACGTCTTCGACATTAAATAAAACATTCTATTCTTCCAGTGTAGATACTAGTAGACAAGACTTGTTTTCCTTCACTTTTAATTAACCTTAGCCACATTCTTAATCAGACTCCGCAAGCAGTGAAGTTGCGCTGATTTTGATGAATAAAAGTCTAATCTGGACGGTGGGCCATTAACTCTGCTGTACGTCATTAAGAAAGAGACGGGGGTTCCCGTTCAATGGACCGTTTAAAGATCTGCGTCATGATTCAGTTTTTTTCTGACACGAAAGACAGTTTACCTTGGATAAATGGAAACCATTAAATAAAAGTTATGTTGGCAAGGCGGAAACCACAAAGGTAAGAACAACAAAGGAACGAGGATGTTTCAGGGTAGAGGTGATACGCACGGATTCCAAATGACCTTGCGAATATTTGAGGTTTTCTTTTCTTTTCAATCTGTTATTTCTTTTCAGTTTTGAGATAATGAGACACAAACACATTTACAATTGTTTATTTCTGTTCCCTTTTTTTTTGGTGGGGGGAAAGGGGGCGAAGAGAAATGACCATAGAAAATACACCGTGCGTCGACAGGTCAGTAGAATCTAAACCTCGCAATGGTTCTTCATGCTGGCTATTGCACATATTTCTCTCGCAAGAACACGTACACGGATCACGCACACTCACGTTTACTTCCACCAAACTCTCTTTACAATTAACCAAATATGCTCACTTCAACAAACGTATCTACGGATTTATATTCAAGTAAACTTACTCAGCGGTAAAAAGTCTAACAATATTTCTCAGTGAACATAAACCTGACTGGCTTCAGTCGAGTCAGTCTCTTAGTAGAGCGTTCAGCTCTTGCATTTATTCCCGACTGATCCACAAGAACACAAAGTTTACAGGGGAATCTAAAACAATTTCATCATATGAAAAAATTGAGTGACCTGGCGAGGGAGACTAATATACCTATTCTTAATGGACTAGCGCCCTAGGAATACTATAAACATGACTTTTCTTAGATTACTTATCAAAAATGTTAGAATGGCAAAAATGATGAACGCAAGGCGAGGTTTACTGTCCGTGATTTCGATTTAGTCTCAAGGGTCTAACCACAGGAGATAATACTACAAAGTTTACCAGGTTGTGCTTCTGGGCGATGCTGTCTACGAAGACTAACATTTCTTTTCTTCAATCTCAGTTGGACAGACTGTCTGTTTGACATCGTTTAAACTGCGCATTACAGTAACAAAAGCTTGAAACATGCGTGGCTGGCCTAACATGCGAGGAAGAGAGGAAAATTTATCAGAGTGCAGGATCTAGTAACGAACAAGAAAGAAATGCCCGAATCGAAAGGAGGCCATATTTCTTCAATCTGCTGCGTAAACCGTGAATACCATCCCCGGACTCAACGATTCTACTTTACGCTTTCTCTGCGCTCGAATTTACTAACTCCTCCCCTCCACACCCCTGCTTAGGCCGGCCCTCCGTTTCAAAGAGATTGTCGTTTTTACCGTCAAAGCTCGCTGATTCTTATGTCGCTGTGAGTCGGTCTTTAAGCCGAATCCCAGCAAAAGAGATACAAAATTGAAAATCTGTTTCCCGTGTTCTTGAAATCAAATCTTTGTATCTAATCCAGACGCGGCCGCTCCCTGTAAACAAATAGCAACAGCAAAAAAAACAAACAAACAAACAAAAAAACAAACAAAAAACCAGAAATTAATCTTTCAACTTTTGTCAGGATTTCAAAGAAGTGTGGTGTGAAGGGATACAAAGGAAGAAAAAAGAGGACGCCGAAACTGAGGATAGGAAATCTGGGAAATTTAACCCACAACATTTTGATAAAAATGTCTCTATTGAAAACCAGGAACCGTTAACAGAGTATGTATAACAGAAGAACACGGTGGAGTTGGCGTAAACGTTACCTAGACCCTCATAGCAACCCCCAACTCTCCTTTAAATATTAATCTGATGATATTCCATGCTCTCCACACTGGTAATCAAAAAAGGTTCGATTGTGATGTTGATTATAAGCCCCTTCCCATCGCACTAGGAAAAAAAACTTATCGCAAGTTAACATTGCTAATAGTCGTGTCTAACTAAAGGAAAACTTGTCTTCATTATCGCTTCAAGTGTGCTACGCTAGGGTCTGATGCACATCCCACTGTTATTAATGTAATCGCTTTTAATGAAGTTAAATGACCTGCTGTTGAGTTCCCCACATGATGTAATTAGCTTTTGTAGCGGCTTGGTATTCCTCTATCAACTGTTGAACAACTTCTCTGTAAAAGAAACAAAGCATCAAATAATTATGTAACAGGAAGACCAATGCACACATTTATCGATCTGATCTAGAGCGCATCACTTTCGTTTCCCATAAATTAGTTGGGCTCTACTACCAAATGAAGAAGAGGCCCTGAGGGGCCATTTCGTCGCTTATAATCTAAGGGTTTAAACCTCGGAATAACAAACGATTCTTTCTCTTTGCAAGTTCCCCTTTCTCACCTTGAAGCATCTAGCTCGTCGAAGTTGTCCTTAAAAATCTCCTCCTTTTTATAATTTTCCAAGAAGGCTTCCCTCTTCCGAAGTTTATCAAAGAGTCGGCAGTTCTTTTCAAATACCTGTTCACAAATGCGTTGGTGTGAGTCAAAGCGAAATTACTCCTTATTTGATCAAATAAACAGCTAGGTATTTTGCTACATTTCGAAAATGAAAAAATTACTGAAATCTAATTTGACTTACAGTTGATATACTTGTGTGATTTGCCAACATCAGTCCGCTCACTCTGTGTGCTGTCTGTACATATGGAGATTTTCTTGACAATGCAACCTGAATTTATGAAACAAATTATGTCACAAGGTTTAGCCTTTCAAGCAGGAATAGATGCTCTCTTGATTTAAGCAGTTTGTGGATCACATTTAAATATTTGGGGAATGTCACCAAAAGTAAATTAAGATAGAACAAGCAGCATCAAATGAAGTGCGCATACTGTTTCTGCAAGAGGTAGATAGCTACCCCACCCCACCCCACCCCACCCCATCCACCCCACCCCACCCCACCCCATCCACCCCACCCCACACAGGGCATAAGTCATGTGACCAAGTTAATAATTCAATTTGACAGTGAGCTCAAGTGGAAGGAGGATAAATTAACGAGCTGAATCAGTCATTGGATTAAAAATTATAAGTTTTCTTTAGAAAGCGGACCCATCATGTATATATATATATATGCTGTTTCATTCTTCTGCAAACTTGACAATGTGAAAGGAGATCTTGAAATTTTTTAATTTCTTGTTTTTGCAATACCTTGTTTGTCTTTTACCTGAATACTGGCAGGTCCCCATGGAATGAATTCTGCAAGCTTTCTTTCCCTGATCCGCTGTAGACTCTTATGAACCTTGAATACAAAAAACACTTGCTCTTAAATAGCCTTTTCAATAAGCCAAGAAAATGACATCTGATTCAACTGACAAAGTAATATTTATGTACCTGAGTGGGGTCAACTTCGCCTTGGATGATGTTCAGAATGGAGATATAACAGTGATTGTGTTTCCTGTCTCTAAGTGTCGATACCATTACATTTTTAGGCTTAAAGAAAGAGAGAGAAATTTCAAGCAAAAACTTAATAAGGAGATCAACTTTATATTCATCTAGGTAAATCTGCTATTGAGTATATAACTTTTAAAAATCAATAAGATCTTTTCCTGTTTGTGATGACAGCTCTCCTTACCTGTAACAACCTTCTCATTACATCAAGGACTGTTGTTTTACGAATGTTAGCCACCTTAAAATCAGATAGAGAAGAAAGTCAAAGGGAATGTAAATGAAAAAATTTATACATTTTTTTTATTGTCATCAGATCTAGCTGAGAGATTATCTTCTTTGCAACCTTTGTTTAATCTTCTTGAGGAACAGTCTCTATTATCATAGAAAGCATGTTCATGATAAGACCTATCAATGAAAAGCTACAAAGGAAACCAGGAGAGATAATATATAGATTTAGCCAAGCCTAAAAGCGGAGCTCACATTTTTTTTCCCCACACATTTCAAGGGCACAACGCCTTGCCCCGGCCAGGACTTGAACCTGGGTCGTCTGACTCGGAGCCCAGTACACTGACCACTGGACTTCTGGACAAAGCCGTGGCGTTGGCATGCCCACGGTACAGTAGACCACGCACGCTAAAAGTAGCACCTTGTACAGTTGTACGGTCGTACATCCAAATTTTTTCGGCTTGATGGGTTACTAATATTTTGTATAATTATGGGGCTGCCCTCTGTGAGCTCCACTATAATGGCAATATAGTTTAAGCTCTCTCAATGCACCCTTTAAGAGTGATGTAAAACTGAAGATAACCTGTAGGCCCCAGTAGTTCAAAAGTCTGATAACACTATCCATTGGATAAATCTCTGTCCAGTGGATAACATTATACATTTTTCTATCACTTATCTACTGGATAGCAATTTATCTGTTGGATAGCGTTATCTGCCCGTTATCCAACTAGGCCTAGAAGACAAGACTCTCATTCAGAAGACATAGCTCTACTCAAAGTTACTTCATGCTCCACAATCTGGGCCCAGTTGTTCAAATGCCGATTAGCACTAACCTAAGGTTAAATTTGAATCCAGGTTTCTTTATTCCTTAGTTTAAAAGCCTTTTTGGGATAATTTTCCCTTTTCTTTATAGAGCATCCAATAATCAGATTGTGGACAAAAAGAATTACACTGAATTTTATTCAAAAGCTTTGAGATATGAAATCAGATTTTGCACTAATGGCTATCTTAACTTAGCTTTAAACAACCCAACCCTGCTAACAATGTAAGTCCATCACAGATGCCCTTTTTTCTTAGGGTGTCTGCTTGCAGAAGATTTAGCCACACTACTTTTATCACTTGTAAAAGACCATTTAACTAAACAGTTAAAAATTACCTTCTGATCAGTAGTAAGTGGAGTGTACCCAGTCATAAGAAAATGTAATCGTGGTGTGGGAATTAGAGATGCAATCAAACCAATCAGATCATTGTTCATGTAACCTGCAATAAAATGTTTATAAAAGGAATGAATGAACAAAATCTACAACCAACTGCTTCCAGTTGCCTTGTTTATTGAAGGAGGTATGCATATCAAATGTAGCTATAGTATAGCTACATGTATAGTTGTCTATCTTTTCAATTACCATATTTTTAAAAGGAACGAATCATACTGTCAGGGTAGAGAAAAATTAAGGATTTTCTCAAATTTTAATGCAGGCAGATATGTCTAGAAAGTGGATCACATTGGGTATAACCTTTAAAGTACCACTGTGTCATCTCCTCAGTCATTGACTTGGTAATAACTGATGAGCCTAACCCTTGGCTCATCAACTCATCAGTGAGCCTTAGCTCACCTTGGGATTGTATCAAATGGTGTCAAATCAATTTAAACCTGAGTTAAATTATTCCCTAACATACATAAACATTGTTAGCACTACTTCTATGATTAAAACAACTCATTCACCTGGATATCTAAGAGTTGTTGTACTTGTAGCCATGATTGTAGATACCTGTTACAAAAGACATTATGCAAATTATAGCTATAAGCCTAGTCTAGAAAGGTTTGATTTTATCTCCTTCCCTCTTTAAAAAACCAAGAGCTCTGGCTCATTGGACCAAAGATTGAAGAGCAGACTTTCCTACAAGACCAATACTTTTTCATCCAATTTCTTTTTCAACAATAACTTCTATCACAAGGTTTGGCCAACCTGAGTGGCTGAACTCTTAAATGCTGATATAAAGTAAATGATGAGGTAAAGGTAAATGCCATGACATACCAGTTGATTTACTTGAGAAAATGTTGGATTTTGTATGTGCAACCTGTCTGCTGCAATTCTGTTGAGAGCTGTATTGTCAAGAACAACCTTAAAATGAAATCAAAATTGTAGTCATCAAATGATAACCCACGGTCCAGATACCATATAATTTTGAACTCCAAAATCCAAAAGTACTTGTGATACTAAGATGAGCCCATTTTGAGATTCCAATGACTAACCTCACTTTTTGAAAATTGCACTCATATTACATATATGCTAAAATTCTGAGAACAAATTCCAATCCTTTATATCTTGATTCTGCTTGTAACCTGACAATTTCCTGTACAAGTTGGTGCAAATATTGTCCATAATACATACCACACAATCTGCATTTTGAGTGAGTCGCTTGAGCGTAAGTATAGAGTTATATGGCTGTACTACAACATCACTAATGTCTTCCTGTGAAACAACAATACACTTATTGTCAGAAATACACAGAGAACAGGATAGCTTCTGGAAAGTGATCATATTATCCATTATGACATAGATTGTCAAGTCTATCTCATGAAAAAGTGCTCAATGTACTATCTAGCAATTTGTCTACAAACTTAGTGAACCAGAAAAATAATTATTAAGAGACAGTTTTTCACCTGCTGTGGAAACACAGAGTATGTTTGAATCAACTTCTTTGGGAATCTATTGAAAGAAATATTGAGTAAAAATCAAGTTGTGAAATTTCTAAATTACTCTCACTTTGGAAATATCTATGAGGGCTGACACATGAGCTGTGCAAAACTCATTGACACCAATAAAACTTAATTCTATCAATTAAAGAGTCTAGAGAAGATAAAGCAGAAATCGCTAGCTTTGTTTCATTTGCTGTTATGATTTGCATTCCCAAAAAGCCTTT